>NW_012148607.1:1144221-1234824 GCF_000956105.1 Propithecus coquereli
AAAGGCCCACAGTGAGGAGGGAGTTAGAGAGGAGTGAGCACCGGGCAGCTTCAAATCCAAGAGCCAGGTGAAGCCGGGAAAGCAAAAGACAGACGTGGTGGCCCTCTGGCCAGTGCCTCCCTTCACTATTTTTTCCAACAACATTCAGAGGGCACGTGGGGCAGACACTTCCCCGGGGACACTGCAACCAAGTGGACATAACCCTGGTCCTCAGGGGCCTGCAGACCTGGGCACAGGAGTCATGGTGCCATTGGGGCTTTGGGAGCCCTGATTTGGGGAGCTGCAGAAATCTGAAAGAAGGAAGCAGCATCCCAGCCGCACTCTGAAGGTAGAGCTGGGGTTAGGCAGGGGAAGAGAAGGTAGAATGCGGGCTCAGGCCCAGGCAGCTCACACACCTGGCAAGCAGCTCCCCCAAGAAAAAACTGATAGACTGGATGGAGCCGGGCTGGGGCAGCAGAGTGGGGATCCCAGGATTCTAATGGCGGGAGAGAGGGGAGAGCTGCTCAGCCATGAGACTGGAGGGTGGTGGGGGTAAGGGATGGGTTTGAGAGGGGCTTGGAGGGGAGAGTGTGTAGGGCTTGCCAATGGGCTGGAAATGTGTGGGAGGAAGCAGAGAGGGGGGCGGGCCGAGCTGAGGGAGAAGCCCAGGGTTTTCTGGCTGGGGCTGGGGCTCTGTGGAAGAAGGTGAAATTTAAGGAAGCTGTACCCCAGGGAAAGAGAATGTTTCCAAGAGGGGCCTTCAGTTGGGCCCAGGCTGTGGAGAGGTCAAGGTAGCTAAGGGCGGAACAGTGTTCATTGAATTCAGCGGCAAGGAGCCCACTGGTGGCCTTGGTGAGAGCAGAGTCAGAGCGTGATGGGGCAGAAACCAGATTGGAGTGGATTACTCTAGAGAAGGAGGTGAAGTACAGTGTAGACGGCACTTTCAAGAAGGGGAGAGAGTGTTAGCTGGAGACAGATGTGGGGTTGAAGGACAGTTTTGTTTAAGATGGAAGAAGCTGGGGTGCCTCCAGGGGGAGATGTGGTCCAGGGAGGGGCTCGGACTAGGAAGGGGGAGGTTTCCCCAGCATCCTTGAGGGCCCCAGTGAAGCGAGAGATGTGGATGCACAGAGGGCCCACGCTGCCCTGCTGTGGTTTTCTTTTCACCTGCAAGGCCTAGCAATTTGGGCACAGACTGGAGGAGGCAGAAAGCTGACCAATGCAAGGTTCAGGCTTTGCTGGCAGCCTTGGCAGAAGGACAAAGGGACAGGTTAAGCTGCAAGAGAGTAACTGCAATAAGTCAGTGTGGGTTCTCGGGTGGATGCAGAAAGAAGTGGAAGCCAGAGGATCATGGAGGAAATGTAGAGTTCCAGGGACTGCGTGAGATCAGAGACCTGTTACAGCAAGAGGCGATGCGGAGTCGCGGTGAAGAGCACAGACTTAGGAAACAAACAACCTAGGTTTGAATCCCAGCTCTGCCATGTACTACCCCCATGTCTGTGACTTTGGGCAACTAATCTCTCAGAGCCTCTATTTCCCCCTCTGTAAAATGGGGAGAGAGGGCAGTAATGTATATAAAAGGCTTAAAGCTGTGTGTGGTGCTGTACAAGTGTGTGTATAGGGGTAGCCATGAGGTCACAGTCGAGAGTAAGAGGTCTGGGTTTCTCAGAGGTGGAATGTTTCAAGGTGATAACAAGGGTGATAAGGTCCTGGAAGTGACGAGGGAGGGTGGCCGAGGTGGAAATGGAAGAGTTGGAGATGAGGAGTCAGGGCGCTAGGAGGGCAGCAGGTGTGTGGTCGTGTAAGAGATGCTAAAGTCCCCAGGGAAGTAGGACTTAGGCAGAAGGGGAGAGTAGTCCGACAGCCTTGGAAGGAGGCAGTCAGGAAGGGCAGTTCCACTCCAGCTGGTCTGAAGTCCTCTCCCTCCACCCCTCCTGCTGGCCCCAGCAGCTCAGTTGCTTGGGGTGGAGGCAGACGCCCAGAGTGAGCCCAGTCTGGCCACACATATAATCCCTCCTGGGGACTGTGGCCTGAGAAGTCTGGTGGGGAAGTCTGAGAGCATCGGGAAGGACCAGAGGGGAGCAGAAGGCCCCAGGGCAGCTGGGGTCACCTTTGCCTGTACAGGTGCAGAGGCTTGGTCTTGTGAACTCAGAGCTGTGATTGCTGCAGAGAAGGCAGCAGAGTCCTGTGTCACTGGGGCCCCTCAGCTGTGCTGGAAGCCAGAGCCTGCAGGGCTTACAGAGACCATCTAGACCAAACTCCTGCCCTACCAATGGCAAAACAGAGCTCCACTGAGGGGACCAGTGAATGCTTGACTGTTACAGGCATGCAGACCCACTGTGAATGGGAGGGTACCATCGGAGCACCTGGAACAGACTTCTGTCCCCTGTTACCTCTTCCAGGGGCTCCTGCTCTCAAACACTTCCCCTCCACCCCCACACTCCGAGGCAAGAAGTCTCCAGAGGAGCCTCTGCTGGGCAGCTGCTCAACTCCAGCAGCTGGGCAGGCCACTGACGGGTGTCTGCAGCTCTCAGTGTGTAATGCCTGGTCACTGCGTGTGCATGTTTGTGTGTGTGCGTGTGTGTGTGTCTGTGCACGCACACGTGCTCAGGTATGAGGAGTCAGACACAGAGGCTGGAAAGCGACACCTCATTTCCAGCTTGGGGAATGTGAGTGTGTGTGAGTGTGTGCGTGCCTTTGTCTGGGTGGGGAAGGGATTGGCAGCTTTCTGGGCTGCGGGGAGGCAGAATTCAGTTGGCAGAAGCTGAGAGCTCCCAGCGTAGTGAATAAGCCCCAGCTGGCAGTGAGTAATAGTGCTGTGGGAGGTCGCTGAGGATGGGGGTGGAGGCGAGAGGGCTGGCCCAGACTTTCAGGGACAGAGGGAACAGGAAGGCTAAGACTGAGAGGCACAGAAGAGTTCACCGTGAGGGGTAAAGACCTCACGGAGGACAGAGGGCCGGGGCCAGTGGCAGATGTCTAGACTGAAGCCCCAGCCCTCTCGCCCAGAGGCTCTTAGGTCCTAGGAGGCAGGAACCCCGGGCCAGGGGGCCTGGCAGCTGCCCCTAGTTGAGCAACTGCTCTTGTGTGACACATCCCAGAACCACAGGCTGGGGGAGTGGGGCAGACTGGCCTGCAGGGGCTTCGGGTAGAGACCTTCCCCAGAAGCCCTTGCCTCCGCTACTGAGGACACACCCTTGGGTCCCAAGCTTGTTCATGATCATCTGGACAGTAATAACCAATGATGATGTTTTTAATTATCAAACATTATCTACATCTTCCAGGAAGTGGCAATTCTGGTGTGGCAGAAACATGAGCTTTTCAATCTGACAGAACTGGGTTTGAATCCCAGCCTTCCCCATTACAGCTGAGTAAGTCAGCATTTTGAGCCTCAGTTTCCTCACTGTGAACTTCGGACAGGACTTCCGCAGCTCACAGGGTTGTGGTGACGATTAAATGTGTTAATGGAGGGAAAGTGCTTACTTAGCACATACTCACTGCTCAATGTGAGTGTCTCTCCCCCATAATCAGAGCCCTGTCACCTGTGCAGCAGGTGACTTCTCAGGGAAATAACTTAATCCCAGCCCATGGCAAAGAATTTGGTACAATGAGCAGGTATAACCACATTACAGATAAATGTGCCATCTTTATGAGAACTTTTGATATATGGACAGCAATTTCTGAACAGGTCCCCATGTCCACCTTCACAAACCTCAGGTAGTTGAGGGTGGGGCAGCAGTTTAATGAGGGACCTCAGTTTGAGGACCCTGGTTACACCCCTCTGTACATTCAGAGGTGTTGAGGTCACTCAGCAGTTGCAATTCAATTTGCACCACCATTTCATCCTGTGGACTGTGGGGGACTCCACAGAGAGGGACCCCAGTTCCCCCAACTTGCCCAACCAGACCAAAATCAAAAGCCCTGGTTCATCTGAGGCCCAGCCCCTAGTGTCTGCCCCTGCCCTGAACTCCTGAACAGGACTCCTAAATAGAGAGCACGAGGCCTCCCCAGCCAGAGGCAGGGCAGCACGGAGGTGCTTGGCCAGGGTCCTGGGCAACTGGATGGCAGTGTTCAGAGCCCTGGCAGGTGGGCAAAGGCCTGGTTCCGGTCTGGCTTGGCCACAAACTCCCTCCACTTCAAGCCTCAGTTTCCCCGACCTGTAGAGGAAGGGATTGAACTAGGTGATCTCTACGGGCTCTACTCACTAAAGTGGAGGTCTTCCAATCCTAGCAACTCAAGATCCACAGCCATGGCCTTCCCTCCTGCTCGGGCACTAGGGTTGAGGGCTGTGCTTGGAACGAAGCAGAATAGGCTTGGAGGATTGGCGATAGCAAGAGCATCAACTTGGAGTGTCTTGCTTCTGTAATCAAATACTCCAGTCTGGGAGTGACACAAGTCACAATTCCCTCATCAGAATTAGCCACACAGCCCCACGTGACCATAAATCAGCCAGGAAATGCCATCATAACATATGCTCAAAAGAGGAGAAAACCAAAAAGATTTAGAGAACAGCAGCAAATGGAAGCCCGCGGTCCACAGAAGAAATGGTGGCACAAATTGAATAGCAACAGCTGAGCAACCTCGGCACCTCACCCCTGCACACCCCTAAGTCCTAGATAACCAGGGTGGAGGCAACTTCAGGAATAAGCCCAGCACCCACGTGCCTTTAGCCCTTTCTGTGCCTGGGGTAGAGACCCTGGGAGGGGTTTCATCTCACAGAATCAGCTGGGCCTCCTAGGAACAGACAAGACTCATTCATTAGCAATTAACACTGAAGCTCAGCCCCTGGGCAGGAATTTGCTTTCATCGAACCTAGTGTACTAAATCAAGGAAGTAGCAAAGTAAGTTTACCTTCCTCGAGACAGAGAAAACATACCCTGTCCTCCTCTGCTGTTGACATTTGAGCAGTGTAAGTGCTAATTAAAGGAGGTTATCTACAGGGCCTGAGGAGAGCCTGTGCCCTGTGCTTCCATCATTCTGCAGACATTCAGCGAGCCCAGCACTGTGCTAGGCTGACACTCAGGCTTTGGGGTCAGGACACCCAGCTTTCAAATCCTGGCACCACCACTGCCATTGAGTGGTCTTACCTCATCTTTCTGTGCCTCAATTTCCTCATCTATAAAATACGGATGTAATAATCATACTTAATCTCATGTTATAGAAATTAAATGAGATATTATAGTATGTGCTCAACATAGCACAATTAGTTATTGATCTGAAAGTGTTAATTTCAGATTCTCATCTAGACCTCTGTTTCTGGCTAAAGTAGACTAGATTGTATCAGACCAATTCACCTACCAAGGATAATTTTAAAAGTTGGTTAAGCATTTAAGAAATCTGTTGGGCCGGGCGCGGTGGCTCACGCCTGTAATCCTAGCACTCTGGGAGGCCGAGGCGGGTGGATTGTTTGAGCTCAGGAGTTCGAAACCAGCCTGAGCAAGAGTGAGACCCCGTCTCTACTAAAAAAATAGAAAGAAATTAATCGGACAACTAAAAATATATAGAAAAAATTAGCCAGGCATGGTGGCGCATGCCTGTAGACCCAGCTACTCGGGAGGCTGAGGCAGAAGGATTGCTTGAGCCCAGGAGTTTGAGGTTGCTGTGAGCTAGGATGACGCCACGGCACTCATTCTAGCCCGGGCAACACAGTGAGACTCTGTCTCAAAAAAAAAAAAGAAATCTGTTTGAAGGCATGCGGAGGCTGGGCACAGTCACTCATGCCTATAATCCTAGCACTTTGGGAGGCTAAGGTGAGAGGACCACTTAAGTCCAGGAGTTTAAGGCTGCAGTGAGCTATGATCACACCACTGCACTCCAGTGTGGGTGACAGAACAATACCCTTTCTCAAAATAAAATAAAATAAATAAAAAATAAAGGCATGGGGGAGCTACCAAGGCAGTAAGAATTTGAGGGGGCCAAGATTTTGGAGAGAAGAGAAATAATATTTGATTTCACTTTTCCATTAAGGTATTTTCCAGTTTATAGAAGGCAGTGGCCATGGGATTGAGGATTCAAAAAATGGAATTTAGGACTTAAAATGGGGAGAGGTCCTAGCTTTTAGTAGCTTTTAGTAGGGAGTCCCAAAGGGCAACACTCTGAGACTAATGGTTAACCGGACATAGACTAGACTCAGAAAGACTGCAACAAAGTTTCCAATCAATGCAATCCCAGACTGGGTTAAGGTGGCCTGTCCTTTCTTTAGATACCTGTCAGAAGTCTTCCCCTCTGGAGGAAGATAACATCATCCAGAGCCTTGTGTTGTCTCTATAATTTTTCATACACAATGTTGGGCACTCAATAAAAAATTATCTGGCATTCCATGAGATAAGACCAAATGACCCAAAGCCAAAAGCAAGAAAATAGACAATAGAAGCAAGCCCACAGAAGATCCAAAAGTTGGAATTTTTAGACATGGACTTTAAAGGGTTTAATATGTTCAAGAAAATAGATACCAGGAGGGAGTCTTTTAGTAGAAAACTGAAATCTATGAAAAAGTATCTAGTGGAAATTCCAGAACTGAAAAGTTATAACAACTGAAATTGAGAACTCAATAGATAGATTTAGCAGCAGAAGACACATGCGAAGGCAAGATCAGTGAACAGGATGATAAATCAGTAGAAAAATATCCAGACTGAAAGAGAGGGAGAAAATACGGAGTAGAGTTTAAGAGACATGTGGGACAATATCAAATGGTTGAACATAAGTGCAGTTAGGGTCCCAGAAGGAGAAAAGAAAGAGAATGGAGAAAAAGATAACGGCTGAAAACTTTCCAAACTGGGGGGAGACATAAAGCCACACATTACAGAAGCACCAGGAAGAATACATACAAAGGATAAACAAAGAAAAACACACCCCGGCACATCATAGTAAAACTGCTGAAACCCAAAGACAAAGGAGAGTCTTCCCTGTAAGGGAAAAGAAACAAGATCCTTGGACTCTCCAGCCACCAAGGGCTTCCCTGACCCTCACCCGTTGTCAGCTTCCAAGAGTCTGAGTGAGGTGAGGTGAAGGGCCAGACTCCCTCCCCTCCATCAGGTGCCCTCCGCCCTCAATCAGCCTCAGACCGAGCCTCCCACAGGAAAGCAGACCCTGCCTGTGTCAGATGATGTCAGATGTTGAGTGAGGTGGGAGAGAGGTTTGAAAGGGGAAGATTTGGGAATTCCACAGCCCCTCCTGAAGATCAGGCCCTTCTCTTTAAAACGAAGCAAGATTGTGTGTGATGTGAACCAGATCATCTGTGCCTGACTCTAGTCCCAGGATGTCTTTTCTTCCTTTTAGTGCAGCCACCAGATCCCCAATTCACCTCCCTCTCTGAGCCTCAGTTTCCTCAGTTGTAAAATGTGACTATTAATAAGCATCCAGCAGTTGTAGGGATTCAGTACTATTGTGGATGTAAAAGTGCTTTGCAATCTGTAAATTGCTGTACCCCTTTAGTGGTTGCTATTCCTGCCTGGCAGAACCATCAGGGCCGGTTACAGAGCAGATGGTTCATGCCAATGTGGAGCTTCCTGAGGAATCTGTGGTCTGTAGATGCCCTGAAGGGTCAAAATACACTTTCTTTGCCAGGATTTTGGGATCTCTGACTTCCTGCCAGCTTGGTGTGGCAGCAAGGTGATTCTGGCTGGAGTCCTGGTAGAACTGCCACCTCTCAGCATGGTGCCAGGAGAGGGAGCCCTGGAGTCAGCAGATATGGACAGGCCTGGAGGTGGCCCTTCAGGGCCTCCAACCTGCTTGGGCCAGGCTGATTCCAGCCTGTGTCCAGAGTGAAGGATCCGAGCTGCTCCTCCCTGACTCGAGCTCTCATTTTCACTCACTCAGTCACCAAGCTTTCTCTAAACCCACTGGGTGCAGGCTTTGGACACTCAGGAAGGCTCCTCCTCCTGGGGGACAGACCAACTGTTCTATTTCCAAATCCAACATAACATGACCAGCCTCCCAGATCTGAGATTCATAGCCCCCTTCTCTGTCAACCACCACAACAATGACATGGTTAACATTTATTAAATACTCACTGTTCTAAGCACTTTATTTAGCTTGAAGTATTTAATTAGCACTGTACCCTTTGAGGTAGATTCTACTGTTAGCCCCACATGACAGATGATAAGACAGAAGCACAGAGAGGCCACGTGTCCAAGTCACACTCCCTATTCCTCACTCTGCATGCTCTCCTCCCACCTGGGTACCATCTGACCTTTCCTCTTTCATCCCCATCCAGGGCCCTTTTCTGACTTTTTTTTTTTTCATAATTCTAACACAGTTCACTAGCTATGATCTCCTCCTTTGAGGGCCTTTGTACCAACTTTGATTTCATTTTATAGAATAGAATTCTCAAACAGAAGTCATAAACCCCTAGATTCGTTATATTATTCTTGCTTCTGCATGCATTTCCAGAATTCTAGACTCCAGTGATAGACCCAGAACCAGGGACACCTAGAGAATGCTAGAATTTTATGGGCTTCTGAATCCAGATTCAACAGTAGAATCCTCAGGGGTGGAATGCAGGTAGGACTGAAATCTAACATTTATAGAATGCCCAGGCTAGAAAGAGTCCAGGGGTCTTGGGTATGCTCCAGCCCAACCCAGCCTCGTGGGGACTGTCCCCTCTCACTGGCTGTCTGAAACATGGAACATCATCTGATGTTCAGGAAAGTTAATGTCACTGTTACCAGTTAATGTCATTGCCTACTACAGCTTAATGTGGGGACACCGAGGCCAGGTGGCAGGTCACCTAGGTCCTGGTCTGAGCTTCAGTTTCTTCATCTGAACAGGGAGGGGCTGGGTCAGATTATTTCCAAGTGCTCTTCCACTTGGAGGAGTGGGTTATCTAAATCCCAAGAGCTGCCACGTGCCCTCTAAATTCGGACTACGGAGGATGACAGATTATCATTTAATGAGCACCTAGGCCCGACTACACTCCATGCTGAGCACTTTACAGTCATTCACTCAATTAGCCCAGGTGGGCTTCCTGGAGGAGAGGAGGAGGAGGGGCTGTGTCTGGAGAACAAGAGGAAGGGGAGGTGTAGGATGGCAAGACTAGCCATGAGGGACCTAGCTAGGGAAACAATAGGCAGACTCTTCCCATACAGGGTGGGTTGTTGCTTCCCAGGGACAGAGGCAGGGGCTGGCCAAGGTGACCTCTGCGCTGCCAAGCACTGAACGCATACACAGAACTGAGCTGGGACCCGAGGCCGAGATACCCGGCTGACCCCTCCCTCTCGCTGTGTGCCCACAGGACGACCGCGAGCTCAGCCCCTGACATGTGGGCTGTTTGGGGACGGCTGCAGGAGGGAGCTTGACGCGTGCCGCTGCCGATGCCACCCGCCGCGGAGAAGCGCAAGGGGGCCAGGGAGAAGCGTGAGGGGTCCCAGGCCATGGCGCCGGCAGGTCGCGTTCCGGGCCGGCCGCCGGGCCTGCTGCCCGGCCTGCCGTCGCCGGCGCTGTGCTGCGCCTGCGGTCTGTGCGTGCTGCTGGCCGGCGTGAACGTGACGCTGGTGGGCGCCTTCGCCTCCTTCCTGCCCGGACACAACGCGCCGCTCGTCGTGGGGCCGGCGCTGCTCGTGCTGGCGCTCGGTTTCTTCGCGGCCTGCTGCGTGTGTAGCCGCCGGGGCCCCGCGCCTCGCGCGCGCTCGTTGGCGGCGGCGGGCCCGGGCCAGGGCGGCGGCCGCGCCGGGCCGGTGGCGCTGGAGATGGAAAGCAGCGAGCGCACGGCGCAGGACACCACGGCCGTGCAGCTGAGCCCCGCCGTCTCGGCCGCGTCCTCCGGCCGCTCCAGCCCCGGCCCCGGCGCCTTCGCCCTGGACGCCCCCGAGCCCGCGGCCGTCTGCGCGCTGCGCACCGAGGGGCTGCCGCTCAACCTGCCCCGGGAGCAAGCCGCCCCCTAGCGGACAAGGGCCCCGGCCTGACTCGCCGTCTGGGTTCCCACCGTTCAGTGACATTTAAGGGGAAAACAAAAAGAAAAGAAAAAAAAACTTTTCCCCTAAGTGTCCGCTGCTGGGCATAGGTGGCCTCATCTATCCCACCTCCCGAACTTCTGGAGGAGAGAACGTGGTGAGGGTGTCAGGGCTTACACCCTAAAGAAAGGAGCAGAGCCTTGGCCCCTCAGGTGGGGTCTCTCGTCCCTGCTTCACCTCTCCCTCCAGGCTTTATGAAACTTGGCCCCTGGACCTGCGACCCCTCGCACTGCCCCCACCCCCATGGCATTCGGGCACTGTGAACCAAGAAGCATCCACTCTACCCCGGGCTAACTACCAGCAAGGCCTGCACCCTCAGGAGATGGAAGGAAGAGGAGAAGAAGCGAGGAATGTCAGCTTGGGCTGTCTCTGTCCCTGCACACCGTGAAAGGCTTCCAGCTCCCTCTTCTGCTCCTCCCCACCCTCCCAGCAAGACCTTTGAGGTTAATTTGGATGGAGGACTGTTCTGACTTGAGCCAGGGTGGTCCCTAGGGTACAGCCAGGTTGCACACACCCCATCTTTTCTGTCTGACGGCAAGGGGAGCCGAGGCTGGAACCCTCACAGGGGCGAGTGGTGAGGGGGCTTCTCCCACCCTGAAGGTCTCAGTGTGAGCTTCACTGCCAACAGTGCCAGCCCCCGCCCTCCATGAGTTCCCATGGTGCCTCGCTCCTCAATAAAGCACCTCCAAAGCCAGTCCTCTGTGGTGGCGCAGGCCAGGAGGGAGGGGCTGGCTGTTGGGGCCCCTGGGTTCTGGGTCCTCCCAGCTTGTGGCCAAGTGCTTCAGCATCCTAGCACCAGCCCCTCTTAGAGACCTAGAAGAGGGCCCCGGCAGAGAGGATGTGTGACTGTGAGCAAAACACCGTGTCTGAGACTGTGTGTCAGTGAATGTCTGTGGGACAGGTGTGTCAGACTGGGGGGATGGATATACATGGGCGTGTGACCATGGGTGCGAGTGCCTGGTGTGTGTAAGAGATGGGGAGTGGCAGCAGTGTGTGGGTAACACTATCTGATGTCACACATGCGTGTGGGAGTGTGGGGGTGGCAGTAGTGGCGGAGGGCGTGTTCACCCTAGCAGGGAGGGTGAGGGCCAGACTTTCACCCAGGCTGACTGGACTTGCAGAGTTTGGACCCAGCCTGTGAGCTGTCCAGGTGGTTGAGGGCATCCAGTAGAGGAAATGAGGCCGTCTTGCAAGAAGAAACAAGGGGGCAAGGGACTGAGGGGAAGCCACTGCAACTCTGGGCCAGCCCCTCCTCTCCCTGCAGGGACCTAGGCAGGCAGCAATGGTGGCACGCACTGGCCCACCACCCCTTGCCGGCCATGACTCCCAGCCCATCCGCGCTTGGCTTCATCATCAGCCTCCCTCTCTCTTTCCAGGGCAGGCTCTGTTGCTCGTCTGCCATGATCTGGGCGCTTTTCCCACCAGCCCTGGGGTTGTCTTCCCTCCTCTCCCCCCAACTCTGCCCCTGTTTCTCCTACTGTCACCCTCTCCCATTGACCTGGAGAAGAGCAAACCTATCTCAGTAGGTGCTGAGCAGGTTATCTATTAATTCGCATGGGTTGATGGGCCATAACTGCTGAAGCATCCAGTCCCTAGAACTGATGACCTCTTCTCAGAGCACCTCCCCACCCTGACCCTGTGCATGTATCAGGAAGGCCATCTTCCCAGACTCCAGTCCTGTCTCTTCTGTCTGGTGCATTTGTCTGCAGCCTCAGACGCCACCTGCTGCCTTGGTAGAGTAGGAGATGACAGGGGTGGGGCCGCTGCTGATGCTGCCCTGGAGTGTGGTCTGGACCACCGCCCTTACCACCTTCCTAGGAGGCGACACCCAGGATTCTAGCCCTGCAATGAGAGGCCCAACCCAAACCCCTCTCCCACATGCTGGCAGGTGCCTGGAATTACACTCTTAGAGCTCCTTCCTCTTGTCCTCCACAAGACTTCCAGACGAAGCCTGGCTACTAAGGAAGAAGAGTGAGCGTGCCATAAGGACTCAGGGCAGTGGGCTGTGGATCAATGCTGTGAGTGAGTAGAATGGGACAGGGGAGGGACAATGGCTCCCTGGAGTCCCGTCCACTGCCACCTGCAGCAGAAGATCGTCATTCAGCTCATCTGTGCCCCTTCCCCTCCACAGGCACACCAGAAAGGATTCTCCACACCCCATGCCCTAGGGCCACTCTGCAGTCAGCCCCAGCAAAGCACCCCCCACATCTCTCCAGGACTGGCACACGGGAGACTTCCCCTCATGCCCCTTCCCGGGTGAGAGCTGAGGGACAGGCAGTACTGCCACAAGGCCCCAGGGCAGCTCCACTCCTACACACAGTGAGGCTGGAGGATGTGCTCTGTCCCCACCCCTGTCTAGACCCTTCCTGGGCAGGCCCCAGGCCCTAAGGGGACCTGTGGGGAGGCAGGTTTCTGTTGAAGGTAAAGAAATGACTCTGACAACACAGGGGCATCAAGCTCCCTGACCTCGGGGAATTTAAGCAGGGACTGGCAGCTCCTGCAGGGGTGCTGCAGTGGGGCCCTGGGATGAGGGCTCGAGCCTCTCATTCCCACCTCTGGCCTTGAGAGTCTGAGAATTTAGGCAGGAGTTGCTAAAGAGGACACAGAATTGGTCCTTCTGAAAAGAGGGGTGCTCCTGAGGGCTGGGGGTGCTCCAGGGTGCTACAGATGGTGAGCCCTGCCCAGCAGGGGTGCTACTGCTGACTTGGACAAGGGAGCCCATTAAGGGGCCAGGAACTGGGGTCCCCTCCCACTCTTCCCACTCGAGCCATTTTTTTACTAGCCACTTACAACCATGTTTTACTAATTAATTCAACAAATAATTCCTGAACCTTGCTATGTGCCTGCCATGTGGGAATATAGCGGTGAACAGGCTCTCATGGGGCTCACATCCTATTTAAGGGAGACAGACAATAAAGAATTAAATAAGTAAAGAAATGAGACAAAAAGTATTAGCTAGTGAACAGTGCTGTGCAGAAAATTACCGTAGGAAGGTGTGATAGGGGGACTTGGATGGTTAGGGAGGTCTTCTCTGAGAGGTGACCTTTGAGCCGAGCTCAGAATAACAAGAGTCAGCCACTCAAAGGTCTAGGGCAGGGACATTTCAAGTTCAGGAATTGGCCAGTGCAAAGCCCTAAAGGGAGGATGGACTGTCCTCCTCATGTCAGGACAGGAAGGGCTGTCGAGATGGGTGGGAGAGGAAGTTGGAGAGGTGGGGAGGGGCATCGCTCAGCTCACGGGAAGCTTAGTAAGCCAGGGTGAGGAGCTGGGATTTCATTCTCAGTGAGACGGGAGCCACTGGAGGGCTTTAAGCAGGGAAGTGACATGATCTGATTTATGATTGTAAAGATTGCTCTGCCTGCTGTGTGGAAAATAGAGTGTTGAGGGGCGAGAGGGAAAACAAGGGGGCAGTTAAGAGGTCACTGCAGCGAGATGTGCTGGGGGCTGGGACGGGGTGGCCGCTGCCAAGGGAACAGATTCCGCACCCATTTCTGAGGTAGCTGGGACAGGTCTCCTGTTGGAAGAATTTCGGGGGAGTGAACGAGAAGAATCTGGGAGAAAGTTCTAGAATTTCATTTGAGCACTGGGCATATGGTAGAGGATTGGGTTTTGGAGGAAAAGTGAGGGCTGTGGTAAGGCAAAAGTCCTGTCCTCCCAGTGGGGCTGCCCCACAGTGCTGGAGCCACAGCCCTAAGTTCTGGAAGGAAGAGGCACCAGGATGCAGACTAGGCAGCTGTTAGCATGCAGGAGCGGGTAAGCCATGAGGAGCTGCGAAGAGAGAGAACCCATAACCTAGACTAGTCTCACCTCTGAATCCAGGGGACAGAGGGGACCTGCGTTGCCCAGTTCCGAATCTTGGCCAGCCTTCTGCTGGTGCCAGTGCCTTTCTGGTAAGGGCTATAGATGATCTGGGGACTGGGGAGAAGTGGCACAGGAGCTCCAAGAGGTTGCGACTTCTGTCTTGTTCACCGCTCTACCCTCAGTGCCTACCTGGCACGAAGTAGGTGCTCCATAAATATCTGTTGAAGGAATAAGGAAAAGCTGTGAATTTCGTCACACAGCTGCAATTCCAGGTCCTCAGTAATAGAGATTTATCAAGGTGCCTGATTCTGGGCAGGAGGGGAGAAAATCTCCTTTGTGTGCGGGCATTCCCCCAGCCAGTGGCTCAGTTCTCTACTTCTCTGTGGGCAGGTGGCACTGGAATGTAGAGCTGGCTAGATGGGCACTGATGGACCACAGAGGGACAGGCTCCCCAGAGTAGGAGACAGCCAGATGGAGAGACCCGGCCTGCGGAAATCGACACTGCTAGATACTGCCACCAGAGGGCACCCCGGGCACGTGACAGGGGATAGAGGCGACTCAGCCCAGCCAGACTGCACAATTTTGCCTTTTCCTCTTCTGGGGGCCAAGACCCTGCGGGACAGGGAAAGCAGGGGAGTTGGGCGGGGGTGGAGGAGGGGAGGA
The DNA here is from genome assembly GCF_000956105.1 of Propithecus coquereli. Classification (NCBI taxonomy): domain Eukaryota; kingdom Metazoa; phylum Chordata; class Mammalia; order Primates; family Indriidae; genus Propithecus; species Propithecus coquereli. The sequence continues at coordinate 1,158,609 of NW_012148607.1, forward strand.
GAGGGTGGGAATGTTGTCACCCAAATTTACTAAGTGACTCATCCAACCCTGGAACCTGACCTTTTTACAGAATGAGCCTTGACCCTGGACATAGACTTAGCCTTGATCAAGGTCACAGGTAAGTCCTGAGTCTGGTTGTAGGCAACACCCTGACTCTGATCTTAGACTGAGCTGTCACCCCAGTCCGTACTGAGTCCTGACCTTGATCATAGACTGAACTTGACCCTGATCATGCTCTGAGCCCTGGCCCCACCTGGTCCATACACTAAACCCTGACCTTTAGCACATATTGAACCTTGACCTGGACACAGACTGAGCCTTCATCATGGACACACATTTGCCCTCATTCTGGCCATGTACTGAGCCCTGATCCTTACCCAGGTCCACACACTGAGCCCTGGGAGTATGATAACACACTGAGCCTAATCCTGGTCATAGAACCTTGAATCTGGCCTCAGCCTGAACGCTGACTCTGATCAATATGTATTGAATACTGACTCTGGATAAAGACTCAGCTTTCATCGTGGTCATAGACTGAGCCTTGATCCCTAAGACTTGCTCTCCCAACAACCCATTGAGTTAAAGACTTTCCAGATGAGGCCTCTGTGTCAGGCCAAGCATTAGTCCCAGAAGGAAGTAATTCCTAGAACCACTTTTGTTGGGGAGAGAAGGGATTCTGGGTCTCCGAATGGTCTAGAAACTCCTGGGCATTGGACCCCTGAGAGGCCAGGCAGAGAAAGACCAGTCCTAGGCTGCCAGGACATGAGGGAACAGGGGCAGCAGGGCCTTCTCGAGGTATCCCTGGGGCTGCAGGAGTGGGGCTCTGCTGTCTGCCTGTGCATCTGGGGAGCCTCCAGACTGAGAGCCTCTTCCATCTGCACCTCTGACTCCCCTGGATTGTGGGCAGGTGCCTTCTGCTCACTGGGCTGTGCTCCACTCTTTGTTACCTTTCAGGGGAAATGTGAGAAGGTGACATTCCACGTGAAGGGAGTGGGACCAGGCCATGACTGAGGGCCCCATGTCCTCAGCCTGTGCCCTGGCAGGAAGAGAAACTCGCTCTGGGCGCTCACTTTGGCCACTTCAAATAGGCAAGAAAAAGTCAATCATGCTCAAGGCGACTCCAGCTGGGCCTCAGGTTGGCAGAGGCTACGACATAGAAGCAGGCAGCGGCGTAGGAAGTCCCCGAGGTGTTCCTTGGGTCTACTGTGTGTAAGGGGTGGGAGGTGAGGGCAAAGACATAGCCCCTCCCCAGGGCACACTGACCAATTCCATTTCTGCCTGCCCCAGGATTCAGCCTGGGTGCCCTGTCCCTGCAGGGCCAAGCTGGCCTCCGCCAGGTCCCCCAGCCTCCTGGCTCACCTAGGGAGGCTCTGAGGGCGGGTGGGGGCTGAGCCAGGCAGGAGCTGGGGCGGGGGAGGGGGCGGCTCGAGTCAAAAACGCTGACGCTGAAGACAATGAGCTCTCGGAGGCTGAGGCAACTCATTTGGTCCCGGCCACGCTTTATTAAATTCTCATAAACCTGTCGGGGGGACAGGGCTCGCTTCAGTTTACCTCATTAGCCCGACACAATGACAGTGGGGGGGGAGAGGGAGGGGGCGGCAAGTGGAGGCCGGCGCTCAGCGCTGAGAACGGAGCCAGCCGGGAAGATAATTGAATTAAGTGGCTTTTGTTAATGGTTTTTAAGACTCCGAAGTGTAAATAACATTTAGGGGCTTTCTTTTAATGGGGCTGGGGTTTTAGAGACCCAGGGAGCTTAGAGGAGGCCCAGACTGGTCCTTGTCTTCTCCCCCACCCTGGGGTAGCTCAGAGGGAGCTGCCCAGGGGTTGCATTGCAGTTAGCCTGGGAGCACCAAGGGGACTTCCCCAAAGGGAGGGAGAGACAGACACATCAGAGCCAAAGAAGGTGAGACAACTTCCTTCTGGGTCTTTGAAAAGAGACTGAGTATGTGAGCAAAAGAGTCCATAGGTGCAGGGGGCTGACCGTGACGACCTACCTAGTCCTGGAATGCCACCATTGGACAAAACGGCCAGAAATGTCTCTGGGATATTACTGGAGGCATGGCTTGTGAGTGTTCAGGTGACCTGGCCTCCTGGGGTCAACATTCATTCCCCATGAAAGGTCAGTGGGAGTAGGAGGTTATGGCTTTATTGCCTGGGAGGTGGTGAGCTCCCCATCGCAGAACATGCGGGGGAGCTCTGAACTGGGGCTTCCAGCCTGCAAGCAGAGCAGTGGAGGGGGCCAGACCCCAGGCTTGCTGGAGGAGACTGGACATGAGCTGAGCTGTCAGAGGAGCCTGCAAATGTGGGCTGCAAGCTCACTTCTCTGGGGACACAGGGCCTGGGAGAGCTGGGTGCCAGGAAACAGGCACACAGATACAAGTTGTTCGAGGATCCATCCCCTGGTTCTCCTCAGTCACAGCTTCTCTTTCCCTGCAGATGTGATCAGGGCTGGCAGTTGGCTGGATTGAAGGCAAAGGCTCTGGGCTAGGTTCCCCGGGGTCTGGAGGTGAGATGGGGCAGGGCTGGCTCTGGGCCAGTCCACAAAGGGTTAAGGCACTAATCGCCCTGCATGTGACAAAGGGAAGTGGGTTTTCTGATCCAGAAAGGATCAGTCCCTAGGATGCCCCATCAGGCCCTTCAGCGTGAAATTACACCCCAGCAGGGGTGCTCCCCTCCCCCTACACACACTACCTGCCTAGGCCTGGCACAGGATTAGGGCCTGGAGTCATCAGCTTAATAGATCCTACTTCCCTGCCCCATCCCTTTCCCCAGGAACCTTCAGTCCTGCCTCTGGTCCTGGGCCAGCCTCCCCTCTGTCTGTCTACCTGGCTGTTGGTCTGTCTGGTCATCTCTGGCTTCGTTTGTGGTCTAGTCATTCCATCTGTCTCCTCCAGCCACGCACTGAGCCCTGACCTCAATCCCTGTTTGTTTTCTCATAACCTTCAATCAGCACCCCAAATGTGCATATTTCATTGCTTATCTGTTTGTTGTCTGTCTCCCCACTTGCTCATAAGCACATTGGGAGCAGGGACTCTGTCCTGTTCGGCACTGTATCCCCAGTGCCTGGGCTGCGTCTGGCGCATGGACTGTGCTCAATCAAGATCAGTTGGCTCCCATCTGCCTCACTAAGACTCGGGTATGGTCTGTAAACTCCAGACATTGGTGCTCAGGACTGAGAGGAGGAAGCTACAGCCTGTGTCAGGACAGGGCCTTGTCCTTAGGAAGAGACAGGGGGCGGTGGAATGGCCTCTGCCCCAAGCCCAGCCTCATCTCTTAAGGATGCCATGAGTGCGATTGGCCAGGAGAGGGGAGAGGCCCTGCATGGCAGAAAGTGCCCGTTCATCCTTGGGTGCCATCCTGGGAAGCACTTTCACCCCACTTCCTTCAGCTGCTGCTAGCCCTTTGCCACATGGGTGGCTCTAAGCCCATCTGCACCCACAGCTGGGAGTACGCAGCATGGGAAGAAGTCCTGGATGGAACAGTTGAGGAAACTGGGGGCGATTATCACATGGAAGAGAAAACCAGCAAGATGATCAGAAATCGAGGCAATGGGAGGCAGGCAGCCTGTACAGACCACCCTGGCCCACCTCTGCACAGGAAACAGAGACCCAAAAAAAGCCAAGGCCTGCCCAAGGCCGCACCTCAAAGCCATGGCAAGGCCAGACAGAACCAGGTTCCCGGAGGTCCTTGGCAGAGCTTGTCCTTCACGCTGCTCTTCCCATTTAATCTGACAAGTTCGGTATTGCAACTCTGGGCCAGGCCCTGTGCCACACCAGCTCCTGCTCAGGAAGCTCCATCTGGCAGTGGACGGAGGGGTCATAGTGGCAAGAGGAGTCAAGAGAGGGAGGCTCCCTTCCCCGGGGCAATCAGGCAAAGCTTCCTGGAGGGGGTGGCATGTGGATGGCTTCTGAAGAGTAAATAGGCTTTCCCCAGGATGAGAGATCAGCAAGAACAAGGAGAGGCAGGAAAGGACACAGTGCATGTGTGAGGCACCGCATGGGCCAGTGGGTGGCACATCCCAGAACAATGTGAATAGGCATGTTCCATTCATGTGGCCCCAGGCCAAGCCAGACCTGATAAGGAGGCTGCTGGGTGACAGGTTTCGGCTCAGTATGAGAAAGAACCTTCCAACAGTCAGACCTGGAGCAGGCTCCCCCGGAAGGTAGTGAGCTCCCCATCCCTTCAAGTTTCTGGATAAGAGCTAGGTGTCAGTGACTCCTGCTCTTGATGGGGCTGAACTGGAGACCCCTGAGGATGTCTATTCTGAGAACCTGAAGCAGGACTCCCCAGACATCCACAGGCCAGGCCCTTCAGTAGGCACCCCCTCGCCTGCCTTGTCCATTGCCCTGGGCTCTGCAGGAGCAGGCAGCCGTGGGAGAGGGAGGTGAGAGGGCTGCAGAACCACCACTTCTGCAGTTCTAGCTACTCAAGATTCTGCCCGTATATCTGTGGCTTCCACCCAACCCAGTCCAGGGGACTTACATCAGGGTCAGAAGTTGTCCAGATCCAAGCCCCTGCCTTAAAAATAGGGACTAAGGCCCCAAGTCCCACTTTTCCGATAGCCCACAGTCCGAGAGACAGGTTGGGGCCCGCTGGCTGCACAGTCTTTCTCTACGTGGCTGGTCAAGGGCAGGCCCAAGGTAAACCTGAACGAGATCCACCCTGCAGACCATCCATGGGCCCTGCCTCCCGAGGGGCTGAGGATAAGCAGGGGCTGCCCTGCCCTGGACTCCCTTTCCTCTCGCCCCTGCTGCCAGGCATCCACCCCAGCTAACCTGCATTCTTCCTGAGGCACTGGGGCTCCTGTTTCCTGGACTTCTCTCCTCGGGGAGAATCTTAAGGAAAAAAGAATGTGTCCCCTCCCTCCTGGCTGCCCAGCACAGGCTGTACAGAGGCAGGGGAGGGATAGGGTGACCTGTGAAGGACCAGGCTTGCAGGTCTTTTGGCCCGCTCAGGTGGGGCCAGCAACAAAGAGCAGCTTGTGTGCACACGCTCACACCCACGCACACCCGCACACGCCCACACGAGCTCTTTCCAAGAACAGCTCTTCAAGCCTGGTTATCAAGATAAAGGAGCCACTGGGCGGTCAGCCCCCAGGAGGAAATATCGCTCCTCTGTCCTTTGTTGTTCAAAGGGCTTTGTGAAATCTCCAGAGTCCTCTTGGAAAGGGACCCGGGCTGAGGTGGCAGTTTCCTGCAGCTGGAGATATGGGCAAGGGGGGCACAGCCTCCCGGGCCTGGAGGGGGGATGGGACGCCCCAGGGGGCCAGGCTTGGAGTCATTAGCAGTGGCAGCAGTTTAATCCTTTACGTCCATTAGTAGCTCACTCAATTCCCACAAGCCTAGGGGTAGGCAGAGATCTCCCATTTTACAGATAAGGAAACAGAGGTTCCCAGCCCAGCTGCTTATTAAATAGTCCACAGCGAGTCAGTGCTAAAAATGAAACTATGAAACTGTGACTGACTTGGCACAAGTCACAGGCTAAGCCTAGCCCTGCCCCAAATGGAGTCCTGCCCTGGCCCCATTCTGAGCTCCAGCTCTGACCTCTAATTGAGCTGTGACTTTCCCTAGAGCAATCCCTGATCCTAGCCCCAGATGGCCTCTCCCGTTAGCCATAAGCCCTTGGAGGTCAGAGATGTGAGCGCTTCTCCCTTCTCATTTACCCGCAGTAGTTTACGTTTATATGCATGTGATTATTTGAGTAATCTCTTTTATTAAGTATTTAGTAAATGCCAAGCTTGTGCTAAGTGTTTTACAGACGTTATCTCAGTTAATCCTCACAGAGAACCCTGAGGTAGGCATTATCATTAGCCCCATTTTACAGATGAGGACACTGAGCCCCAAGGTGACAGTGGGAGGGGTGTGGAGTATATGTTGCTCTCAGTAGTTCCCTGCCCATCACACTCAGCTGCCTGGTGAGGGGTAGGGTGGGGAGGGAAGTCTCAGCTGGAAGAGGAAGTGGAGGCATTTGGGCAGGTGGGAGAAGTCAAGGGCTTTCCAGAGACATTGGGTTTCTGAAACCACAGAAGGGGTGGGTAAGTCGCAAAGAGAGACTGTGATGGGGGTGGGGGTGAGACCAGCTACATAATTCATGGGATCCAGTGCAGAATGAAAATGCAGGGCCCCTTGTTTATTTTATACATTTTATTGTTTTAGAGATGGGGTCTCACCATGCTACCCAGGCTGGTCTTGAACTCCTGGCCTCAAGCGATCCTCCTGCCTCAGCCTCCCAAGTGCTGGGATTACAGGTATGAGCCACCTCACCTGGCCCCCTTGTTTAAAAATTAAGATTTCAAGGCCAGGTGCAGCATTTCATGCCTGTAATCCCAACACTCTGGAAGGCTGAGGTGGGAGGATCCCTTGAGGCCAGGAGTTCCAGACCAGCCTGAGCAAAAGTGAGACGCTGTCTCTACAAAAAATACAAAAATTAGCCGGGCATGGTGGTGTGCACCTGTAGTCCCAGCTACTCAGGAGGCTGAGGCAGGAGGATCCCTTGAGCCCAGGAATTTGAGGTTGCAGTGAGCTATGATGACACCACTGACATCAGAACATTATGGGGCCCTCAGAGCCTGGGCCCTGTGCGACTACATGGGTCACATGCCTATGAGGCAGCCCTGGGAGGGAGGACACTGTGTGAGGAGGTGGGCCCCAGGCAGCCCCTTGGGGAAGACGTGAGGGTCAGTGCACGTGGGTGTACAGGTGGCAGCTAGGACCGGCGTGTGGCTCTCATGTGGGCATTTGGGCAGTATCTTCAGCAAGCCCAGGGCAGCAATCACCGAGTATCTGTAGGCAGCACGCTGGCAGTGGCTCAGGAGGCCTGTCTCTAGAGCGGAGCTGGTGCCACTCTCTGAGTGTCCGGGGGCTGTCTGCGGTGTGAGTAAGCAGAGAAGAATGCGTGTCTGGGGAGGCGCAGCATTCAGGCGACAGAGCACGGGCTGTGTGTCTGATGGTTCGCAGGAGGGTGTGTACATGAACGTGAGAGACAAGGAGACAGACACCCTGGGATCGTGTGATCCGGTGCCGAAGTCAGCACGTCCCCAGTGTATGGTGTGTGTGCGGATGTTGTGAATGTGTGTGGAGTGCGCGTGTAATCGGGTGTGTGGGTGTGAGAGACTGAGTGACAGTGTGTGCGGGAATGCGTCGTATCCCCACCCGCCCTCCTGGGCGCTGGCCCCTGCTGCCTTCCCTGTTGTGCAGGGCCCCCAGGTCATGATGCCCCCAGCTTGCCCCAGTCCAGCCCCCAGCCTTTGTGGGGCCAGGTCCCCTCTCACGGCCACATTCCTGCCTGCCATGGGGTGGTAGGGTGGGCAGAGCCACAAAACTGCCTCCTAGGCTGCTGAGGTGATCTGGCCCAGTGGTGTCAGGTTCCCGGTGCCCGAGCCCTCCCTCCGCAGCCCTCTGAGGGCCTTTGTTGGAAGTTCAGACACACTTGTCAGGGGGGCGGGCAGGAGGCCGCCTCCTAATCAGCTTTCCCAGAAGCAAAAGGAGAATGAGAGATGGGGGGTGGGGGGCTCCAGCCCAGGGCAGCTCTGTGGGAAAGAGATGAGGGGGGCACCAGCCCTAAAGGGGTCCGTCCCCTAGACCTTCTCAGCAGGGGCCCCTTCCACAAGGGCCCCTAAGGAACCAGACCCCTGAGCTGAAAGAACACTGCAGCCAAGGCCTAAGAGAAGGGGGAATTGGGGGAAAAGCTTCAGGGAGCCCCTGTCTTTCCCATTTCACCCACTGTGAGCCGTCTGAGCACCTACTGCGTGCTGGGCACATCACCTCTCAGCTTCTCGGCCTCCCCATGCCTTCCCCTCTTCATCTCCTCTGAGCCCCCCAGGAAGCAGGCTGACGTGGTTAATGATTTCCATTCTATAGAACAGGAAACTGAGGACCAGAGAGGGGCACCTATTTGCTTGCCCCAGCTCCATCAGCAGGATCCTCTTCGTTTCACAGCCAGTGTCTCCCTGAGGTCCCCTCTCCACTTCGCTCTGTGCGATGTCGTTTAGTAACAGCTTCCTTCGCATCCCCCTGCTGACAGCAGCCAAGGTTAAGAGCAGCGATTCTGAGGTTAGCCAGGTTCATCTGTTGGGTGACCCATTACTAGCTGTGTGATCCTAGGCAATTTACTTAACCACTCTATGCCTTAGTTTCCTCATCTGTAAAATGGGGTAACAATAGCACCTACCTCATAGAATAGTGTGAGAATTAAGCAACTTACTGTTTGTAAGGTGCCAGGCACAGAGAAAGTGCTATGTAAATATTGGTCAAAGTCTGTATCAGCAGCAGAGACAGACCCAAGATGGAGCCTCGAATAAGTGGAAGGCTCCTCTAAGGCAGCAAACAGGACCAACCTGAGCTCAGGATCATTCCATCAGTCTCACCCATTCTCTCCTCCCACCTCCCCTAGTCCAGATCGAATCCACCCTCCTCTCTCCAGGATGTGACAATGGCCTCCTCTCTGGTCTCCCTGCCTCCAGCTCCTTCCCATGAACCACCACACAGCAAAGGCATATGTATGACGGGGGAGGTCACTAAAATACACGTCTGATCACCCCACTGCCCCACTGGGAGTGGCTTCCAATGCCACCACAGCCCTGGCCCTTGGGCATGAATCCAAGCTCCTGGCTTCCCTTCCCACCCTCACCTGCTGACATCAGCCTCACTGTCCTCGAGCCCCATCTTGACAGGCCCCTTGTTCTTCTGGTGCTCAGGGGTTCACCAGCTGGCTCAGTCCCGCAGCTCTGTATGTGCTGTGCCACACACAAGGGTCTCTTGGCCCTTCTGGTGGACACTGGGCTTACGGGACTCACGTCAAAAGCCTCCCTGCCAAGGGACCTTTCTCACCTCCCCAGACCGAGCTAGAGACTCTCTTCTGTGTTCCTACGGTTCTCTATTTTTTGAATCCCAAATCACCCTGGGTTGTAAAATATGTCTCAGGACATATTTTCCTTACTTGTTTCTAGCTACCCAGTGCCTGGCACAGAGCTAGGCATACAGCAGTGCTCAGTAAATGCTGAGTGAATGAGTGATTTAAATTGCAGTGTTACCAGGGTGCCCTCTGTGCCAGGGAAGGTGTGTCCCTCGAGGCTGAGGTATGTAGGAGGCACTTGGTGGCTGGGGGAGGGGGCGGGTGGCTCAGGGCAGGAGAGGGAGCAGAGGGAGATTTGGGGTGGACATTTGATCTGTCAGCCCCTCCCAGGGAGGCTGGGGGCAGGTGAAGGGGAGACACGCCCTGCCCTAATCCTCAGCCCCACTGGGGAGAGAGGAATGCATCTCCTGGGGTGGAGCTGGGAAGTGGGGAGGTCAGGGCCCTGGGAAGCTAAGCGGGCAGTTCCCTGCACACAGTCAGGCCTGCTGGGCTTCTTGTGCCAGGAAATGCTCAGACAGAAGGGACTGTCACCTCCCCTCCAAACCTCGGCCAGGTGCATGCACCACCCCTTCTGGCTCTCAGGCCCTGTGTAGACACACTGGAACTCGGGGGATGGAGGTGGAGCCAGGGCAGTGAGGCCTGAGTGGTGGCAATCTCTTGTCTTCTTCTTGAAATGTAGCAGGAGGGACCAGGACTTCACGGCAAGAACTCCTTAGTTGTGCATTTTTTCTGCAGTTACTGTAGATATATCCAGTCTCCCAGTCTCTCGCGCGCGTGTGCTTGTACACACACAGACGCAAGCAGATACTTATGAATTCGTGGCACAGGTTCTCAAGCCTACATGTAAACTTGTCATAACACATACACACATACACTGCATTGTAGCAGAAATCCTCTGCTTGCTCACCTCTGAGGCCAAAGAACTCACTCCCTCTGAAGGTGACCCATTCTGTTGGAGAATGGCCCCGGCTTTAGATCCAGATGTGCCCTCCTATCATTCCCCTTTGGCCCTGGCTCACTTGCAGTTTCCCACAGAACCCCCACCTCTCTCTGTCCTGCAGACCCATGCCCCAGGTTACCTGAATACTCCCAGGTATCCCCTGCCCCAGGCTGCCCTGCCACCTGTGCTTGGGTGAGGTCCAAAGAGCCTGGAGACAATGGAGCCCTCTCCCACCCTCTGCTCCCCTGCACCCACTCCAGAGTGGCACCCCCACTGCAAACTGGTAAGGGCCACGGAGAGACCAGCGAGGCAGTGGCCAGTCGTGCGGCAGGCTCGCCTCTCTCCCCACTGGCCGCAGCGTCAGTGGGGCCGCGAACAGACCTTGAGATGCTGCCTGCTCAGCCCACTGCAGACATCTCTGGAAATGAACATGGACCAAAGTCTGTGCTGCTGGGTTCTCTTTTATTAGCCAAACAGGACAAAGAACAGGTTACAACATCACAGGAAGTAAGACCGACAGACAGACAAATACACAGACAGAGCGTCATGCTGCACTACACGGTTGGGGGGAGAGGGTGGTTTGAGTCTTGTTTTTTCAACTAACAGAATAAATAAATACAGCACACAGTGTTTTTGCCATGGGCTGGCATGACCTCTAAGCACAAATGGTCACAAAACGGCTGGTTTGGAAAGCAGTGTCAGAAATGGGGTGGGGACACAGGCCCCTGAGCCATGCTCTGGGGGAGTGAGGAAGCAGGGAAAGGGAGACCTCAAATAGGAGGGAGAGGCCAGGCATGAGGCTTTCGTGGAGGGGACAGCCAGAGCTTGAGCCCCGGGCTCTCAGCCCGTGGGGCGGCCAGGAGACCTGGTCGAGGCTCTGGCCTCAATGTCAGGTAAGGTGGGCCCACCAAGCCCACACTCTCTGCCTCCCAAGGAGATGCTTGGTGCTGCCTACAAGTAGCTCTCCCCTGCCCTCTAGCTGCCCTCAGTCCCTGAAGCTGGTGCCCTAAACTGGCTTGAGATCCACCCCAGGGCAGGGACTATATACCCCTTCCCTGCCTTCTCTGGGCTTGTGAATTTGGGTCAGTTGAATGGGAAAAGTACCTGAGGGAAGCTGGGCTGAGCCTAAGGTGGGCCTGGCTCCCGCCATAACAGAGCATGACTCTAGATGGACTTGCCCTTAGGAGGTTGGGGAGGCTTCCTGGAGGAGGTGGTAATGTCCAGGGCTATTGGATTCCAAGGCCCAGTGACAGTCACTCACACCCAGGGACAGACAAAAAGCTTCAGCTCCCTGTGCCTAGGCCAGATGAGACTTTTTTGTTGTTTTAGAAACAGAACTTCCTGGGGTCTGATCCCAGAGGACAGTCACTGCACCATGGGCCTCAGAATCCCTTCGAACCAAAACCCCTTCCATCTCTTCTGGATTCTTTGCCAACCTCCCAGACTCCTGCCTAAGTCTCTCCCTCCTCTGATGCTTCCACGGCTGTTACATTCGCCTTCCAAAGTCCAGACCCCAGCAAGACACCTGAGGGTTCAGAAACCTTCAGTTGCCTGTCGTGGTACTTGGCATGTGGAGGTGAGGTCTTTAGCCTGGGTTCCAGGCCTCTCGGCCCTGTCTCTCATGGAGCTGGCCACCCCCTCCCCCGTGGTCCACTTAATCTCGCCTCCATTGATTTGTTCAGACAGGTTTCCTGGCCCCAGCTACCGTCCCCCTCACCTTATTCCTGTCCAAAGCCTTCTGCACCTGCCCCAGCCCAGACTGACCCCCAAGGATGATGGATGCTGACTGCTGTGCAAACCCATCCTACCAGGGCACCAAGAGAACCTCTCCTCCTGCTGGGACAGGAAGTGAGCCATAGGAATCTACCCTGGATCTCAGATCAGCTTCCTTGCTGGGGGTCGGAGTGTTCAGTGGTAAGACACAGGGGTTGGGGATCATGACCAGGAATCTGTCCAAGAGCCCCTGAGACCGTACGAAGGTATGGATTTGGGATGACCCCAAAGGCTGGCACCAGAACTCAAGAAAAGCAGTATCAAATCTAGATTGAACTAGAAGGGGACCATCATACTTATGGGGAAACCGAGGCAATGTCTACAGAGAGGCTCGCACATACAACGCCTCTTAATCCACAGCAAGGCAATAGTAATTTTCTAATTCATACATTCTGCTTCTGAGAGCTTTTTTGTTGTTGTTAATTTAACTAAAAACTTCTGCCCTGCAAGGTTGTGAGCACAGAATGGAGAATGTAGAGCTGGACAGGACCTCACGGGCCATCCAACCCAGCTGGGGATATGGGCCCAGAGAGGCTACAGGCTTGCCCAAGGTCACACAGCTTTGAAAGGGAGTTTCTCAGCTGGGTTTCCTGGCCATAAACAGAAATACACCTTTCCGTGCCAGTGACTAGCTGGACAAAAGCCCTTATTTCAACACTTGGCTCCAGGAAGCCGACAGCAGCCTGAGCCTGTGCACTGCTGTGTGGTTTGCACTCAGGAGCCAGAATTCAGCCTTGGTGCCTGGCTCAGGTGTGCTCCTGGGAAGACAGAGCCTGTGGAACCTGGAGTCTGGGTGTGGGAAAGCAGCGCCAGCCCTGTTCTCTCTGAGGCCCCTCTGCCCCTGCTGCCTCCCTCCGACCAGGGAAGTCTCCCCAAAGAGAGCTCCAGAGCCCTGTGGTCAGTCCTGGGTGAACGGTGACACCAGGCCACTGTCCTTGGAGGACTTACAGGCAGGGGTGCTGCCCATTCTATCACCTGCCCCAGCCTATCTATCGCCTCCTCAATCCAGGGAACTGGGACCTCAACACTGACCAGAGAGAAGAGAAAGTGACCCATGACTCCTTCTGGGTGTCAGGCCTGGGGGAGGGTGGGTGCCGGGGCCATTGCCACCTGCTGCCTGCAGCTCCAGGGCCACAGGGTCTCCAGCTAGGGCCTTGCTGCTTCTAGAGCCTGGGAAGAAACAGGGGCCTGGAGAGGGTGCAGGCGGGGAGAGGAGACAGGCAGGCAGGGATGAAGCAGGGAGGGAAGAGAAGGAGAGGAAGCAAAATCACTAAAACCCAAACAGCCACAACCCCAAATGAAACACAGCTTAGGAACTGATGACACAACACAGTCAGCACCAAAGGAAGAAACCAGGGGTGGGGGAAGAGACACGGAGAAAGGCAGAGGCTGGGCAGAGAGGGGGCCGGGACCGGACCCAGGCAGGGAGAGGGAGATGGAGAGAGGAAGGAAAGGAGATGGAGTCAGAGAGAGAAAGAAGGCTGGAGTGAGCTGCAGAGACTGAGGTGGAGGCAAGGATGGCAGCGGAGAAGAGATGGGAGTGGGGCAGGGGACCTGGGGCAGGCAGGTGCCTGAAAATATAGCTTTATATATTTATATTTATATCTCACATTCCACACATCGACTTAGTAGGGGGCAGAAGGGGAGGGAAAGAAGGGAGGTGGTGCTATCAAGGTGGGGATCTAGCCAGTGAGAGCCTCTCACCTCCTCCCCATTCGGCCTCCACGGGGTCCAGGCAGGGCCATGCAGAGGGTGCGTAGGTGGGGGCTGCCCCTTGGGCCGGGGCTGGAGAAGGGGGACAGGGAACAGGACGCCAGGGTGCAGGATCCCTGGGCTCACAGAGCTAACTCCTTGAGAGCCGTCTGGGGGTAACCATGGGGCTGGAGGGGGCACCCAAGACCCCTGGCTGGGTCGGAGGCCAGTCAGTTGGGCAGCGTATCGAGTCCCAGGGAGGCCGCGTGCTGCTTGGCCCGGAGCCGCAGGTTCTCGATGCTTGTGGTTTTACTGTTCAGGGCAGCTGAGGCAGGTGCCAGGCCTGCCGGGGGTGCAGGCAGCAAGGGGGACCCCCACACACCCTGGTGGGCAGCAGCGGCTGCTGACAGGGACTGGTAGTAGGACTGGCAGTGCAGAGAGCCCAGCGGGGCCATGTTGACGCCCAGGTAGGGCACGGCGGCAGCGGCAGCTGCGGCAGCAGCAGGGGCTGGGCCCCCCACTTCGAAGGATGAGTAGTGTACCAGGTTGTTGGTGGCTGCCATGTGCTGGCGGAATTGCTCCTGTAGGCGGAAGAGGCTCAGCGGGGACGAGGAGTAGGAGTGGGAGGGGCCCAGGAGGCCGCTCCCTGGGGCTGCAGGCGCTATGGCCAGGCCGCCTGGGGAATCTGCAAACAGACAGCCAAGAACCAAGCACTCAGGACAAGGGGTGCGTCTGCCAGGAGAGGCCCCCTCATTCTTCCCACCCCCTTGGCCCTGCAGACAAGAGAGGCCGTGGCTGAAACCATATCCATCCCATCTCGGCCAGGGCATCCCTGAAGCACTGCTCAAACCCCTGCAGGGAGGGACCCAGGGGGACCCCGCCAAGCCCCCCATGTCTGTCCTTGGGGAGCCCCTCTTTCTTTTCAAGGGCTGTTACTTTGCTTTTCCCCCTCTGTCCACGGCTCCCACGCCCTCCCTCCAGCTCTCAGCTCGCAGTCCCTACCCACTCCCCGCCTGGGCTTGGGGTTTCATCTGAGACCCGCCTCACGCCAGAGCTCTGCTCCTTCAGAAACACAGCTCCCCCAACTGCACTGCTGCATGTGGGAATCTCTGGTCCCGACACGGTATTCGCTCGCTATGCACCAGTACCTCCGTACTGACCGTTAAAACACTGGAATACTCCCAAATGGATGATAAATAATGTTTGCCCTGGGCTCCCCAAGTCCCCCTCCCCTGCCACCCAGCCCCTCCCACAGAACTCACGAGACCTTCCCACAACTCAGCAACTCAAGGTTGAACACCCAGCCCAGGCCCGCTCTGATGATTCCCCTGAGTGCCAGGAGTTGACCACCCCCTGCTCTGCCCACCTCACACACCCAAGCCCCCGTCAGGCCCCAGCCTGCCCAGCCCCTCCCGAGCCGCCTCACCTGCCTTGGGGCTGCCCCTCTTGCAGCCCAGCCCCTTGCCCTCAGCCCCAGGGCTCTTCTCAGCTTTGGGGTCCTCAGCCCCTGCCCGGGGGTCCTCCTCACGGTCCAGCTGATCCTCGGGGGCTGACTCACTGGCCGACTGCTCCGACAGGCTCAGGTGGAGCTCAGCAGGGGGGTCGCCGCTGGGCAGACTGGGGGGCTGCTCAGTCTCCAGTTGGGTGTCTGGAGTCGGGGCTTCGGTCTTGCCCTCCCCGTGGGAGCCCTCAGCCTCCTTCTGCTTCTGGAGCTGCTCTTTCTGCAGACTGCGCTGCTTCTTCCGGAACTTGGCCCTGCGGTTCTTGAACCACACCTGGGGACAGGAGAGGAGCAGTCGGAGGTGGAGAGGAGAGAAGAAGTAGGGTTGCTGTGGAGCAGGGTGCTGGGGAGAGGCTGTATAATGCAACACTGCTCCCCGCCCCAGGAAGCATACCCTCTCTCTCCCTTCCAAAACTCCCCTCCTGTCACTGCAGGCTTTACACCTCGGCATGAGGGATGCAGCGCTGGCTGCTGGACAAGGGGGCCAGATGTTTGTCTGCAAGGCCTGGTTAGGGGAGCTGGGCCCTACCTGCACCCGGGCCTCAGGGAGGTTGGTGCACATGGCCAGCCTCTCGCGCATCACCACATCCGGGTAGTGAGTCTTCTGGAAGGTCTTTTCCAGGGCCTCGAGCTGCTGAGCCGTGAATGCCGTGCGGCTGCGACGCTGTTTGCGGTGCTGGGAGCCATAGCGGGCCTCCAAGATGATGTCTTGAAATGTACAGCCGTTGGAGGGCAAGGAGAGGGGGCCCATTTAATTATGGGAAATAGGTTCGAATCTGATCCTGCTCTGACCCACTGTGGACACCCAGGCTGCTCCTAGAGCTGGCCTCTGGCCCTTTGCCCCTGGGAGTCACCCGTCCCCTCTCCATACCGCTGGATTTTCAAGAACTCCCCACCCCTCGATCCACTATCAGGACCACAGAGGTCTAACTCGGCTCCGTGAGTGAGTGGCCTGTGATGGTGGGGGTCTTCCTTATTTGGCATTGCGGGTGGGGAGGTGGGTATTGCCCTGAGGTCCATGAAGTCCCAGGATACTGTGAATATAATACTCTGAGACCACATGGTGCTAATGAGCCGTAAGTCAGTCCGTGTCTCAAAGGTTCTAACACCCTGCAGCCCTCCGATGCTGGATACTAAGGCTTCTTTACCATCAGAACCCTGGCCCCGACCGTGAGAAGCCAGCCTGGGGTGCTCATCTCCTAGTTAGGGGAGTCTGACTGTGCAGAGAGGATTCACCAGCACGTGGCTCTCTGTCCTCTGTGTGTAAATCTCATCACCCCAGTTTTCCTACGAGTCTCTCATGGCCGGAGGCTCCTGCTCTTATGTTTCCTGCACAGAAAGCCTGGCTCTGGCAGGGCCCTCAGGTCTCAGGGAAGGTTTGTTGAACTCAGTCTGGACCCTGTCAGCTGCCTCCCCAAGGACAGAAGGACAAAGAGACCAGGCACCAACTACCCCAGGCCTGGAGGGGAGATGGGGCTGGTGGACCACGGCTTCCACGTCCTGCCCACGTGCCTGGTCACGTGGAAAGGCACCAAGGATAGCGTCTGCCTCGGGCTGGTGTCCACCTCTAGCCCCTCTGCCTGACTAGTCCCTGCAGGATGGATGGTCACCTCACTCCGCGCTGCCTCCCGCCACCTCCCACGTGGATCCTGCCCCGTCTGTGCTGAGAGGAACCCAAGTTCTCAGAGGTCTCAGCCTCTGCACAGGGCTGCCAGAGTCCTTCCCCTGCACTGTGGGATTGAGGAGTCATCCACAATACCCTAAATGGGAAGAAAGAGGCAACGGGTCTCCACGGAGCCCCAGATTTTGGGATACTCCTTCCATTTAAAGAGGGAGCCCTGAATCCCTCACGAACTGGCCTTAATCCCAGCCCCAAGCCGTGAGCTCATGCTGGTCACCCTGAGGCAGGGGAAGGAACGGGGGCCACTCAGGCAGCCCCAGCCTGGTTGGGGGAGCAACAGCTCAGCATCCTCCCACTGCTGGCTCTAGGGACTGCGAGCGGGGTGGTCGCAGGAAGGCCAGGCTCTCTGTATCGCAGCCAGAACGTCTGCTGGAAGGCGAGGCCTCCGTACAAACGCTCACCTGGAGCTCATGGCCTTCTCTCTTAAGAATTAGAGAACTGGGGTATAGGCTGAATACCCCAGTTCCTCTGCCCCACCGGCAGACACAAGCCTCTGTTCCTGACTCCTTCTCTCTGTGCTCTGGTCCTTGGGCCCTGGAACACTGTCAGGAGCTGATGTCACCACCAGGTCGGGCACAGGGAATTCAGTCCAAAGCAGGGAAGTAGCCATAGCTGGGGCAGGACTGCATCCACCGTCCCCACACTGGAGACTAACACCCACACACTGATCTGGAGGTTTTATGCGCTGAGTCCTGCCAGAGGCCTGGCAACGTCTAAAGGAGTGGTGGGGCTGGCCATGCCCTACCTGCCAGGCCGGGTCCTCAGATCCCACCTCACCTCTATGTCTTTGCTCATGCTGGTCCCTCCTCCTTGCCATGCCCTTAAAAAGGCCTGGTTCCTGCCCCGCAGCCTGCAGAAAGCCGCCCCCCTTCACTACACCAGCTGATCCTGCTTCTCTGAGCTGCTCCATCATTTGACCCTGAACACACTCCTCCTTCCGTGCCATCTCATGGGTCTGTGGGCCCCTGTTCTCCCCAGGAGTGCCCTGAAGTCGTCTGAGGACTGCCTGGCACAGGACTGGGCCCTCATGGGTTTACCAGCTTGGCCTGGGACAGGATGAAGTGGGTGGCATCACCTCCCAGGAAATCAAGCTCCCCACACTGAATCTTTCTCACACCCCTGAGGGGCTGGCAGAACAGGGCAATAACCAGTTGACCCAGGAGTGGGGGCACCAGGCTGCAGGTCCCTCATGGGTACCAACCTTGAGCTTTGGGTATTAATGACTTCTGAGCACCTGTGAGGCTCTGCTGAGTACTTCCCATATGTTACCTCAAATAACCTCCCAACCATCCTATGGGATGGGCACCGCCATTGTCTCCTTTTTCATAAAAGGGGAAACTGAGGCTCAGAGAAAAGAGAGGTGAGTGGGCAGACCCTGCGCTGGTCACAAGCCTGTGACTTCAGAGGTCATAGTTTTAGCCATAATGTCATACTCCAACCTCACTTCCACCCAGATTTAACTTCTCTGCACCTCAGTTTCTTTAAAATGTCCCTAAAATGGAGATAACAGCCTCCCCTCATCGGGACTGAATGGTGCTCATGGAAAGAGAGAGCCTCGCGCAGCGCCTGGCCCACAGCTGGTGTTCAAAACGTGGGCACCGCGATTATTTACGATTCCCTGTGTCTGAAACCTCCTCCCCTGGGCATTCCAGGCCCCTTCCAGCTACTTCCCAGCTATAGTACTTGGGACTAGTCCCTCACTCCCCTTCCTCGGTTTCTTCATCTGTGAGATGGGGCTAATGAATACCTGCCTCAACTGCCAACAGTATTTGAAGATAATACACATGGTGCTCTTGACATATTGAGACTCTGTGGGTTCTTTTCATTATAAGTATGAAACATTTAGGTACATCTCCAACCATGTCACCAAGTACCCTGTCCTTCCCAGGATGTTTCTATTTATAGGGATAATACCAAGAAAAGAAGGAAGAACCAGGCTTCATGAGAATGTGAAGGCAGAGGGGAAGCTCCAGTCCCCTGAGCAGGGCTGGCAAACAAGGGGTGCTCCAGACATACATGCATAGATTTCGAATTGACATTTTTCTGTGTTGCTAAGTGACCTGAGTCTTTCTGAGCTGCCCAGAACAAGCCTGGCTAGTGCTCCCTCCCCTCTGCCTTCCAGAGCCTCCTCCCCCAGGCCACCCCTCCTCCCCAGCCCCCACAGTCCTGTCCCCATGGTGCCATCCCCACGGCTCTTACCAGCCAGGCGCTCAGCCAGCGTGAGCGCGTGCACTGAAGGCCGGTAGTCGGGGGCGTGCTGGGCCTGCTGGGCTGCCTGCTGGTGCAGGTTGTACATGGCGCTGAGCGAGTTCATGGCGTGCAGCGAGTAGCCGTTCACCCCGTAGTGCTGCATGGCGGCATCTGCCTGCTGACAGGGAAGAGGGAGAAGGACATGAGGCAGGGCTGTCAGACTCTACCCCAGGGGAGACCCACCCCAGTCCAGACCCTGGATGCCCACCTTCCAATGGGGCAGAAGCTCCCCCACCGGGAAGTGACCTGTCTTGCCCATGGCTTAGAGAGTGAGGGCCCCTGCATTGAGTCCTTCACCCGCCCACTCATTCTTTGATTCACTCAGCAGGACCAGCGTAGGGTTTAAGGTTCTGGGCTCTGGATCAGACTTCCTGGGCTGGAATCTCAACTCCCCCACTCAGGAGTTTTGTGGCTTTGGGCACATCACTTAACTTCCCTGACCCTCAGTTTCTGCAAAAGAGAGTTAATAATAGTACCTATTTCTTGGGATTGTTGCAAGGATTAAGAGAGGCCTTTGCAATTGGCCCTGGAGCACAATATCTGTTCAAAGGTGTTAGTCATTGTGATTTACAAGCCCATTTGCTGCTTTATGCAATCATCTCTTCCTTCAATTACCCAGGCACTCCCCCATTTGTACATTCCTGATTCACTCACACACTTATTAATCAACAAAGACCCATTGAGGACCTCCTGGAGCCAAGTCCAGAGCTGGAGTCCCCATTGAGGCATTCACTCTGATGAGGCGGTGGATTAAAACCCTGATGTCCTGCACAGACATAAAAGTACTATTGTTATGACTGTTACACATTCACTGCCATTTCCCCGCTCTATTCTCACCATCTCTCCAAGAAGCAAGCAGGCCAAGAACAATGAACCCTATTTACAGATGAGTCCACCGAGGCTTAAAGAAAGAACAGTGACACGCTGAGGCCACACAGCCAATCCAGGGCCCCACATTGCCACAGCCTCAACAGTCCTCATCTGTGCACTCACTCTGCACCAGCACGAAATGCCGTTTTTGGAATGTGACCCCATGTCTGCAGTCTCCCAAAGATACAAGGATGTTTCCTATATCCCAGGTGTAGAAGGTGGAAGGAGAAGGCTGTGGCAACGGCAGGTCCATTTGATGGGAGGGAGACACGTTCAGGTGTCTCAGCTTCCCCCACCGAAACAGACACAGGCTATGCATAACCAAACGTCCACAGCACACACACAAACACACAGTCGCAGACAAGCACATACACGTTTCATGCACAAGCACGTGTATGCAGACGTCCTTGGCGAGGCAGTCACAGAAGCCGCCCTATTCACACACATAGATTCGACGTCATTTTCCCCATAGCTTCACACACAGACATTCTTACAGGTATCTATTCTTGCTGCAGATACATCGACACACAAACATGACACTGCCACACATTCGTATATTACACATAATCATTCAACACATATTTTTTAAGCACCCATCTACTCAATACCAAAGTCCCTAACTTCATGGAATTTACATTCCTGGATGGGGGGAATGTATAACAGCAAAAATGTAATAACGTCAGACAGGAATAAGTGATCTGAGAAAAATAAGGCATGGGAGGAGAATGACAAAGGGGAAAGGAGACATCATTCTGGAATGTGTGGTCAGGAAAAGGCTCTTGATACTTGAGCAGAAACTTGAACTTAGCCCCGTGAAGCTCTGGGGGAAAGCCTTTCCAGGCAGAAGGAACAGCAAGGACAAAGGCCCTGTGGCACAAACAAGCTTATGTATGTAGAACAGCAAGAAACCCAGGATGGCTGGAGCCCAGAGGGTGGGAGCAGGTGGAAGAGGTGAAGCTGGAGAGGGGGGAGGAGGCAGGCACCAGAGGAGGAGCTTGGGTTTTACCCTGAGTGCGATGGGAAGCCCCTGGAGGGTCTTGAACAGGGGAGTAAATGATAGGATTTGTTGTTAAAAGCTCACTCTGGCTGCTATCCAGAGAACAGACTGCAGAGGGACCAGAAGAAAAGCAGAGACACCAGGTCACTGGGCCACTGCAGGTGTCCAGGCTGGTGACCATGCTGCCTTCACCAGGGTGGGAGGAGGTGGTGAGCAGCGGTCAGATTCTAGACATGGTACGAAGGTAGCTTCAACATGATTGTTGACAGGTTAGTTATAAGATGTGAGGAGAAGAGGGCAAAAACAAGGATAACTTGAGTTTTGGGTTTGAGCAGCTGAGTGACTTTTCCTGAATGAGGAGCATTGGGTTGGAGAAGTTGGTCTGGGGAGGGAGAGAATGGAAATCATGTTTGAGGGACGTGGCAAAAGTGAAATATGGATGCAACTTCCAAGTATGAATGTCAAATTGCCAGTGGGATGAAGGAGTCTGGAGCTGAGGGCTAGATTTGCAGATTTCTGAGTCAGCACTCACATATTAACACCTTCCAACAACACTCACTCACAGAAGCCCACTCTGTGCAAAACAGCCATGACTCCAAAGGCAGAAACCTAAGAGGAAAGAATGCTAGACATGGTGATAAAAAAGTGTTTAAACATCAGTATAGCAGAAGACCATAAATAAAGAGAAAAGGTAAACAATAAATCTGGAAAAATATTTACCATATACTGCATATGACACAGCAAAATTGATTTAAAAAAATAAATAGTACAAATAAAAATAAAAGAGAAGTTGGATGTGGTGGTGTGTGCCTGTAGTCCCAGCTACTCGGGAGGCTGAGGCAGGAGGATCTCGCTTGAGCCCAGGAGGCCAGCCTGGGCAACACAGTGAGACCCTGTCTCTTAAAAAAAAAAATGGTCATCTTAATAAAACATGGGTTAAATAAATGAAGAAACAACTCATTAAGGAAGAAATACAAATAGCTAACTGACATATGACAAAAGGTCAGCCTTATTTATAACCGAAGAAATAAAAATAGAAACAGTGAGATATCATTTTTTACCAAGCAGATTAGCAAATATGAAGAAAAATTATTACGTGGGGTTATCTAGGGGAGTGGGAAATGTCCTTCTCCTGCCTCACTGATGAAAGAGTTCTTTACTCCTTGCATCAAAAGCCTTTAGAGGGTATATCGTCTTTGACTTGACAATTTCATTTCTAGAAATTTATCCTTCAAGTATGCAGAGATATGTACACAGAAACATTTATCACAGCACTGCTTATGATGGCAAACAATTAGGAACTGAACTGTCCATCGAGAGAGGATGAGTTCAGTAAACAAGGGGACAGGCATGCCCACAATGGAACACAGTGCCACAGTTTAAAACAGTGATGCGCTATCTGTATGTGCTGATGTTCACGATCTATTGTTGAGTGGAAGAAACAGGTAACAAAACAGTATGCATGACGGGATCCCATTTTTGTAATGTATGTATACATTACGCATAGAAAAAAAGTCTGGGAGACTATACCCTGAAATGTTAACAGAGGTTATCTCTGGGAGATAGCAGAAAGGATTACACATTTTCACATTTATATTCCTTCTTTCTTTGGGAGGAGGGGGTGTTGAATGTTGGGAAGCGGGTATCCATGTGTTCCAGTGGATGTGGGGATGCAGCCAGGCTCCAAAAAGGTGTCACAAGCTCCAGGTGGGGAAGGGAGAACAGAATTGAGAAGTAATGTTATCCCTCTCCTCCCCAACCCTGTGGCTGGAATGTTCCTCTCCCACCAAACTCAGGGGCTTTGTTGCTTTAAAACTCACTGCTATTAATGTGGTAAGTGACATTTTAATTGACGTAATTATTGCTGATCTCACAGTTTTTGATACACAACATGTCTTTATTAACTGAAGCCAGGAACTGAAGCCAGCCCAGACCACAGGGTCTTGCAAAGCAGCAGGGCTCAGGAGATATGGATCAGATGAATGAACTAATAATAACAACTATTTATGAAGTGCCTCTCATACACAAGACATCTCCATCAATCCTCCCAACACCGCAGGAGGTAGGGACTCTTCTATCCCCATCTTACAGATTTGGAAATGGAAGGTGAGAAAGATTGGATGATTTGCTAAAGGTCATGCAGCTAGGAAGTGGTGGAACAGGTTTCCACAAGTGAAGTTCTGCCCACCAGCTAGTGTTTCCCAACCCCAGTCATGTAGGATTTTACCCAGCATATTCTGCCCTCTGATTTCTGTCATCTCTGATTTGATCCAAGGCAATAGGAGGACAGCAAAGAAAAAGCACATTCCACCTGGCATGCATGCTTGTGTGCATGTGTTTACATGTGTGTGTGCTGTGAGAGGAGGCTGTGCGTGAACCCAAATCTTCCCAGCTGAGCTCCTCTCGCTCCAGCCTCATCTCCTCTTCCTCACTTCAGCTGGACATCAGGGCCCTGGCTCTCCTCTGAGGCCACAGAGGGACCCTTGTCTGTAGATGCCGCTTACCATCCAAGCTGTACACATGTGGTACCACACAGCCACATGTCTGCAGCTCACCTCAGTGTCCATGTGGGGCCATACATGTGTGCAGCCCAACTGGGACCAGCCACATGACTGTATGTGCACCTCTCTGTGTTTGTGTGTATCTGTGGCTATTTTATACATCTTGGTGAGTGTGCATGTCTGTGAGTCTGTGTGTGCAAATGATGTGTGTGTGAGTGTGTGGCCAGAGGAATGTACACTTAGCAGTGCCCTAGGAAGTCATATGGCCCCATTCCCTGCTGCTAAGCCAGTGTACTGTGGTTCGTCCACCCCTGAACAGGGTCTAAGAGAGGACAAGAGAGAAAAATACAAAGAGAAAGAAAGAAAAAAACCAAAGAGATAGATCAACACAGAGAAAATAGATTAGTCTTACACATTGTTGTTTCTGCACCACCTGGCACAGAGTCTGGAACGCAGTTGGTGCTTAGTAAATAATAAATATTAAGTGGATGAGAAAGAATTTTAGACCAGAGATGATGAGGGAGGTAGGGTCAACACAGGCCAGTATGGTCTACAGGGAGGAATGGACACTCCGAGTCCTAGCTCACCACCTCCTCTCTCCCCAGGACACCCCTAGGCCTGGGAGGGGGGACCTCTGCCCAGCAGGCCCTTTCCCAGCAATAGGGGCAGCCTGGGCCTGGCCCCAGGGTCCTCGGCCAGGCCTAACAGCTAGAGCCCATCCACATCCCATTCTGAGTGCTGGTGGGCCCGACCAGGAGGCCACCCAGGCCAGAGCCCTTCAGGGCCTGCAGGAGCCTCTAAACAGGGGCCCTGCACTTCTGGCCCCGGGCCGGGTCCTGCATGGGCTCAGCCCACTGCACACTCCAAACAGAATCAATTATATATTTAAAAGGTGCCGCCCTGCAATTCCTGGCGAGCCAGGAGAGCCATCCATCATGGCGCGGCCGCGTTTCACAAGCTGTCGAATTGTGCTTACATTGGTTAAAAGAATCTTTATATTTCATTAAGCAAGCAGATCGGCGGATCTCCCGCCACAGGCGCCATATAGATGGCTTTAATTTTCCAAATCTGCAAATGCATCCGTTATGTCCCCGCGTCGCTGCTGGCTGCGGCCTAATGCCCAGCCAATCGAAGAATCAAGCAGAATTTTATTAGGGGGCATTTTTTATAAATTAACAGCAGCACTGCCAGGAAACTGCACGCAAGGCATCTTTGATTAAAAAGAAAGTGGACCCTTCCTTTGGTCACATCCGGCTCGGCCACCCCATGGGCCTGCCCCATTGCTCTTCACCTCTCCCTCTCCTCTGAACTTTTAATTCTCCCTCCGTTTCTTCTCATTCCCACACACAGTGGGAACAAGGCAGAACAACTTTGTTTTTTTTTTTTTTTTTTTGAGACAGTCTCACTCTCTTGCCTGGGGCGAGTGCCGTGGCCTCAGCCTAGCTCACAGCAACCTCAAACTCCTGGGCTCAAGCAATCCTACTGTCTCAGCCTCCTGAGTAGCTGGGACTACAGGCATGCGCCACCATGCCCGGCTAATTTTTTTCTGTATATATTTTAGCTGTCCAACTAATTTCTTTCTATTTTTGGTAGAGACGGGGTCTCGCTCTTGCTCAGGCTGGTCTCGAACTCCTGAGCTCAGAACGATCCGCCCGCCTCGGCCTCCCAGAGTGCTAGGATTACAGGCGTGAGCCACCGCGCCCGGCCAGAACAACTTTGTTTAAAAGAGAGGAAAGAAAGTAGAAGGAGAGGAAACCAACATTCTCTGAGCATTTCACCTCCTCTGTCCGTTCCAGGCACAGCGACACACACCATCTCATTAACAACAACGGTTACATTGAATTCTCTGAACATTCCAAAAAATGAACACTGAACATTTACCATGACACAAGTCCTGTTCTGCTCATTCTAGGTATATCCTCTAATAAGCTTCAGTACAACGCTACAGGTAGGTATTATTAACCCCATTATATGGATGAGAAAACGGAGACTGGGGAGATAAACTCTCCTGCCCAGGGTCCCACAGCTAGTAAGTGGTAGAGGCAGGATGGAAACCTGGGGCTCTGTCTCTGAAGATCTATCTGGTCTGGTGTTTACTTTCAGAGCATGGCCAAGACATAGGCCCTGTACTAGGGCCCGAGTGACAGTGGCAGAGGAGGGGATTGAGGGAAGCCTGTTGCCATGGACTTCCTTCCCTGAGAAATCCTGCTGCCCCTTTGTCCCAGGAGTTTCTCTGGTGACCCTCTGTGGGGAGAGGCCTCTGCAGCTGTCCCTCCTACCTCACAATTTACAGTCCAAAAGGACTTTAACTCAGGCAGGTAGAAGATCACAAATACACAAACCCAGGAGCATAAGGCCAGGGCTCCTGCCCCATCTCCAGGCTGGGGTTGGGGCTCCTTGGTGAGGGTCCTACCATCTCTGACCTCTTCTGACATGACAGTGACCCAATGGGCTGCCCAAGGAGGGAAAGAGATCTCCAT
Source organism: Propithecus coquereli (assembly GCF_000956105.1). Taxonomy (NCBI): domain Eukaryota; kingdom Metazoa; phylum Chordata; class Mammalia; order Primates; family Indriidae; genus Propithecus; species Propithecus coquereli. The sequence goes on from NW_012148607.1 coordinate 1,184,147, forward strand.
CATGAGAAGTGTGTAACCCAGAGCTGGCCACCTGTGAGGGAGGCCAAGGAGGAGGGATTCTGTCATGCGTGTACATGTGTGTGTGCACGAGTATGTGTGTGTGTGTTGGGGGTAGCTAAAGAAAGATGACCTAGAAGTCTTCCAAGTCTGAGCTATTGGGTCCAAGATTTTTAAGAGAAGCTCTATGCCTGGCACATGCTAGATATTCAACTTCGGTAACCTCACTAACTTTTTACCCCAATTCTATGAGGGAGGCACTATTATGATCTCCACTTTACAGATGAGGAATTCAGGCTCAAGGAAGGTGAGTCACCTGGATGACCTGCTCCGGAACTGCAAAGGCTGAGCCCCCATCCCAGTAAGTGCCCTACGCCCACATCTGTCCTTAGTTCTGTGTTGCCAGGAATCAGCAGTGGGAGCATAGGATGGGAGGGGCATGGAGATCCCTACCCTACCCTGACCAAGGCCCCTGCGGGCATGTGGTCTGGAAGCAGGCTTGACATCAGGACATCCTCAGCTGCTCCCTCTCAGATGCTGTTCATTTTACAGGAGCTCTAAGAGCCCCAGATCAATCTTTGGATTACTGCTGAACCCTCCAAGCTCCCCAAATCTCCACTGTCAGTATCAGGCACTCAAAGCTGCAGAAAGCCAGTGGCCCTTGTCAGCAGCCAGATTCTTCCCAGCCCTGCCTCCCCACTATGGGATTCTACGCGGCCAGCAGGACCACCGGGAGTGGTTAAAGAGAAATTCTAGAGAGAGACACACGTAAGAGCTAATGGCATCATTTGTTTCTGGGTGTGTAAGAGCTGAGGAATCTGGGGTATATCCCCCTCCCTCTGGGTTGCCAACCTCTGCTCTCATTACCCCAGCAGTGCACATTTAAACCTGTTTCCATGTCCCCAATTTGTCATCCCCTCTTCCTCCCTCTGGCCCACTCCTAACACTCTGCACCATCACCCTCCACCCACCACTGAGATATGGCTCTCCAAAGCCACCAGGTTGCTGCCTCCACCTCTGGGAATATTGTCCCTCCACCAACGTCACCTGCAGAACTCTTGATTCCTCACGCTAAGCTTAGGCACCTCCCGTAAGAAGCTCCCTGATGCCCCAGGCTGGGTCAGGTCTCTTCTTTAACTCCTATCACAGCATTACCTTACTGGACTGTAGCTGCCCATTTGCCTGCCCTTTGCCAGAGATAAAATAATAACTATTTTTACCAGCCATCCTCACAGAGACCTGACAGGCAGCATCTCAATTAATCCTCACAACCACCTCATAATTCCCATTTGTCTGATAAGGAAGCTGAGACCCAGAGAGGTAAAGTCATTTTTTCAAAGCCACACAGCTGAGCAGCTTAGCCAGAATGGAATCCAGGGAGTCACACTCCAAAGTGTGAACTCAGTGCTTACCAGAGCTCGTAATCTTGCTAGTCCGGGGCCCCTCCAGGGCAGAGTCCGGCTCCCCAGCCAGTTCTCAGTACCTAGTACCCGGCCCGGGAAACATTAGACACTCATTCCACAAACAAAGATATGGCCACTGCTTGTCATGCAATGGACTTGGGGGTAGCGTGATGAGTTCCAGCTCTAGGGGCTCAGATTCTAGGGTAACTGCAGACAATCAGATGCCCTGGGTGAGGGGAGACCAGCTCTAGGACATGTGAGAAGGGCAGCACGTTCCAGAACTGAATGAGCCAAAGCCCAGAGTCTCCTCCCCACCCTGCCTGCCCTGCCCAGCCCCAGCAGGGAAAATCCAGTGTCCCCACCAGAAGGCAAGACACTTTCCAGCCACAGCTGTGGCCCTGACCTTGCCACAGACTGAAGTCTGACCCCATCCCACACTGAGCCCTGGCCTCTGCTCTTGCTTGGCCATGCCCCGTCCCCCAGTGGCATTTGATATACGCACCATGACACCCCACACTGCCACCATGAGCTCCTTGTTGCCTGATCCACATGGAGAGGGAATGGGCTACTGAGGTAGAAGAATCTCAGTCACCCTCCTTCTGGCTCAGCTGAGGGCCTCCAAAGTGAACATGGAGTTGGAGCCAAGGTCGGCAGGCAGTTGGGTTTGAAAGTACGTAGCTTCGCAAGGGTCAGGTCGGATGGGGTGCTGGACTTCACAGCAGGCATGTAGAGCTCATAAATTCCTCAAAGGAGCTTCTCACTTGCCCTCTTGGCTCAGGGATGTCGGCAGAGCCAGTAGGAGGGGCACCAGCAGCGAGAGCTCTGGGGTCTGGGGTGGGCCGGCAGCCCTTTTGAGGAGCCTGAGCGCTTAGTTCCCTGCACAAACTGTTATCCATTAACATCCAATTATCCCTCGGTCCGAGCCATTAATTATAAATCAGCTGCTAATTGGGGTAATTAGCCCCCCGCAGGCTAATGGGGCGCAACTGAGGGAGGCCCCTCTGCCTATAGTCCTCTGATTTTCTGAGGTCCTTAATGCTGGGGGGGCAGTGCAGGGGTGCAGAGAAATTAGGTGGCTAGAGTGATTTTTTAAAAAGGCTGCAAAATGAGGCCAGGGGAGGGAGAGAACATGGGAAAGGCCAGTTTTTGGTTTTTTTCTCTGGTCCAGCGTTGGCTCTTGAGGGTAGGCTGGTGGCAGGGCAGGCAGAGGGGCCTGGCCACAGACCCTGAGAGTAGAGTTGTGCGGGGGGGCGGGTAATAGCTCCATCCTCTGCTTCCTTTCTGGCATAGACGAGCTAGAGCAGCGGAGACCAAGACCAAAGAGACTTGGATGGAGCTGGGATGCAGCAGGGACAGGGATGGCCAGAATATTCCTGGCCTCTCAAGGGCACAGAGGAGGCAGCCCTGCCCACTGGGTTGGCCCTGGCCTGGAGTGTTGGTCCTGGCCTGGAATCCCTTGTCAATGAGCCTGGCTGCTTTGCGCTGGTGCAGATCGGGGCTGGGCCGGGAAACAGGGACTGCAGAGTCCCCTGTGGAGCAGAGCTGCTCAAGGTCCAAGTTAGAGCCTCCAAACAGCCGGAGGAACTCAAGGGAAGGTCTGTCGCATGGGCACAGAGAGAGCAGTTCCCGCACTGTGCGTAACAGAGTACAGATAGACAACCAGACGCAAACAAACCCTGGCGGATAGAGCCGTGAAGGCTGGAAGGGGCTCCAAGACCCAGTGGGCTCCAGCGACCTTGGAGCACATTGAAACAGTGCCCGCTGCAGTAGCAGACTGACCAGAAGGAGTGACACATCCGGGAAATGCGCTCCAGCCTGCCGATCTCAGATCCAGGGGACTCTTCACTTTGCCAGAGGAAACCCGGCTAAAATCCAAAGAGCTGGGGCCATCAAAGCGGGGGTCTGGGGCTGTGTGCGAGCTGAGATCTCTGCCCATCAGGCAGCGCTGGAGCCCAGTCAAATAAGTTGTCGGAAGAACAGATAGGTGACTAAATGGAAAGAGCAGCCGCCGGATGGCGAAGCACCAGAGAGCATTCCGGAGAGCCCAGCTCGGTGCCCTTCCTACAGAAGGGGCAACTGAGACTCACGCAAGGTCAGAGAGATGAGGGGTACTCAGTGCAGGATGGATGCACAGACCAGAACACTCGCCCCACCCAAGGCTCACCACCCCCCAGTGCCCCTCCTTATCCCACGCTGTTTGGTAATGGGCTTTGGTGAGCGTGGGCAGCGTCGCCCGGGGCCTTGATTAGATATTTATTGCTGTCATTTACATGGGCACCGCGGGGCGGCTGAGCAGGACAGTGAGGTAGGGGCGGGGTAGGGGGTGGAAAGGGAATGTGGAGTTGGAGTGGAAACGGGATCCACAAGGACCCAGATCCAGCGGGGGCATAGGGAGTGCAGAGGCAGGGAGAAAGTGTAGACGCGCCGAGGTCAGGCTGCGTGGGGCTCTGCACAACGCGGGACTGGCTTTGGCACGTCTGAGTGTTGCCCTAGGGGGCGTCTGTGTGTGTTGAACGTGAGTGTCCTTGTAAGTTTAACCTGTGAGTAGGTAACTGTGTCTTTTGGAGGGGTTTTGTGTGTGTTCAGCAGATCTGCCTGTGCCTCTCTCTACCTGTGTGACTTCTCACCTGAGCATGTCTAAGTGTGTTACCCATAGCCGGAGTAACTGTAACCCATGTGTCAGCCTGTGCGTGGCCGTCAGCCTACATATGCCCCTGTGTGTGGCCGTCAATCTGGATGACCAGCAAATACGTGTGAGTACACAGAATTAGTTCAGAGACGGGGGCTGTGCCCCGGGTCTGGTCCTCCTCCTTGCCCCTAAACCTACAGGTGAAGTCCAGGTGCTCCAATCATCAAACCCCAATGGTTGCTCCCCAGAACCCTGGCCTCCAGGAGGCCGGCGCAGAGGGCCACGGCCAGGTCGCCCATGCCAGGCGCCCCAGACGCTTGGTCGGGTGGAAAATTTATTTCCTGCTCAAGATCAGCAGTGTGTGAGCGCATGAGCACCGCTGGGTGCCCAATGCCCGGTGTTTGTTTCAGAGCAGAGAAACGCTCCACTTTCGCCACCACACGGGATCATGTGTGAAAGTGGCGGGGATAGGGGTGCAGGGGTCCCCCAGACACTCACCTAATGCCTATGAAACTGACCTGTGAGCCCGCTACCTGCCAGAGCCCATCCTGAGGCCCAGGGTGTGAGCCTTGGCTGGGGCCTTCGCCTGGGGCGGGTTTCGTGCCTCTGCACCTTTGCCCTTCCCTGCCACACTTTTGACTCTGGGTCTGGGCAGCGGAAGCCAGGTTGCTGCTCCGTGCAGGAGTCCGGCCCCTAAGGTCTGCAGGGGTAGGGGAAGATGTTTACCCCCCTCCTGAGTAGCAAGGTCCCACTTCTTGCCACAAGACCACGTCTACCCCAGCCACAGAGGAGAGAGATTTGAGCCGATTATCCAGATAATTTGCTCTCACTAGGCAGCAAATTCGATTTTTTTCTACGTCTACGCACTTACATAAACACAGCTGGTTTTCGGAGACGGGAGGCAGGGACGAAATTAACCGGTCCTTAGGTCAGAGTGCCTTTCCCTTTCTGGGGGAACCCGGGATGCCGGGAAGTGCAACGCGAATCCCCGGAAAAACGAAAACAGCCCTCACTTTACCCTACCTAAAACTGCTATACCGCAGGACTTCCTAGACCAACGCCAGGCAGAGCCGACCCGCCTGCAGCGCACAGGATCCCGAGCGCCAGCGAAGGAAAAGGACGCCCGCCGCCCCGCCGTCAGGACGCAGAACTAGGAACTTGCACACTTCCGCGGCTGCGGAGCAGACAACCTCCGCGGGCCTTCCCCTAAGACCCGTCGAGTCAGTAAAGCCCTCCTCTCTTCCCAACAGCCCGAAACCGGAGCTGCTCCCAGAAAACCAGCACCGGCCTGGCCCGGTCCTGGCCTCAGAGGGACTTTTCTAAAACGAAAAAGACTTTCCCGGGCCCCAGGCAGAGCCGCGCTGAGGCTGTGCTCGAGGGCCCATCGGTTCTTGGCTTTGGGGAATTCCAAACACGGAAAGAGGGCGAAAAGGCCGCGGATCTCAGCCTCCCCGCACTCCCGAGTCCAGGACTCCGTCCTCCGACGAATCACACGCCTGAGGTGCCCACCACCCCCATCACCGCGTTTGGCTGGAATCCGGGAAAAATTCGGGGGGGGCCCAGGTTCGGTGCGAATTTGGGGAAGGGATGTTCCTCTCAAGCCGCCTACATGCACTACCCGGGGGGCCGCGGCCCCTCCGCAAGTTGCAGGGACTTGTGACCCTTGAGAAAGTTGAGCTCATGGTGGGGATCCCGCACAGCCCACCAGGGCCCGCAGCCTGTCGCAGTCCAGGACTAGGTTATGGCCAACCGTGTGGAGGCCCAGAGAGCAGAGACCCAGGCAGTCCCACCAGCCCTTCGACCGCTCCCCCAGAAGCCCTGGAGAGTCGCCCCAGGAGCCGGCCCCGGCCTGCCACTCCCGGCCAGAGCTCGCCTGACCCAACCCAGCTGAGGCCTCGGAGGCAAAACGAATTCCAGGGGACTAAGGCCGCTGCACCCCAAACACCCACCTGGAGGACCCTAGCCCAAGGTAGTGTCTACGAGGACAGAGATTGGATGAGCGTCGAACCACCCCCAACTAGAAAATTCATGCGGACTCGCAATCTCGAGAGAGAAGGCGCCCTTGGTGGCATCTGAGTTTGAGCGGGATCCGCGCAGGCGAGGCCAGAGCCGGGTCCTGGGCAATGTCCCGGGCATCGCGCAGTTCGCTTAGACTGGGAAGCTGAGGAGGCGTGGGCGGCCCTGGGCTCCTCCGCGAGGACCTGGGCCGCCGGCCGCGGCCCCTCCCCAGCCTTCGCCCCCGGGCTCCGCGACGCCCCGAGCGGCATCTGCTCCGCATTACCCCGGCCACCTCCCTCCTCGCCGCCCCCTTCCTAACCGAGAAGGATTTGTCTCCGCTTAATATCCAAACCTTTTTTGTATTTATTTTTTTCAGGGGCGAAGTAATATCTTCCAAATGAGGCAAAACCGTGACGGATGCGAAGCGTTCTCTGCGGGTGCCTGCGTCTCCGCGGGCCGAAGATTCCGTCTCCGCCTCGGCGCGTTTCTGCCCACGGCTCGCTTTCCTCTGTCTCTCTGCCTCGGAATTTGGAGTTGTGCAGTCTTTCTGCCTCCCTGGGTTCCTAGCTCTCACTTGCTTTTCAGCCCCTGGTATCGTTCCCTCTTTCTGCTTCCCCTCCGCTTCCTCTGTCCCTGTGCTGTCTCCAAGTCCTTGGGCCTCTGCAAACTTTCCGATCCTCCCGGTGGGTCCCGACTGCAGGACGGCAAGAGGGGAGGCTGCCCCAGATCTCACGGCCGGCCGCGTCCTCCCGCCCCGACGGTCCGGCGCCCCTCCGGGCTCGGCCTCGCCAGCCCAGCCCGCTCGCACCTGGTCTCCCCGGCCAGCGCAGCCGCCGCCGCTGCCATCTACGCTCGCCGCGGCCAGGGCTGGAGTTTTAAACGACGTTTCCCGGGCGCCCGGCGCGGGCCCGCGCGCTTCCCAGTGGCCCCGGTGGCTGCCAATCACGCTCCACTCCCGCCCCCGCCCCGCCCCGCCCGCGGGTGCAGCAGCACGGCTCTTGGCCCAGGCGGGGTCCCACAGTCCGTGGGTCCGTGGGTCCGCGGGCCCGGCCCGCATCCGTCACCTCCCCTGTCGGTCCCTCGGTCTCTGGCTCCCGGTGTAGGGATCTCCGCCTCTATGGGGTCCGCGGAAGCCACAGGCCAATCCCTGGGACGATCAGAGGTCCTGAGAAACCTCCCCTTCTCCCTCCCGTCCCTCCCCAGGGGCTTAGCACCTGGGGTCCGTACAAGTGGCAAGGGGACGCCCCGACTGGCTCCCACCACCACTGTCCCTTCAAGGTTGGTCCTGAGCTGCGTGCATACACGCGCTCTCCCTATCAGTTTCACACCACCAGCAATACTGTCACCCCCCCCGCCCCCGCGCCACCACATCGCCCCACAACCCGCACTCAGAACTCACCGCCCGCACACTCAGTAAGTACGTAGGTTGGCGCTCCTAGCAGCTGCTCACCTGTCTGGCGGCAGGATGCCGCCCAGAGAGGCCTGGAGGCCACCGGCGTGGAACTCACGGCTTCACACAGCACAGGCACCTGTCGCAAGAAGGGGGGACAAGCACTCAGCCACTGGCCACATTGGGAAAATCCTGGGCCTGGGGCCCCCCAGTTTCTGCCAGCGTCCTACTCCCTCCAGGCGGGAACCAGCTCACAGGAAGAAGACATTCTGGAGTCCGCTCCAGGACCAGGCGGACGCTTGGCCTCCAGAAAGGTGTCTGTCTGAGGTGGGTGCCAGGGGCGCAGGTTAACGGGGGTGGCAAGTTACTGTACAGAGGCTCTGTGGGGCTCTGTGTGTGGCTTGTGGAGGTGGCCAAGTGGTGCTTGGCCAAGTGCGTGGGGGGTGGGGGAAAGTGTCCCTGTGTGGCCCGGACTCTGTGCAACCTGACTGTGGCCTCAGTGGCTGCTACTGTGATTCACATGTGGAGTGTGTCCTTGTGACTAGTGTTCCTGTGACCACGAGTCCTTGTGTAACTGTGGGGTTTCAAATGGCTGTGAGTCCTTTGTGTGTGTGTTTGTGTGTGTAATGAATCCTTGTACAATTTTCAGCTCAAATGTAGTTGTGAATCCCGGTGGCTGGGTGCAGGGTGGGCACTAAGACTTTCACTTGGGACCAGGACAGCTGGACCCTGGTTCTGGCACCCTCTCTGGTCCATAGTGAAGCTCTCAGGTCTAGCTCCTGGAAGCTGGGCGGTTTGCTTAGGGGTTATGGCATGAGGAAGAGACAGTGCTGGCTGGCCAACACTGCCAGTAGATTTTAGAGTCCCAACCTGGGTTGAGGGGGTTAGGAATTTTGGCCTGGGTGGGGCAGAAGGGGCCACAGGCAGATTTGAAGGTTGGGGTCCATCTTCAGCCAGAGTTAGGGGCTGGGTGCCTCAGTGGGGGATAGGAGGAGCAATGGGCCTCTCCAAAGGGAGAGGAGGAGAAGGGAGAGGTGGGGTGGGGAGGAGAGGAGAGGGAAGGGGAGGGGAGGGGAGGGGAGGCGGCGGTAAGAGGATTAGACCGCTCAGACCCTTCTCTCCCACCAGGATCCCCCACCCCCACCCCAAAGCTCCAGAAAAGATTTCTTCTGCCAAAGCAAAACCGTTTAGGCTCGATTTAAAGGGACAAGAAAGGCGGAGGCGGGGGCTTTAAATAACCTTTTAATTTCTCTTCAGGGATTCCGGCCCTGTGCGGGAGGGGAGTAGAGAGGAGGGGAAGGAAGGGGAATGCAGGCGGCCTCTTTGGCTTAGATAATCGGGACTGCCACTAGAACTCCACACAAACTGGGGAGACGGTGGGAAGCACACTGCGCCCCCACCCGGCTGCCCTCCACACACAAACATGCACACCACACTGATCATCCTGGAGAAAATTGCAACCCCTGCACACACACATCCGTCATTCAGTCACACACACAGACACGAACACAGGTGCACATGTGGAGGGGCCATGTATAGAGACACACAAATGAGGGGGGACAAAATCCCTCTCATGGTAGCACAATGAGGAGTCCCTCCCCACTCCTAGCCGTCCCTACTCACTGGGGCCAGGAAGGTTTGCTGAGGCAGGCCTTGCCCCTCCCCTGCCCAGGAGGAATCCTAGCCCCAACTGGAAAGAAAAGAACATCATCTTTGCTCAGGGACCCAGCTCCAACCCATTCCTCCCTAGTTCCCCCCGTAGCACAGGGCCTGCTGGGCAGGCTGGAGGGATGATGACCTCAACCCAGCCTGGGCCTAAGTGGACCAGACCTGCCCAGACTGGGCAGGGGGAGGGTGCTTGAGGATGGCACAAGTTTTGCTGGTTGGCTGAGGACTACTGAGGGCTCCAGGTGGTGGGACACAAGGCCCAACCAGGCATGGGCTCTTGGAAGGAACTTGTCTGCTAGACTCTGAGTCCAGCTCACTTGCCACCTATCCCAAGCTGCCAAGGCCCACCCCCCTCCGTGCCAGCTGTCCAGTGGAGGTCTGGAGGTGGTGGCTGGATGTCCTCATGATACACACTAGGCCTCCACAGACTCAGTTTCTCCAGACCTGGAGAAACCCACACTACCAGGCTGGACCCACCTTCACAGGGATTCAAAGGCCTCCATACTGAGGGACACCGTGAGCAGAGAGAGCTGCTGTCACTCGGTCACATTCCCACTCCCACGCACTTCCACAGACCTTGCAGCCCAAGGGCTGGGCTCCCTGTTGGTAGTGGGTTCAGGGTGGGGAAAGACACAAAATCAAGTGGCAAGCTCACTTGCAGGGATGGGAAGTCCAGGACTAAACAGGGTAGGATAGGGAAGGGGGGAACACATTCTTAGGGAGGCCTGGTGTGGTGGGAAGCTGGTCATGCCACAACGTGGGTGGGTTTTACTGATTTAACAAAACCGTTTGAAAAGTGTCACCATCTAGACCAGAGTTAAGAAGTGGAAATGGTTCAGGGCCTTTCTCTCAAGACTGCTGCTGGGGGTCTTCCCCCCATCTGCCTGCCCAAGACTGTGGCTGACACCTTCAAAGGGCTTAAGTAAAAGGCATCCCTAGAGGAACTGCCCCCACCCCATAGACTTTCCTGGACTGCTGGGGCTCGGAGCATAGGCCATGGTTCATTTCTGGATGTGTGTATATGTTTGTTCAAGTTCATTATCCTGTGTTATGTGTATATGAATATATATACATACATACTCCTATATTTGTAAATCTGTGTATACGTTTAAATACGTACATGAGTATAGACTGTGCTTATGTGGATTGTGCATTTATAAATTCCTAGGGTGTGCATGTGCGTGTGTGTGTGTTAGAGGAGATATTTCCAAATTGGACCAAGGGGGGAGTGGGCAAGGGATAGATAGATTAACTTAGGAACTTGGGAAAACCAGGTGCTCACAAGTTTCCAGCTGGCCTTGAAACTCAAAGGACACTGGGTCCCAGCTGTCTGCGCTGAAAGATCTGGCCAGGCCCTAGCCCTGCCATCTCTGGTCTCTGAGCTCGGTTTGCAGAGGCAATGCCCAACCCAAGCCCCCTACCTTGCCCGCCAACACACACAGATACACTCTTAAGGGAGAGTTCAGAGCCTCCCCAGCTGCTCACAGCGCGGGGCTGAGTGGGGGTGGAGAATGCCCGGATGAGGCCGTCTTCCAGGCACACACCGCCGCACCCCCTCTACCCTGCAGGCAGGGCAAATCCTGGAAGAGCAAGAACACCAAGCTGCTGAGACCGCGCCCCGCCCCCCGCCCCCCGAAGGCTCAGTCTCCTCTGCGTCCAGAAGAGCCTGGGTCCAGGTTCTGGGTGGGGGGCGCGGGTCTCACTCCCCATCCTTGCTTCTCCCCACCCCCATGGCTGGCGCTCCCCCGGGCAGTGGCTGGGTGGTGGGTGGCTTAGAGCTAATTCGGGAGTTAATGGCAGCGGCAGGGCCCCCCGCGGCCCCCTCCACCTCCCACCCCTACCCCGGGGCCGGCCGCGGGCCGCCCGCATCTGCGCCGTCCGCGGCGATTCATCATCTTGATCCATGGCGCGCGCTGACGGCGGCCCCGGCCGCGCTGACAAGACTAACAAAGCAATTTGCCACGAGCCATCTCCTGGACAGGTTATTAGCGCGGCCGCCGCTTAAAGAGCCCTCCCCACCCCCAGCCCCAGTCCCAGCGCTGGGCGGCTACCTGCTCTGTCCCTTCCATCCGACGGGCTACTGCCCCTCAACGCTTAAAGATACCCCTTCGCTCCTGGCCCTCTCCCACCACCCGAAAGTACCCCCCCACACACACCCTGTTAGCTGCCTGAGCGGTCCTCCCACCCCTAGCTCCAGCTGCTACCTGCTCCACCCCTTCCTCCACCCCACTCTTCCCCAAATCCCCCGCTACCGACTGACTCCTAGCCTTTCCCCAGTACTACCTGACTTGCCCCTCATCTCCAGAACTTCCTTACACCCAGGGGGTCTCCCCACTTCTTCCTGCTCACCTCCCCATCTCCTTTCCCCTCCACCCAACAGGAATTGGAAAACCCTATTATTCCCAGCTTTGGATGGGGGGTGGGTTCCTGTGGTGCCTTTGAACACACCTAGTTTCTTCTGACCACTTTGCCCCCAGGTAACCTTACTATTAGGGGTGGGGTGGCCTCCAGCCCCATTCGCCCAGTGCCATCTTGGGGGCTGCGGAGCAGAGGCTAAGTGTAATCTGGGCAGGCTGCCTGCAGGAAGGGGCCGGCCTGGGCTCTATCTCTGCCTGCACCCGCTAGGAAGTAAAGGAGGCCAAGAAACAGGGAGCACCCACTAAGCAACTCCCTTTCCACCTGCAGTGAGGAGTGGGCAGAGATAGATGTGTAAGTGGGTGTGTGTTTGGTGAGACCTGTATATCTAATATGAGGGTGGTTCAGATCCTGATCCCCAAAGGCAGAGTGGCTGTTTGGTCATTTCAGACAGAAGCCATTTTGGAAGGAATCCTCCAGGTAGAGTGGATGCAGCCTGGTTCCTTAGCTGCATGGCAGGTCTGTGTGAAGGGATTGGAAGTGTGCTGGGTGAGCTCCTGAGTGTGTATGAGTGTGTTTAAAGCCAAGTGTCACACATACGTGTGTGCATGCACATGTGGTGGGGAGTGTCAAGTGTGTCCCTTTGTGTGTACAAGGAGGTGGCCAGGGAGAGGCCCAAGTATGATACACATATGAACATGTCTGTGCTCACCTAGGGTAACTGGCCTTCAAAGCAGGAAGGAGCCCCCATCCCCTTGTTCAGCCTTCTGTTAAATCCAGCCTCTACATTCCTAAACTGTCAGCCTCTGAAGCAGGGTGTTGGGGGGACATGCCCCTGCTCTGAGAGCCTCAGGGAGCTCCTTCTGAGGGATCTGGGCACAGGAGGGGCGCTCTACCTGCAGGGCAGTTGGTCTTAAGCCTCCACCACAACCCAGGTTGGTGGTGAGGGTCCACGGTGGGGACAGGGGGACAGACCATGTGCCAGGAACCTGGCTTTTTTCTTTTCTTCCGGCCAACCAGGCCAAGTCTTCACCTGCAGGCCTCCCTTCACCAGCTCTGTTGCTGCCTGCGCCACCACCGTGTCCCTGACGTGAAATATGGGGGGCGCAGGCCGCGCTGGGGAGATTTGTCATCTGTGCTCAGCGGGTGACTCTATCTGCAGACTATTAGAGTATAAAATATATTTTACAAGAGTTTTAGCTACAGGTGACTTGCTCTTTATTACTAGATGTGGGCAAAATCAATACTTCTGTAACTAAAAGATCATTTATTTTGCTTTTTGAAACATTTTTCAACAGGGGCACTGGCTAAGCTTGCAAAGCTATGATTAAGAATTATGGCGGTGCCTGTTTCCCTTAACCCTTTGAGGACCACAGCTCAGGCACTCCTAGGGCTGATGCCTGCACATGGAAACCCAGACACACAGACACACACCCCAAATGCAGCAAACAGACACAGAGTGTACGGGCCCCTACCCTGACAAGGTCATCATGCAGAGATACACATATTCTCATACATGTATATGCTCTCCCAGGTACGCACAGAAATATAGCTGCACACATACTCCTTCCCACCAAGATACCCACAAATCAAATGCACTTGCACACAAATGCATGCTGCATGAAGGCCACCAGCACACACTGCACACAGACATCTCCTACTCCGTGTCTTCACACACTCACACGTACACACGGTGACACTGAGATGTGCACAGTCACATTGTGCTAACTTCTGACACTGGGTCAGTGGCCAGCCAAGGGTGGGGACTCTGAAAGGAAGCTAGAAGATGCTGAGGGGTCCCACAAATGCAACTGTGGCCACTATAGGGCAGAGAATGGAGAGAGCCCAAAAGGTGGGGTCGGTGGAGCCTGAGCCCTACTCTGGTCAGAGCCCAGCTCTCCTCAGTCCCTCATCCCTGTGACAGCCCTCCCCCCTTGCTGTCAACTAAAGCAAGGGGTGGTTTTTCTGGGAGAGAAGCAGCCATGTAGGAAAGCTGTGAAGGTATATAACTCCATCAAAGCCGCTTGTTGGTGGCCACCTCTGGCCTGGCCCTGGGTGGATTGAGAATGGTTAAGTGGCCGCATGCCATTCTCAGAATGTCATCACCTAACCATATTGGAGATGTTGTCTAGCCATTATCTGATGCAGCAAATCAGCATTAGCCCAGTAGTTTTTTATCTCAGGGTTGGGGAGAGTCATGGGGAGACTATGACTTAACCCACCCATAGGGTGAAGCTCTAATGGTGAGATTTCAGGCAACAGTACTGGCAGGTGTATTAGTTATCCATTGCTGCATAACAAATTACCCCCAAACTTAGTGGCTTACAATAAATATTCATTCATTGATTCATTCATTCATGTAGTAGAGACAGGGTCTCACTATGTTGCCCAGGCTGGTCTTAGACTTCTGACCTCAAGCAATCCTCCCACCTTGGCCTCCCAAAGTGCCACCACACCCAGCCAACAAACATTTATTATATCACAGTTTCTGAGGGTCAGGAATCCAGCAGCAGCTTAGCTAGGAGAGACCTCAGGGTCTCTCATGAGATCACAGTCAAGCTGTTGGCCAGGGCCATATTGTCTCAAGTCCTGATTGGTGCTGGAGGGTCCTCTTCCAGGAAGGCTCACTCACGTGGCTGGCTCTGGTGCTGGCTGTCAGCTGGGGTGCCTCAGTCCTCTTCCACGTGGCCTCCAACAGGATAGCCTGGACTTCTTTATATGGTGTCTGGGATCAGAGAGAGAGAGAGAGAGAGAGAAAGAAAGAAAGGAGTGGTGGGGAACAGAAGCTGTAGTCTTTTATAAGCTAATCCCAAAAGTGACATCTCATCACTTTCCCATATTCCATTCATTACAAGCAAGTCACTAAGTCTATCCCATATTCAAGGAGAAGAGAATTAAGCTCCACCTCTCAAAGGCAGAAGTACCAAAGAATTTTTGGACATATTTTTTAAAACTGCCACAACTAGGCAAGAGGACACTTTCATTTTATCCAGTGTCTACAAGATAACAAGCACCTCTTGATGTCTGTAAACTCCGGGTAAACCATGGAGCTATCCTGAAGTGGGGAGATCATGGCCAGGTGACAGCAGGAACTCAGAAGTAACCTTTGCTTAAGACCACCATATAGCAGTATAGCATGAGTGGTAATTGAGTGCATGGACCTTAGAGTCAGGCTGCCTGTGTTCAAATCCAGATGTGACTTTGAGCAAGTCAGTTAACCTCTGTGCCTCAGTTTTCTTATCTGTAAAATGGGGGAAATAATCATACTTACTCCCTAGGGTTGTTATAAGGATTAAAGGAGTTACCATTTAGCACAGTGCCTGGTATGGGGTAAATGCCCCATGCATATCATCTAATACTGTCAGTTCTTACCTCTCATTAGCAACTCCCTCCCTGTGGACACTTTCTCACAAGGGATTTATTGAGCACCTTTGATGTTCCTTAGGCTAATCCGTATACCCACCACCACCCTGCCAATTATCCGGGGCCCCTCCCTAGCCCCAGCCCCACAGGCTGACCCGGGCAGGGGGCTGAGCAGAGGGGCTGGGCTCCATGAGCTCCATTTGACCCTGCCAGCTCAGCACTGCCTTTTGTGGCCTCTCTGGGAATGTTGTGCAATATGTTGGCCACAAACATTTTATGAGCAAGAGGACAGGAAGAAATTTTCCTCTATCGACCCACAGTCGGGGTTGCTCCCTCCCCTTCCTCTTTGCAAGTCTCCTTGGTGATGAGAGGGCCAAGGCCAAGACTGGCCTCTCAGCAGAGCCCCCAAACCAGCAGCCCAGTCTCAGGGGCCCTTCTCCCAGCCTTTCCTGAAACAACTGCCCCACGACCTACCCCTGGCATGGAGGATAGGCAGAGCTATAATCCAGGGGACCTTGGGGCAGGCCCCTCCTCCCAGGTTACCTGGCCTAAGAGTCCCAAGACATTTTCACCCAAAACACCAATAAATAAGAAAAATAAGGTCTCCGCAGGAAAATTTTCATAAAGCTACATCTATTCCATTTGAAGCTCTATCCTCTCTATTCTGGGATTATGTCTTTTCTGCTTTTTTGTTGCTAAATTATCCCTTTTTAAAAATGAAATGACGCTGACAGCAGTTGGTAGTTTTCCCTCTGTGCCCTTATATGGCAAAATTAATAGCTGGAAATTTTATTCTGGAACCCACATTTGAAGCATTTTTTTACTGGCCCATGAAATCCAAATGTGTAAAACATCACTCTCTTCTATGCAGGAGGCACGAAGGTGGCCCCTCCCCATGAAGAACACCTGCTGACTTCTAGCCTGAGTTTATTTATTTATTTTTTGAGACAGAGTCTCATTCTTTTGCCTGGGCTAGAGTGTTGTGGCATCAGCCTAGCTCACAGCAACCTCAAACTCCTGGGCTCAAGCGATCCTACTGCCTCAGCCTCCTAAGTAGCTGGGACTACAGGTGTGTGCCACCACGCCCAGCTAATTTTTTCTATTTTTACTTGCCTGGCTAATTTTTTTTCTATTTTTTAGCAGAGACAGGGTCTCGCTCTTGTTCAGGCTGGTCTCGAACTCCTGACCTCAAGTGATCCTCCCGCCTTGGCCTCCCAGAGTGCTAGGATTACAGGCGCGAGCTCCCGGCCTAGCCTGAATTTAGATGCCTGGTGAAAAAGGGGAGCTCCCTACACTGCCTCAACTCTGCCAGCAACATGGTGTGTGTCCCAGGACAAGCCCCTTCCTATCCCAAGCCCTAGATGGTCTCCGCATCTGCTCAGAGGGCAGGGCAGAGTGATGCTCTCTCTTAGTCTGTGATCTGGACCTGCTCCAGCCTCTACCCTGGTGCCCCAGACCTCCCTGCCTCGCTCCCTCATCCACCTCCACCCTGAGATGACCACAGGTGGATGCTGACAAGCTGAGGAAGGTAGGCTAGGCCTCGGATGCCCCTCACCAGGCTCCATTATGGACACAGTCTCTGAGCTAGGGGCAAGTGAGTAAGAGGGGTCTTCAGCCTTTGGCCTGGGGGACCCTTCGGGATGCGCCAGGGACAGAGAGAAGGATTTATCTCAAGGGCTCAGCCTGCACTGAGCTCTTGGGATCCCCTCCCCTCCCTGCCCCTAAGGCTTGGCTGGAGCACAAGGGGCCCCTTTGTGGGGCCTAATCTCAAAGTACTTTGGGCTTTAGCGGCCTTCAGGGATGAAAGCGCCAGGAGCTAGCGGCCGGGAGGTGGTGTGGGGGCAGCCCTGCTAATCCCTGGGCTTTCTCCAAACAAAGCTGCCAGGGGGGGCTGGCTCCTGGGAGATGATCCAGAGAACCAATTCCCCCGAGCCTAACCCGCTCTGACAGCCCAACAAGGAGAGGCCCACTGCCCACCCCCATGGCCCCAGCATGGCCACAGGAGCTGAGGGAGACCTGGCCTGGGACATTTGGCACTCCCTCCCACCCATGGACACCGCTCTCTGTCTGTGAGGATGTATTTCCCTACTTCCTTTCTCTCTGTGTCAGCCCCACTGGTCCCCCAGTTCCGCAGCCCCCAAGTACCTCAACCTCTTTTCCTCAGGCCCTGCCACCCTAGTCCCCCCAGCACCCCAGCTCTTAACTCTCAGCCCCTAAGTTCCCCAATATCCTAAATCCTCAGTACCCCACCCAGTATCATTCCCTTCCTTAGTGCCCCAGACCCAAATCTTTTTTTTTTTTTTTTTTTTTTTTTTTTGAGACAGAGTCTCACTCTTTTTGCCCGGGCTAGAGTGAGTGCCGTGGCGTCAGCCTAGCTCACAGCAACCTCAAACTCCTGGGCTCAAGTGATCCTCCTGCCTCAGCCTCCCGAGTAGCTGGGACTACAGGCATGCGCCACCATGCCCGGCTAATTTTTTTGTATATATTTTTAGTTGGCCGATTAATGTCTTTCTAATTTTAGTAGAGGCGGGGTCTCGCTCTTGCTCAGGCTGGTCTCGAACTCCTGAGCTCAAACAATCCGCCCGCCTTGGCCTCCCAGAGAGCTAGGATTACAGGCATGAGCCACCGCGCCCGGCCAGACCCAAACCTTTTGTTCCCCAATCTCCTGATCCCTACTTTCTCAGCCCTTTCCCTAACCCCCAGATTCCTAAGCCCTCCGCCACCCCATCTCCACCTCTCCTGATTCTCGGCCCCCAATCCTTAGCTCTCCATCTCGCAGCCCTCCAGCTTCCCCCAGGGCCCTCCCAACATCCTCCACAAAACACCAGCCCTGTTCTCCCAGCCCTTCCTCTCCCGGGCTGGCCCCTGGCCCTGCCTCTTCATAGGAAGTGCCTGGCTCACTGTGCCCCAGCCCATTCCACCGGACCCACCTTCCCAGCCCAGACCCATACTCGGCTTGGCCATGAGAAGATAGAGGAGGGCAGTGATTCTGACTCCACCCTGATTAAACCCATGCTTCCCACCACGCACTCCTCCACCTCACAGGTGAGCAGCATCATGACCAGAGGAAGGGGCAGCAATCTCTGCCAGGCTCCACAGTCTGAGAAAACAGCCCAGAGGGGAAGGGGAAGGGGTCATTAACAGGGCTGGGCTTTCTGCCACCCCATCCTCCCCTAAGCTGAGGAGACACAGGATGCAGAAAGCTCCACCAGGCCCAGAGAGGGCCAGGTACCAGCGGGGTCACCCAGGCTGGCAGGGGCTACTGAGGAGCCAGGATGGCCTTGGGGCCCACAGGGGAGGGGTTGGGCAGGGCAATGGGGCTGGGTTCCCAGGAGAGGGGTGGGGGCCAGGCAAGCCCAGAGCACTTTCCCACCATAGCCTCTGCCGTCTCCACTCCACTAATCTGATTACGATATTTACCAACCTCCCATGGCCTGCTTGGGGAGGGGGGTGGCGTGTTACGCTGAGGATCTCAGTTCCAGTTCCCAGCATACTGGGAGGCCCAGAAAGGTGTTTATGGGCCCTACAATGACTGTACCAGGCCATCCCTCCTGCCTGCAACCACAGGGCTGTCTGAAAGACCCATCGCCATCAAGTCTAGCCTCCTCTTCAGGAAGTCTCCCCTGCCACCCTCTGTGTCCAGGTGCCGGGTCCTCTCCAAGCCATTTCTGGGCCCTCATGCTGTCCCATCATATTGCGAATATAACATAGTGATCATATTATTCAAATCTGTGGCAGTGCTGTCCTTGCTGAGGATCAGAACTTTAATGGTGAGCTTTCAGGCACTGAGGACAAAGAGAGGGGTGGTGCAGGCCCCAAGGTACTGCCCCACCGAGTGGCGTCAGCGTCTCAGAGTGGCTTTGACCTCATGCCCAGTCACCCCTTCCTGGCGTGTGTGTGTGTGTGTGTACGTGTGTGTGTGTCTGTGGGGGGGACCGCAGCACCTGTGTCAGGATTCACTGAGAGAACAGCACAAACCTCGGTGTCTGTCGCTCTCACGCACACACCTGTGCACACGCACACACTGTTTATGAATGCACCAGCCCCCACACTCCTCCCACCCACACCAGCGGACAGGAAATCTGCGGGGGACACCCGGGGGTTGGCTCTCCTTGGCTTGCCCCCTCCCGACCTGTTGTGGGTGTGAGAGTTCTGTGGAAGGAAGACACTGCTGGGAGATTTACTCCTTATCTCCCCCAAATGGGACCATTTAAAAGGCAAGGACCAGCCTCCCTGAGGATCGAGGACAGTGGAGGTGGCCCTCCCCAGAGGAACTGCCTCTTCCTCCTCCCTCTCCTTTAAGGGTCTAAAGCCCTAAGCTCATTCATTCATCTTTTGCAGGATTTCAAATAGAGAAGTTTTTTGAGGTAACAGGTAAGAGTTTCTTTAAAAAGCTAACCATCCAGAGACAACTTCAGCCTGGGACAAAACTTGCCCCTATCTAGGATTTCCAACCCCCCCCCCCCCACACACACACACAGTGTGCTCAGCCCTTACCCCTTAGGGTGATTGCAGCCCAGGGGTTGAAGAATAGCGACCAACGAGACGTCACCAAGGGTCGGGCGCCCCCTGCTGTCTGACTCTTGGAACTGCACCCTCTCCCCAAGGTGCCCCAACCAGGGTCTTTATGTACCCGCCCCCAATCACACAGGGCTTCTCCTCTCGCCTCCACATGCCCTTGGTTGGATCACAAAACCTGTCCTTCCTTGGGGTCCCAATTCCCGAACTGGCAGCTGACTGGAAAAGGAGATGGCCAGGCTGAGGTAGAGGGTATGAGGTAGGGAAGATGGGGTTTCAAAGGCTGCATCTTGACTTTTCAGGCCCTAACAGGCAGAGTGGGAGGAGAGACTAACACAGGAAACAGGGGAAGTAAGTTTGGGCCAAACTGACCCAGAAAGTGGGGAGCAGGGGGCAGGGGAGAGGGGTTTGGTGAAGGAAGAGAGAGGAGACAGATCAGAGGGGCACAGGTGAGAAGGGCCTAGTGAACAGGACAGGTAAGGTGGATACAGATGATGGGGCAAAGGAGAGATGGACACAGGTGAGGACACAGGTGAGCTGGGGAAGCGAGAATGGGTCAGGGAAGGTGCAGAATGAACAGAGGCCACCAAGGGGGCCCACGATTAGGAGTCAGTGCCCCCTGCCGCCTGCTCTCCTCTGGTCCACATCCAGCCCTGCATGTCTAGTCCCGAGGACTGCCAGCCCTGTGACTGATGGCCAGGCCCCTGCTGGGGGCACTGAGGGTCGCCACTCAGCAGAGGCAAACAGCTTGGACATCTGTGGCCTCTGGACTATGGGGCATGGTGGGGGCAGTGGGCAGAACAGATTGAGTTCAGTGCCATGGCCAGAGGCCCAGACCTGGCAGGCAGGGGCGGGGGGAAGTGTGTGAGCCAGGCTTGGCTCCTCTTCTTACTACTCCTGCCTGGCCCAGGGGTCCTCTCTTAGGCCCAGCCCTCTCTCCTGTTGCAAAGCCTAGGAAGGACCTTGTCTAGCTGGTATGAGTGCTCAGGCTCCTAACTTGCCAGGTACCCTTCAGGATAGGACAGAGCCCTGCCTTCTAGTCCCTCCTACTGTGCCCCAGCACAAACAGCCAGGCCCAAGCCCACTTTCTACTCTTCACCCCGTTCTCCTCCATCCTGTTGGTGCTGTGTGTGTGAGGGAGTGTTACTCAGACTGTACCTACCAAGTATCCAGCCCCAAACTCATGACTTCTACCCCCAAAGCATTGACCTGCCCAAGCCCCTGAGGGAGAAAAGCTGACTTCATCACAAGGAGACCAGCCGGAGGGGGACAGTGCATAACTCTCCCATTGTCACCCAGCAGATGAGCTGGGTTGAAACCAGGTGTCCTGCACTCAGCCAGGGCTCTGCCCACTATCTCCCCTGCCTTGTGGTGGGTCCAGCCATCTACCCCCTGCCTCTCATAACCTTTCCATACACATTACACATAGGCCAGAAGATCCATGGCCACGAGGAGGGGTGGGGGCCTGGGTAAGCAGACTCGACACCTACCTCTGGCTTTGAACCCTGTGAGGCTGTCTTGGTAGGGGATAAGTGCCTCTGAGAGGCTTTGGTCTAAGGAACCAAGAAAGACCAGTCAGGACTCCACATGAGGAAGCACTTAGCAGTGACACAGGTGACCCAGGGACATGCTGGGCATCCCAGGCCTAAGAGTTCAAGGTGAGGCTGGAGAAGGGAGGCTGTGTGGGATGCTCCTTGAGGTTCCTTCCAGGACTGCAGCCCCAGGACACTCCAAGGTGGCACTGGGGAAGATCACCCACCCTCAGAAAGACCACTTGCTCCCCCACTCCTTTCCTCCCCAGACACGGGGTCAGAGGAAGTGTCTGAGTAGCCTTATTTCTCCCAATTCCACCTCCCACCCCATGTCCCCCAAGGGAGCCTGGTGTCTGGACTCGGAGATGGCTTAGCCTAGCCCCACCCCCGCAGCTGCCCTCCTCCCCACCCCACCCAGGCCTCTTGCTGTGCCTGGCTGAGCCCGGCTGGGGACGCCCAGGGGCCGCGGAGGGGGCTGATCAGCAGTTGCAGCGCTGCTAATAGACCTTCCTCGGCCACATCCTATTACTGCACACACCCTCCCCAGCCCCCAGCCAGGCTGGCCCGCGCCTCTCCGCGGCCCCGGGGACCAGGCATCAGATTGGAGTCAAGATTCCGAGAGTGTCATTTGCCGCCGTTGATGGTGCTGATAATAGGGACGGGCTGGCGGGCGGGGAGCGGCGGCACAGAGGCGGATTCTCTATTAAGGCTTCTGCTCAGCGCAGCAGCGAGCGAGAGGCAGGCCACAGCCGGCGCTGGGCGGGCGAAGCGGGAGAGCTCTGTGACGGGATGGGCAGCTTACCTCTGCCGCTGTCTGCTCCAGTAGTGCCAACCCGGCCCTGGCAGGCAGTGTGCGGACTTGGCAGTCATGGGGTCAGAGGATGCCAAGTCCCAGGAAGGGCGTGAAGGGTGCATGGGAAGCCCCAGCCCACCTCTCTGCCACACAGTGCCCCTGAGACAGTGCCTGTTTCTATCCCACTTCACTGCCTGGGACCCACAGCCCCCACTGCTGAGCAGAAAGTGAGGTCCTTGCTGTCCTTCCTGCTGTCAGAGCAGAGCCTTACAGAAGGCCAGGGATCTTCAGCCTGCCCACGGAGACCTAGCAGAGCCTCCCCACAGCAGATGCCAAGCCCCACTGGGAGCTGGGCCAGTGGATGCTCTTGTAGTGCGCCTTCACTGCCCCTGTGTGCCCCACCATCTTCACCTCTGCCCTCACCGCCGCCCCCACCGCCAGGCCACCTGCTCCACTGCCCCCGCCACCCCGAGCCCTGCTTGCACAAGGACTTTTACTCCTGCTGTCGCCAACTCCATCATCATTCCCATTTAGCAAATGCTTAAGAGCACAGGCTTTGGAGCTCCTCCTTTTACTAGCTGTGTCACCTTTGGTCACCCATTTTAACCCCCTTGCCTAAGTTTCACCATCTTTAAAATGGGCATACTGTTAGCGTCCTCATAGGGCTACAATGATGAGACAAGTTACTACATACAAAGTGCTTAGAATAGTGCGGGGCGCGTAGTTAGTACTCAGTGCACCTTATCGTTGTTATCATCCTATCCTCACTTCACTGCCACTTCCCCCCCTTCACCACCACCACCTCCACTTCCTTGCTCAATGGGAACAGCAGCTGTCACTTACATACTATTTCTTATGTGCCGGGCACTATTCTAAGTGTTGTACATATAGTAACTCATTTAATCCTCATGACACCTCTGTGAGATAGGCACTATTATCATCCCAATTTTACAGGAGAGGAAATTGAAGCACAGAACAGTTAAATAACTTGCTTAAGGTCACACAGCAAATGTCAGAACCAGAAGTTGACCCAAGTCTGCGTTCTTAGCCACCATACCAAGCTAACTCCCATTAGGGCCTGTTTTGCTCACACTATTGCCACCTCGTGACTATTGCCATCACTTCCCCATCACCCCCACCAATATCAACACCTCAGCTCTGTCCTCACCTCCATGACGACCTCCACATCCATGATCCTCATCCCCATCCCAATCTCAACCACCACCAGATCCTCACACTGTTACTCACGGCCTGTCTAGAACAGATTCTTGCTTCTGCCCTCCCTAAGCCCTGGGTTCTGGGAGGTGTGTGTGTTCCCTGTGATACAGACCCGTTAATGTAGCCAGACCGGGAAAGGACAGGCAGAGAAATTTAAATTGCTACGAAGCTATTCAGGTGCCAGCTAGAATTTAAGGTCGGCTGGAGCCTGTAAGATGTGCTTTGCAAAGCTGACTTCTCAGTTCCCCCAGGAGGCCCCGTGTGGTTTAAGCACCCTTTTAGCATTCCGAGAGCCTCTGATGTGGAAAGACACCTTCTACCTTACAAATAGTTGGGCTGAGAACAGATTTGTCAACAGACACAATCCTCCCATTTGGCTGCTTAGAAGTCTGTCTTCTCAACCAACTGAAAGCCTTGAGAATGGGGACACAGCCTCATTCCTATCCTTGTCCCACTTCTCCATTACATCTTCTACCGCTCAACACACACAAACACCAATGAATAAACGGACAGAGGCACTCTAGTTGGGCCTGGAAGGAAAGGGGGTGAGGGAGTCTTGCTGTCCGTGGTACTGGGACAGAGCTTTGTTCTTTGGGGACCCGCAAAGGGACCTCTTGTCCTTTAGAGGCATGAACTATTATTCAGTGTTTCAGAGCCCATCACAACCTGACATTGCTATTTGCAAAGCTCGTTACCATTGACAGAGTCTGTCCCTATTTACAAGGCCCAACATTATTTGCAGAGCCTCAGAGTTTGCAGAGCCTGTTGTTGTTTGCAGAATGTGAAATCATACGCAAAGCTCATCAGTGTTTGCAGAGCCTATTACCATCTGCAGAGAACATCCCATCACTGATTTCTGAGTCGGTCACCGTCACAGATCCCATGATAATTTGTAGAACATGTTACCATTTTCCAAATCCTAGACTTTACAAAGACCTTGTTTGCAGAGACAAACCCATATTTAGATCTCATTTTTGTTTATAGAGCTGTCTCCATTTGCAGAGCCTGGCTCAAGGCTAGGTACATAGGGGGTGCTCAAGAGGTTCTTATGATCCACTCCATCCAAGACAGGGATAGAGAAAGACAGAAGGAAAGGGAACCAGGAGGAAAGAAAGAAAATGAACAACAGAGAAATCTGCATTCATTCAACAAGACTCCTATGGGCGTAGGCCTGTGTTGGGCTCTGTGAACAAAGAGATGGGGAAATGCAATGTAATGGCCCCTGTTCTCGAGTCAGGATCTGCGTTAAGTGCTTTACAGTCATTGCCTCAGTTTATCTTCACCACAATCCAGAGAGACAAGGTCTGTTCCTATCCCTGCTTTACAGATGAGGAGGCTATCCATGGCTGGGAGAGATCAAATAATTCACTCGATACCACAGAGCTTATTCATAGCAAATCCAGAACTTGAACTTGATTCTGTTTGAGTCCAAAAACCATTTCTCCTGTTTCTCATGGGAAAAAAATGGAGGAAAAGGGAGGAGGGAGAGTATAGAGAAACTGGCTGCCTGTCAGAATGGAGGCTAGGCCCTGCCCTTGAAACACAATGTGAAGAGGGAGACTGAGCCTGTGAAACCACCAAGGTGTCCCTGGCAGGACCCAAACTGAGCCCAAGTGCAGACTCGGGAGGGCAAAAGCTCTCAGAGGGGACGCTGAGCCTCCAGGACGCCTGACTCCAGCCACTCTTCTCCATTCAGCTCTCACGCTGACGCAGCCTTGGAACCTGAGGGTGAAGACCACACAGAGCCACACGGAGCCTCGCCAAGGGGGACAGACAGGCCTCGAGACAGAGACAGAGAGAGAGGGAGAGACACCAAGATTCAAAGATAGAGAGAGACAAGGAAGAGGCAGAGATAGAGCCACAGAGACATAGAGACAGATACAGGGAGAGACAGAGTCAGACAGAGATAGACACAGACTCACAGGCCCACAAGCAGACACAGAGAAACAGAGGCACAGAGAGACCATGAGCAGCAGAGGCCAAGGGGACAGGAGCCAGGGGGTATGAGCTGGAAGAGGACGCAGGGGCAGCGTCAGGAGGAGCCCCTGTTCAGTCGCACCCAAAGGGTCTACACCTGCATAGGTGGGGGAAGCTCTTACTGAAGAGGCAGAAGCAGCCCTTGCCAGGATGCTCTGCACGCAGGCTGTAAACGAATCTACTGGACACAGTCCCATTCCTAGGTAAGAACGTGCACACACAGCCCAAGCCCAGGGTTTCAGCCCATCACTGACTCCCTTTACCCACCTTGGGGACGACTCAAGAGACTGCCGTCTTGAGCTCTGGTGGGTTCTGGGCCTGGAATTTGGTAGGCAAGGCTTCCCCTGGGCTTGACCCCAGTTGGTGGTATCAAAGGGGAGCCTGGCAGGCTTTAGCCCTCCCCTCAATCACCAGCTGTCCTGAGCCACCCCAAATAGGTATGCAATCTTCATTAGACAGCACGCTTGCTATGCAAAGCCAGCAGGCAGGGTCTTAAGCCCCCCTTCCCTCCAGTCTGCCACCCCTGCTTCTCTCATATGGAAATCCTCCCATTCCCACTGCCAAGTCATGCCCCCCAGGCTAGATAGTGGGATGACTTTCTTGAAAAGGTCCCTGCTGGTTTCCAGCTGTGTGTGGAGGGTACAAAGTAAACAGATTCTGGGCCCTAGCGCTTAGCAGGCACAATGAATGATGGAGGCACCGTGGGCAGAGACTGGTCCCCGCTCACTCTACCCCCAGGGCCGGAGTGAAGTGAGCGCAAACCTGAGAAGAGCAAGGACTTTGCCTCTTCACCTGGGCAGAGAGGGGAAGCAGAAAGGCAAGAGGCCCCAGGGCAGACCGGAGTCTCACTCCAATCTGTACCCTCCCTTGCCCCTGCCACAGCCTCAGATGGGCCACGGCTTCTCTCTCCAGGAAGGTAATGGCTTCTGGCCTGAAACAACTGAGCCACAGAGCCACTTCAGATTCAGCCTCTTCTCCCCTTACCCCCCAACCCCCCCACACACATACTTGGGGGCTGGAGGGAAGGGGAGGGGAGGGGGTTCAGGTTCCCTCCCCTCAGGGCAGGCAGCCCCAGAATGGCTCCCCACCACCTCTGTGCTCTCCTAGGTGAGAAGCCTGAATGGGGACGGGAAAATTGTTGTGGATCCTAAGGGTCTCCCTTCTCCCCAGCCTCCCTCCTTCGGGAGAGGGAGGTGTCCAGATCTCATTGGCTGGTGGATTCGTTCTGCAGTCTGCCTGTTCTGAACTAAAAATAATAGTATCAATAATAGAAGTTCCCACAGTCTGAGCACCTACTATGTGCCAGCCACCCTGCTACATGCTTGGCATTTCCTTACATAGATCCTATGAGGGAGATATTATTTTAATCCTTATTTGAAAGATGAGGCCTGAGGCAGAGAAGTTAAATATCTTGCCGGAGAATACGCATCCATTAAGTGGTACAGCAGGATTTGGGCCAGGGCAGGGCTGGGGACAAGGCCCACAGCCCAGCTAAGAACCACTGAGGTGCCGCTGAGCCCCACCTGGAGGCTCCCTGGGTGTGTGTGGCTGGGTGCTTTTTCCCATCCTCATTCCTTCTAGCCCCAGGGGCTTGGGAGAATCCCTCTGTTTGTGCACCCCTGGGGCAGGCTCCTGCCTGGGCAGGCTTCTCCCACAGCCCCGCTGCTGATTAATTGTGACCCAGCACTCCCTGCAGCCACCTAATCAGATCTGCCCCATTGGAGGCCAAAGGAATCCTTCCTGAGCCTGAAATCAATTGGACCTGATTGCCCCATAGGGGGCCAGGCACCTAGATGGGGGGCAGGGGGCACAGGGGTCTGGTGGGCCCTGTCCAGTGGGTCAGGGATGCCCGGGAGAAGGGGGTTTGGTGTGATTTCTCCTCAAGGGTTTGACTCCTCCATTTTCTCCTCCCCAGGACTCAGAACTAGAAAGGTTAGAGCAGGAAAAGCCAATGAGGGAACCAGGCCCAGACAGGGCCAGGGCTCTGCTGTGGTTACACAGGGAGGGGAACACCCGCCACTCATCCCAGCAACCTAAAACACTCAGAGCACATCTTCACCCCGTCATAGAGCACCCCCTGCCCCAGTGACCAGGGTCCCAGGAGTCAGCCCAGACCACCTCAAGGTGGATCCCAGATTCTGGGGATAAGTGACACACACACCCTCTTCCCAATGACAACGGCAGTGGATGTGATGGACACACAGGAGTACACATGCACACAGCACGGGGCTGGGGGCAGCAGCCAGTGCCCTGCATGCTAAAGATTCATTGACCTCGACCCCTTCTTCCTCATCAATCTGCTCAGCCACAGGGCCACTCCCTCATTGCCTATGGCACGAGGTGGGGTGCCCTCCATGCCACAGCAATTGCCCTCTGCCACCCCAGCAGCAATTCGGTGTCCACTGTCTGTCCATGCAAACAACTGGCCTCTCTCAGGGGCTCAGTGTGTGTGTGTGTGTGTGTGTGTGTGTCCATTGCCATAGTGTGTGTCCAGGATGAGTGCCTGTCTGTGGTGTTCACAGTCATTGTGTGTGGCTGGGATGTTTGTGTGAGGAGTGTGAGGCTAGCGATACACCTACCACTGACCACAAACACACACTGTCCAGAAACATACATATTGCCATGGACATACACAAAGACTGTGGACGTACACTGAGCATGAACACATGTATGGACCATGGCCACATACTGATCACACACAATGGATGTTTTGCAGATGAAAAGAGGCTGAGGCTTTCCTGAGATCCCGCCTTGGGTTGGTTTGGAGCTGGGTTCTGTGCCCTCTTCCAGATGGGTACAAGGAAGCCTCCCCATCTCCCTCCCCAATCTCCTCCCTGACAGCACCTCAATGAAGCAGCAGGCCCAGAGGTGCCTGGATGAATGTCTTAGACCCCCAGCCCTGCAGAGAGGAGCCCCTAGCCAGAGTCACCATGGGGACTCAGCCTGTTTCCCATCCCAGTGTCCTGCCTCAGTCCCTTCCACCCAGCCTGGGAAGGCCCCAATCCCAGAAGTGAAGACCGGGCTCAGACCCCAGAGATATGGGCCCACAGGCACTAACGCACTAGTCCTCAGGGTCTCTCAGAGGAGAGGAGCAGGGGGAGGTCTGTGGCAGAGTGCAGGGGCAGGGCTTAGCACCTGGCCAAATATCTACATGGGCTCTTGTGTGGCTGACACACCTCCTTGTGTCACTGGGACTTTCTGCTGGGACCACAGGGAGGCACGGCATCTGAATGTCAAATTGTGTGTCTGTGAGTATGTGCACGCTCATGTGAGCACGAGCCAGTGCTTGGGAGTGTGTGAGCCATCTTGGGCCTGGCTGCGTGTGACGTTGAGCCTGGTGTGCATGTGCGCATGCATGCGTCCCCGTCCCCGAGTGTTCAGAACGTTTCTTGTGGCTTGGGAGGGTGATCGTGAGCCGGTGCGCGCGTGCGCCCATGGCCTGTGTACACAAGGCCATTGCGGGCCTGGGTGTGCGCACGCGCTTGGAAAAGTGGCGGTGGCTGGACTCAGTAGGCGCGCCGCCCCACCCTGGCGTCCGGTCCCCGGCCGCGGGCCCTCCATTCACCCTGCCCGGGGGAGTCTCCGCCCCGTCCGCCCGGGTAAACTTTTCCCAAATCCGAGAGCCGCTTAGGGCGAAGCCGCCCCCGACGCCTAATCCGCGCCCCCCGCGGATCTGCATAATCGGGTTAGCGGCCGCGCTCCCTCCCGCTCCCGCCGCCGCCGTCGCCGCCGCGCGCGATTCTCTCGCTGTCACTTAGGGAGGCTCAGCGCGATTTGCGGCCTAATCCCCCGGGATCGCTCGGCCGCCGCTCCCCGAGGGGCCGCCAGATTGTTCCCTTCATAATTGATTGACTCTATTTGCGGGATTGGGACTTCAAAGCGCCGGCGGCGCGGGGGCGCCTGGGAAGGAGCAGGGCCCGGCGGGCGGGGCCTGGGGCTGTCCCGAGGCAGTGTCGCCGGCGTCGCCGGCCCGGGAGGCTGCAGCGGGCAGCGCGCGAGTGACAACGAGGCGACCAAGTAATGGCCGCCGCCGCGGAGGCGAAGCGTGGGCCGGGCGCGGTGCTCGGTGCTTCCCGAGTCCACTCTTCATCCCCTCGCGACCACCTTAGGGCTTGCAGGGGGCTATGACCCCCACTTCCCAGGTGACAACACTGGCTCAGAGAGGTGTCTTCATTCTTCGAACAGCGCTGTTTCAGGTCCTGCAGATACAGCTGCGAGCCCCTGACCCTGACTGGCTCCGTGGAACGTGAGAAACAAGTGACAAATGAGCAGAAAACGAGCCCGGGGGTGTGCTAGTAACTGTGGGGGGAAGAAGCCTTCCTAAGAGGTGTGCTGCCTGAAGGAACCAGCTGTGGGAAGGTCTGGGGGACGCGGAGGGCGAGGTAGGCGAGAAGGCCCCGCCAAAGGCACACCCATTGGCAAGTATGGAAGCTGAGTCTGAAACTCTGGTCTGCCTGACTCCAAAGCCCAGGGCTGAAACCACACATTTCATTTCTCACCTGCCCCGCCGGGGCTGAGCCCCTGCCTCCACACAGCCTGGTCTTGTAACAGAAATGCCCAGGCCTACTGGCACAGGCACGTGTGCAACTCCACGCAGTCCGCCCACTGCTGGCCCCCGTGTGGCTCCATACCCTGCCCTTCTGGACCGGCAGCCTGCTGTTTCCCCTACTCCTGAGGAGGCAGGAGCAGGGCAGCCACAGCCAGGCTCCCAGGGATCCCTGGGCCAGACTTGGGAATCCCCAGAAACGCTTAATTAATTCTTGATTACTCACTGTCTCTGCAGCTGCCATTAACCACCTCCCCAGCCTGGGCCCAGTTAGGCCATGTAATTAAATTAGCGCAGCAAGAGCACTTCAGGCAGGAGCAAGGGACTCCTGCTGGGCCTTGTAGAAGTTCTGGGGGACTGCTGAGGAAACCAAGGCTCAGAGACACCAAGGGGAGCTTCCAGGGTCGTTTGGCAGGGCTAGAACTGGGCTCAAGTGTCCCTCCCTGGAATTAGTTCTTCATCCCACCTCTCTTGAGACCTCTACTCTCAGCACATATTTTAAACCTTAAATGTCTTTAAAACGACAAGAGATTTGTTACTGTCCTTAATTAGATTTATGCCAATTCACTGAGATTTGGGGAGGATGCATTTGGGCCAGGGGAGGGAAGATCTGGATTTCTCTAAGGTGGGAGGCAGAAGACATGGACTTTGCAGCCCACAGGCTTTTCCCACCTCCAGGACCAAAGGGGTGGGGCAGGGGGAGATGCAGGGAGCATTCTCCTGGCAGGGTGGTGGCAGAGGTGGGAGAAGAGGAGGCATTAGAGGCTATGTCCATAGGAGCTCCCTTGAGTCAAGGTAGGGGAGGAGTCACTTTCCTTTTTACAGAAGAAACCAGAGAAAAGAGAATAGAGCCTAAAAGAACACCCTATGCTTGGAAGTATATGTGCTGTAAGCCACAGCAGAGGGGCTGGAGAACTTGGGCTACTCCTTCAGAGTGAGGAGGGCTGGAGTCTCTACCGCTGCATCCTACCAGTCAGGCCTCCCTCCCCTACATCCCAGGCATCCTTCCCTCCCTCAATCCTGGGAGATGCTGGCTGACAGCCCTCCCTCCCCCCAAACCCAGCTCCTTGTCACTTCAGAAAATCAGAAATAAGCCTTAGTGATTAGAGGGAGACGAGAGTGAGATGGGGCTTAGAGGCCCAGGCTCAGGGAAGTGTTAAGAGGCGAGTGGGACTCAGAGTATTAGGGGGGCAGAGCTAACAGCGTCTCTGGCTGCCCTCCCCCCAGGACTGCAGTATCCAGGGGAGGAGAGAGAAGGGGAGGGAAAGGGAAGGGTGAGAAGATATGGGGAAGAAGGTGTGGCAGGGGAGAAGCTGGTAAGGAGAGAGGGGAGCTGGGGCTGGGTGGGATAGAACTGAGGAAGAGGAGGGAGTGAGACACGGAAATAAAGGAGAGGTGGCGAGAGGAAAAAGAGAAGTACAAATTAAATAAGATGTCATTTTCTCCTATTTGGTTGAAAAAATGATAATTTTTAAAAAGATAACCCAGTGTCGATGAAAGTAGGGGAAATGGAGACTCTTAGGAATACAAATTGGCACAACCTTGGAGGTTCTGGAGGTAGAGGGCAATTTGGCAGTAATTATCAAAATTTTACATGTGCATCCCCTGTGGCCAAACAATTCCTGTTCTAGGCATGTGGCCTCTGTGTACAGCGACGTAAGGACAGAGGTGGTCACTGCAATGATGCTTGTCATTGCCAAACACTAGAAACAACTAAATGTCCATCCATAGGGGCTGATTAAACACATTACAATGTACCCAGACCATGGAATACTACGTATCCAAGAAGAAGGAGGAGATCGGTCTGCATGCACTGACATGGAAAGATGCAGGAGAGGGAAAGCAAGTGAGGAAAGAGGGGTACAAATTAAATAATTGACCGATGAATAACAGGCCCGTGAACAATATGAATAGTATGGTCCCAATATGAAGATTTTTTTAAAATACACTTAAAACTATGTGGTCGTATGTGGGTGTGAACATATAGAATGAAACATGGTAAAGAAAGGAGAAGCCCCAAATTATTGACAATGGGATTTATGGGGCAGGGGGTAGAGGGGGGATTTAGCTTTCCACTTTGCATCATATCGTTACAGAGTTTTTTATAACCATGTATTGAGTATGTACACTTAAGAACAATGACCTTTTTAAGAGAGATGAGGAAGGAAAGGAGCAGGGAGAAGAGTAAGGAGGCAAGAAGGTGGTGCAGGCAGGAGGGAGAGTGGTGGGGGCACTGTCTGCTACAGGAGGCCTGGGGGGGCCCGAAAGAGGAACACCAGCCAGGCAGTGCCCAAACGCATTCCCTACCCCTGTCCCCAGCACAGAAAATCTGACTGAGGCCTGAGTAATTGAAGGCTAATTGGGTTTTAAGCTTGTTAATGCTCCTGTGAATGTTTGCACTGAGGAGAGCCAGTCGATCTGGATAAATGACTCCCCGTGGGACACAATGGTTAGAAGAAACACGGAGGAGGAAGGGCCTTATGGCTGATGAGCAGGGAAGCAAAGCTTTTTAGCCTGCTCCAGAGGCTGGGTGGGGGTAGGGGTGAGTACTGTGCCTGGGAAAGCTGGGGAGCCCTTGGGCTTGCGTGGCGTGGGGGATGAGAGGGGAGGGGCTGGTCCCGGGAACTTCTGCGGCTCAGCCCTGGAGGGGCAGGATCCTGGCAGGCAGCAGTGAGGAGACCCAGCCAGAACCCCACAGACTTCAGGGTGGGGGTCTGGTCTCCAAAGGGAGTGAGGGGATAAGTCCAGCTACCAGGGACAGGTACTGAGGCCTCTGGCCTCACCCACAGAGCAGCTTATTTGGCTCAAGGAGGAATGGGATGTCTTTTAGATGATTTCCTGGGCTGGGCTGAAGTGGACCCTTCATACCCACTGGAGTGTCCTGCACCTCCAAGGCACAGGCCACGGCCCTCCCTCCCAAATCCCCCTCCACTGAGTCCTTGCCTGGCCCCATGCCTTGGGCTGGAGGAGCTCTGAGACTCCCTTATCTCCCATCTGATCAGCCGGTGTTGTCTGCTTCTGACTGTTGAGCCTTGACAGTGGCAGGGAAAGGGCCAGAGGAACTGTGGCCTCACTCCTTTCGCCTGAAGAGGCCAGATGATTCCAGAGGAGGCACCGGAAGAGGAGTCAGGCACAGGCAGCTAAGGAAGAGAGGGGGAGACTCTTGAGGAAAATGAAAAGGTTTTGTTTGGCAGAGTTGCTGCTTGGGGAAGCTCTGCATGTGCCATAGGGGCTAGAAACCCCAACTCCCTAGGAACCCACAGCAAGGGCCTTCCATGGGTAATCTCCACCCTGATAATCCGTCCTCTCTTCTCCGGGTGGGAAATACAGGATGTGCTTTTAAAGGATCAGCTGCGCATTGTTTCCTCCTCCTTCTCCTCCTCCTCCTCCTCAGGCCTGACTCGGGGCCCCTGTGACAAGGCAGGGAAACATTTAATGAGTTTGTATTCCCCAAGAGCACGGTGACTGACAGCCGCCCCAGGGGGTCACCACTCTTCCTGTGTCCTGGAAGAGGATGCAGCAGCTGCGTGCTGCTGTGTGCGTGTCCAAGTGAGCACACGCCTGCGCCCTGTGTGCGTGCACCTGAGGTAGGGCTGGTGAGGGGCTTGCCGGTAGCACCCTTCCCGTGCACAGAATCTGCTGTGCGCATTTGGGGAAAGGAGAAGAACCTGGGAGACTCTGTCCTTGCAGATGGGGGTACCTCTGGTCTGAGCCGCAAGCCTCAACCCTCCACCTAGTCTCCTCAGGTCACCTTCCACACACTCAACGAGGGCCAGGTGGGTGGAGGGAGGCCTCAGGCTGCCCACAGTGGGGTCTGAAGGAATCAGGGGCTGTGGTCGATGTGGAGGCCTGAGTCTGCATGGGTAATGAGGCCAGGGACTGGCTTGTCAATAGCATTTAAGTACTTTTCTCCCATTTTCAGGCCAGACTGAATTATTTATTCGTTTCTAGTCAATCGCTGGTAATGTCATTAGCATTTGTCCATCAAAGGTAGGGAACAGAGTGGGAGTGGTCCCCTTCCACTGACCCCCACATCCCAAACTGACTCTCAAAGGTTAATCCATCTGGTTCTCCGCCCCTGAGCTCCAGCTACCCTGGGACCAGAATTTCTCAGAGGCCCTGCATCCAGAAAGTTCTCTACTCCCACAGAGCTGCAACCCTAATGGTGCCAAAGGAGCCAGCAAGTGGGTGTTCTTCCCATTATATTCACACACACACACACACACACACACACACACACACACATTAACTCAGAAACCCAGTCCCCCCGCATGCAGGCATCACATGGCTGCTCCCCTGGGGAGCCGGGCAAGGCTGGCAAGGGAAGACCTGGCTGACGGTGGGGCGGGGGGCCCGGTAGAACAGGCAGTCTGGGTCGGGCGTGCCTCTTCTCTTGGTCTGGAGGCCAATCTGACCCTCAGACTCAGCTCCCAGTGTCCTTCCTCTCCACTCAGAATAGGTCCCCACATCAGAGGCTTCTCTTCTTCAGACCAAATTCCCAGGGGCTGACCTGCCTCAGCACTCAGATTAAGCTCTCAGAGCAGGTTCTTTCTCCTTCTTCAGTCAGCTCCCCAGACAGAACCTGCCTCTCCTTTCAGGCCATGACCCCAGCCTGGTCTCCAGGGCAGGACCTCCCTCTCCACTCAGCCCATGGGGCTGCCTACACCGTCAGAACCAAAGGGGCCCAAGGAGGATGGATCCTCTGGGAAAGGACTGTGGGTCCTCGCCCCGCACCCAGGTCAGCAGCTCCTGAATCCAGGCCCTTCACTGGCCAACCTAATCTTCTTCCATCCTCCAACCTAGCACTTAAAGGAGAAAGTGAAGGGTGAGGCTTCTTGCAGACACTGAGGAGGGAGTGTGCTCTGGGGCGCACCAGCCCATGAGGCAATGGGGAGCCAGACTGGCCAGACCGAAAGGTCCCAGCTGTGAGGCAGTCTCAGCAGTGGCCTCAGCCAACCCCATCTCCCAGTGTGGCACTGCCTTTCAGAGTTGTCCCAGAGGGGCACAACCTTGGGTGAGGCAGCTGAGGACACCTGCTGGGGAGGAACTCAACTGCGAACACTCCCAGCACTGCAGGAATGTCTCTGCCCTCCAGGGCGATCTGGGCAGCGCCATGGCATCCACTGCAGACCTTCAGGGCAGCACTGGGGGACAGCTCAGTTCATGGAGATGTAGGTAGTTATGAAAGTTGGGGGACACGGGCAGACAGAGCAGCTTGGGCGGGCACAGCAGAATGGGGAGTTTGGGGTTACGTGGAGGGCTGGGGCAATGTGGGGGACAAGGCAGAGCAGGATGGTTTGGGGAGACACCAGGGCACTAAAAGTTTGGAGGACAGAGGGGGCAGTTGGGTCTTCTTCATGCTGCTCCTGCTGGGCCCAGGCAGCCCGAGTGGGTGGGAAGAAGGCCCCCCTCAGCATGGCTGTCTCCTCAGTCTCTAAGCAGGATTAGCCTCCTCTTCCTCAGGAGGAGGGGCTCCGCTCCTGCATCAGCCACCAGCTCTGGCCCTAATCCCCCTCGCTTTCTAATCCACCCACGACTTTCTTAGGCATTAGCGTTGGGCTCTCAGCTCCCTAAGCACCACCCTGAAGATGGGAGCCGGGCTCTGAAGGGAATTAGGCCAGCCTCAGAGGACGGCTTGGCAGACAACTGCAGGGAGGCTGAGAACGCCACCCACCCCTCAGCCTCTCCTCCTCTGCAGCCCACCCCCACCCCAGGCAGGGGCCGTGGTCTTGTAGGGTCCTCCCAGCTCACTGCTAGACCCAGGCGAGGATGGGGGCAGAGAGGGGCTCAAAAGGAATAGGATCCCCACCCTGCAGGTCAATGCTGAGTCCAGAGGAGTGCCAGGCAAGGACGTGAGGGTAACTCACAGCCTGGCAGAGACAGAGAGATACGAGAGAAAGTGGAAGGTAAACTGAGGCCAGATTGCACAGGGCCTTGGATGCCAGCTGAGGGATTTGGGCTCTACTCTGGGGGTGATGAGGAGTCAGAGTGGGAAAGTGGTGGCACTCAGAGCAATTGCGAAGGACTGGGGCAGGGCAGGCAGACACTGGGGATCGGGAGGCTCTTGCTGTATGCTAGTGACAGGTGATGAGACCCAGAGAGGACACCAGCACAAGGTCACCCAGCACTAGCTCCCAGGTGGCCGGGCAGCACAGCAGCCCTGTGTGGCGGCAGGGACAGGTACCGCCCAAGCCTGGTTGGGGGCTCCACATGCATCTGTGAGAGAGCAGAGCTGGGGACACTCCTGGGAGAGTCAAGGCTAGTGACAGCCCGTTATCTCAAGGCAGTTGCCCTCCAGGGCCCCTTAATCATCCATTACTCCAACTATTAGGAGCAGGCAGCAGCAGCCTGGCTGCAGTACAGGACAGGAAGCAGTGGCCAAGTGGGCAGGACCTTCACCTGCCCCAGAACACCCCCTCCCAGTTCAGGCCCTGAGAGTGACCATGGGCTTCTTTCCTAATAGAGTGGTCCGGACATGGAGCTGAGAAGGCAGGACAGGGTGCAGGTCCGGGGGTGCCCAGGTCCTGGAAGCCAGGAGGGGCTTATGGTCTGTCATGAGCCGCTCCCCGGGAAAATCTGGCTTCTTTCTCTCCCCTTTATATCCATCCCTCCCTATCCCCAGCTCCCAGGCTAAGTTGTCTGCCGATTTTGCTGGGGTGGTTATTAGTATTAGTTAAACCAAGTACTTACTAAAATTCTCCTTACCCTAACTCTTGGGCTAGGCAGCTGTTTTTTGCCCATTTTTACAGATGAGACAAATGAGGGTCGAGGGGAAGTCACTTTTCCTAGACCCACACAGCTAGTGACAACACTGAAACCAGGGAAGCAGAAAGGGAAGAACAAGCATTTCCAATCCAGGAAGGCAGAGTAGTGTCATGGTTGCAAGTATGACTGTTGGAGTCTGATGGGTTAGGGTTCAAATCCATACCCTGCCTGCCTCTTCCCTGCTGGGCCACGCTGAGCCCCAGGTTTGTCATTTGTAAATGAGTTAGTAAAGCCAGCTCACAGGACCCCTAAGTGAGGGCCTTGTAGGAGAGTATACATGCTGTGTCCCAGTGGGGACTCTAGAGGGATGGCTGTTGCCCAAAGCCCACTGAGTGGACAGGCAGAAGTGCAGGGACTGATTCCCAGCTCTGTCTGCTTCCAGGCCCCTCAGATGCACCCTCCCAGGGGTGGTGGCAGGCAGCTGGGGTCCCCAGACTACTTGAGGGGGTAGGCAGGAGGGCAGATGAGTCAGGTATTGAGCGGGGGTGGGAGTTCATCGCGGCAGGAGGTCCGTGAGGCCGCCCAGCCGGCTGGCCCCTCTCATCAGGGCGTTGCTAATGAGCCTCCACTGGATTATCCGCTCCCACCTCTGCTCAGTTTACTCTGTCAAATCGAGTTTGCATTTTAAATGGGAATTTGACAAGATGGGCGATTTGTCTGCTGACGAGGTTAATGGGTGTTAGCCCTGCGGACTGGGGAGGGAGGACCAACGCCCCACACGCTCTGGCCTCCGCTCTGATCAATGGCCCGGGCTGCGGGCTGGGGCTGCTGCTCCTCCTTCCGCCACAGCCAGTCTGGGCCTCCCCTTGCCCAGAGGCTGTCCCTACCTACCTCTAGCTCACCACCTCCAGGCAGTCTTCCCAAAAGCACCTTGACCTGGGCCACTGCTACTAGTCAGGCTAGGTGGCGTCCTCCTGTGCCTGAATGCAGATAGTGTTCCTGAGGGCTGGGCCATGTCACCCTCTCTCAGACTCAGGCTTCTAGCGCAGAGCCAGATTTTCGCTAGGAGTTGGGCTCCCAAGGGCTGGGCAGTGTCTCTTCCCTCCTGCGTTCCTCCCTCCCCTCTGTCCCATATGGGACTCGGAATGGAGCCAGCGGGGCTGGGTTGCGACATCCTGAGTTTCAGTGCTGGGACAAGGACTGGTTGGCAAGAAAAGGTTTTGAAGCCATTGCCTCCAAGCTGGGGCCCATCTAGACCAAGCCCCAATGTTGGGGCTCACAGGGGAGCTGGGGGAACCCTTCTGAGACTTCCCGACAGGGCCAGAGTTGACCTCTCCCACACAGGGTCTTTCTCAAACTCTCCCCACCAAGACCGAGCCAGAATCCAGCTTTCTGGAACCCCAGCCAGAGTCCAGGAGCTGAGCAGGCCAGCATGGGCTGGGGCTATGGAAGAAGATGCCTTGGCCTCCCCCTCCTCCTGGAGGCCTGGCGCCCTTCCCCACCCCAGCTAATGTGCCACAATTACCTCCTAAGTGCCCAAACAAATGTGGCTGCTGGGGAAAGTGACACGGGCTCCAGGTGATGGATTCGTGCCATCGGGGAGCCGGGCGGAGCGGGCCCCAAACGGGGGGGCAACACTAATATTGTATCAGCGTCGGCGCCGGCGCCACGAGCCGGTGATGAATATGTGTCACTTTACACGGCGCACACTCGGGGGCCTGGCTGCGCAGGCATGGAAAATAGAGTGTCTGGGATTAATGATATTGAAAATGATAGAGAGCAGATTGGAAATGGCTTCGCCCGCCCGACCCGCAGAGATGGAAACGTACCTCAGAGCTATCTGCCCAGGCCCGGCCCCCACCTGCTCCCCCTCACCTTCCACCAGCTGCAGAGGCCCATGGTGAGGACCCTGAGTTTGGGGACCCTGCCAGCAGCTCCTTGGGATGGCATATCTTGGGGTGGGTACACCTGTGAGCAGAGACAGTGCATCAAGAAAACCTCAGCCCCTGACTCACCTTTGACCTTGGTCCCAGAGGAGTCTGACCCCAGTCACCCACTGAACCTTGGCCTTGTCCACAGACCAAGCCCTGACCCCAGTTCCAGCTGAGCCCTGCCTCTGGCCGCAGATAGAGTCTGGGGAAGCCTCAGTCTCTCACAAGACCAGGAGGGCTGGGGAAGTGGAACAGGGGTGGGGGAGGAGGGTGCAGGGGAGAGGCCAGAGAGCACAGACCCCTCGGTGTAAAGGATCTCACCGCCGAAGGGGAGCGCAGAGCCCAGTCTGTTACTCCATGATATGGGCTCACGAGCAAGTGAGCGAGTGAACAGGTGGCTCCTGCATGGCTGTCATTCTAAGTGTCTGCACACGTTAAGTACGTGTTTGTAGGTGTGTGTGTGTGTGTACGTGTGCATCTGCTTACAAATATGCCTGTGGGGTTGCAGTGCTGTATCTGGCATGTGTAGGAATGTGGGTAAGCAGGTTTGTCCCTTTGTGTGTGTTGGCGTGTACGGCACCCATGGGACTCTGTGTGTGTGCGCACATGTGTGTGCATGTGTGTATATGCCTGTGGGGAGTACACACGTGTGTCTGGGTGTGAGTGTGTGTCTGCGAGGGTGTCTGTATGCTTACCCACAGATGGAGGGACTCCAGCGTGTGGGCTTTAGTTAAGGAAAACTCTCTTTTATGAAGCCTGACCCTAGTCATAGGCTAAATTCCCAGCATCAGGGCGAGATGACTTTCCTGTTGGAACAGAATCTATCACACTGGAATTTCAACAAGTCTGCCAGATGGACAGCAACCGTGAGACCATCAGTCTAGCCTCAACGTCCATCCCCACA
Organism: Propithecus coquereli; assembly: GCF_000956105.1. Taxonomy (NCBI): domain Eukaryota; kingdom Metazoa; phylum Chordata; class Mammalia; order Primates; family Indriidae; genus Propithecus; species Propithecus coquereli. Next base: position 1,223,074 of record NW_012148607.1, read on the forward strand.
TCAGTCCCGTCCAAACCAAGGTCGGAGGATGCACCCACATCAACACGCAATTCCTTAAGGCTCATGATGTGGCGGGTGCTGTCTTTGAAAGCAGGACAGACGCGGCTCCTGACTTCATGCAAGGTACAATCCATCGGCGGAGTCAGACACTAAACAAGTAAATAGACAAGTAAACAAACAATGACAGAGTTTAAAAAGTGCCACAGAATAACTCTGCAGAAGACCATGGTAGACATTAATGGGGTGACCTGTCATTTGATGAGATGGTCAGGGTTGGCTCCTCTGTGCAGTGACATCTGAGCCAAGGCATGAGGAGCCAGCCCTGTGGGAAAAGGAGAACAAAGAGTGCAAAGGCCCTGGATACATTCTAGGCCCCGTCAGGAGACGGAAGTCAGGGGAGAGACTGGAGGGGAGGGGAGGGGAGGGCCAGAAGGGACTTAGGTTTTGTTCTCTGTGGGATGTGGAGCCCTCCAAGGGTTTAAGCAAGAGAGCGACATGATTGTATTTGCATTTTTAAGTGATCACTCTGCTGGGTGCAGGAACAATTGGAGGTGTTGAGGGCAGAAGCTGGAAACCTTTCAGGAATCTCTGGATCAGCCCCAGGCCCGGGGCCACGCCCCCTGCACCAGTAGTGACTTGCACACACCGTGGCCATCACTGGTCCCACCAGCTGCCACTTCACTGAGTCCTTCCCAGCACATCCTGGGGCACTTGGGTTCCCAGCCCCCTCTGCCCCCAGTCCTGCCACTCTACCCCTGCCTGGACCTTCCTCTGCCTCATGCTCTGTCCCACAGCATTGCCTGGAAATGCTCTCTTCCCAAGACCACCTGGGTGTCCCCAGCCCTGCTCTCATCCAAAGAACCAGTCCTGAGAAAGTCAGGGTGTCAGGGTGTCAATGAAGATAGGAGACAAGGAGGGCACTTCAAACTGGTGGGGAGAAGGCCAGGTCTGAGGAGAGAGCCCCAATTCTGAAGGAGGAAGCACAGCTCCCAGAGCAGCCCCACCCTCAATTGTGGGCATGCCGAACACACTGGCCAGTGTCCCCACAGGGTCCTATCACACTGCACAGCAGAGGGCCACCTCCTGGAGGGAGTAGGTCACCACCAGCGCAGCGCTGGCACACGGGAGGCGGCGGGAAATGTGAGCGGAGGGGAAGGACTGCAGCAAGTCCCCACTGGGTGGGGCAGAGCTGGTGACCTGACTCCGCCCCAGCCTCCACACCCCCCAATCCTGCCCGGGTGCATAGAGCCCCTGGCAGGCAGGCTCCCGGTGGGCAGCGACCTTTGTATTTGGGGGAGGGAGGAAGAAGGGCTGAGACCTCCCTGCGGCTACCTCTCCACCCTCTGCTCCAGTCTCTCTTCTGCTCGCTCGTTTTCTCTGGCAATCTCTCTCGATCTCTCTTCATCTCTCTCTGCTCCTTTCTCTCCCTCCTTCCCTGCCTCTCTCTCCCTGAGTCATTTGCGGAGTGGAGATGGCCTAGCCCATCTGGGAGCGAGAGCGCAGCCCGGTGACGGAGGCGCAGGTAATAGCCGAGTGCAGGAGAGAGACGTGGAAATTTATGACATTGAAAATGACTGAGGGAGAGTGTGTGTGTGAGTATGGGAGAAGGCGAGGGTAGGGGAGGGAGAGGGAGGGAGCTCGCAAGCGCTCTCTCACACACACTCACAGCCCTACCCCTCCCTCCACGGGAGACCAACCTTGTGGAGAGGAGAGGACATGGGGAAGGGGGAGGAGGTGGTCAGACCACAGACAAAGGCAGACAGACAGACAGGTGGTAGGACAAGAGAGCAGGTGGAAGGAGGGGAGGGACAGAGCGGGTGAGACCCTGAGACAGAGCAAGGGGGAGACCAGCCTTGAGAGAGATGCCAGGGTGCCTGGCCTGCTGCGGGGCCTGCCCCTCCTGGAGCTTGCTCTGAGGGGAGGGGTGTCTCCTGGCACACGGTAGCTTGGAGTCCGGGGTGTGAGCTGGGGCTTATCTAAGGGATGAGGCCCAGAAAAGGCCAGCCATGATCCAATTGCATAACAGGCTAGTGGCCAAGCAGGGCCTGAACCCAGGGTTCCTTCCTCCCAGCACGGACTCTGTGCCCCCCAGGAGCTGGGGTGTGGAGAGCTAGGAAGCAGAGGGACAGGGATAAGATCTTGCAGCCGCCCCCCAACAGCTCTTCCCTCTGGACTATGGGAGGCAGGGGAATGGCCAGAATGACCTCCCCACATTTTTTTGTAGTCAGAGGAAAATCTGTTTCCTTGGGGTGTGAAGACCATAATCCCCTCTGCCCCAGCCACCCCCAGACCCACCCCCAGGATGCTATTGCTGAGGACAAGAGTAATTAGACATCCTCCAGAGAGCTGAGCCCCTCACCTCCAGCGTGGCCACCCAGACTCAGCAGACCACACTCCGCCCCCTCACCCCACTCTGCTACCTCCCAGCTCTAAGGCTGCTGGGTCCCTCCCGGGCACCATGCCTTAACCCAGGGCTCCGTTCTTTACTCAGATCCCCTCCCTCTCTGGGCCTCAGTTTCCTCATCTGTAAAACAGGAGTAATAGCACCCTCCTATGCCCATCCTCTTGAGCTAGAGAAGCAATGCCAGGGCTCAGGGATAGACCTTGGTCTCCCTAAGTCTCCAGATTCTTCTCCATTGGAGACTGGGGGTCACCTTAGCTCCAGAGGAGCTTTCAGTAGTTCTGGCTGACTGGGCGGTGAAAGTGGAGGACACAGGACATCCTCACATGCAGCCTTCTCCCAAGAAAGCTGGTATATCAGATACTCAAAAGGTAGGACCCTGCACGCCCAGGTCCGGGAGAAGGCTGAGGCATAGGGCAGAGTGGCACACGGCCAAGCAGGGCTGACCCAGGCCCTGGTGTACCAGCCAGGTTCTGGCCAGGTCCTAGCCAGGCCCCTTGTCCTGCCAGATGTGGGCCGGCCAGTGCCTTAGGGCTCTTAGACACCTTGCTCCCTACCCCCAGCACCTGCCCGAACAGGTGTCCCAGTTTTGCCAACTGGAAAGCAAAAGAGGTGACTCACCACTCCACAGCCCTGCCCCCTTCTCCCTACCAGCCTTCCACGGAGGCCCCTTCTCCTCCCCTCTCTTCTCCTCCCTCTCCTGCTCTATAGCACTCTGGGAAACTTTCTCATTAACCTCTCCCAGCCCAGGGCATTTGAAGAAGCTATGTAGTGCAGTGGTTGTAAGCCCAGCTTTGGGGCCAGAAAAGCCCCACATCACAGCTCTGCCCCTTGGCTGGGTGACCTTGGGCTCATAACGTAATGTCTCTGAGCCTTATTTCCTCATCTACAGCTGGCAAATCAAGCTATAAATAGATTGTGATGGGGATAACACGAAGTCATGTACGTAAAGTGACTGGCATGGACGAGGTGCTTGGCAAATGTCAGCTGGCACCTGTCCCCTCACCCCGTGCCACATGTAGCTGTGTCTTGGCTTTCTGCTACACTTAGAGGGACGAGGCTGAGAGCTGAGGGTGGGGAGAGGAGAAAAAGCAGCAGCAGCAGCTTCAGGAGAGCCCTGCTCACTTAGGAGAGATAAAGCCAGAGCTACAGTGGGAGAGACTCGTTAGTCCTGAGAGGGGATTCCCACTCTCAGACCCTGGAAGAAGCCACATTTCAAAGGCCTCGCCTGGGCCAGTCTGTTCTGCGGCCCATATCCTCCTCCTAGAGGCAGCAGCAGCTGCCTGTCTGGGGAGCAGTGGGGGAGGTGAAGAGTTCACCGGGCTCAGGGGCTGTGGGCCGCAGGCCTCCCACCCAGCCCTGGTGCCCTGGCCTAGCCCATTGTGGCCGCATAAAAGGTGACGGATGGTTAATAGGGGAGATAACGGGATTCATAAGGGAAATTTATCGGTCACTCTGGTGGTATAAATATGTTTATAGCGGACCAAGGGGAAATGAAGAAGCCCCAATAAATCATGGTGAAGCCACCAGCCACTAATAGGCAAGCGGCCGCTGGAACCCCAGTGTTGGCAATTGCAGACACCCCCCTCTGGCTGCCCGCTAATGGTGTGGCGGGGCTGCAGACTTGTCAAGCCGGACAGACGCCCAGCCCGCATTGTGGCAGGGACAAGACCCCAGGGGCCCCCCCTGCCGGACCTGAGCTGACCCGCCCACTGCGCGGCCACACCCCTGCCCAGTCTGGACTCAGCCAGGCTAGAATTGCTGAGAGAACAGGGAAAGCGGTGCATGGGTCAGGTCTAGGCGGCTCCCTGGTACAGGGGTTAAAGAGGCTCTGGAGTCAGACCTGGTTTCAAAACTTGCTGCTGCCACCTCCCAACCCTGCCTCTCTTGGAGTTCGCTTGTCTGCAAAGTGGTTTAGCAACCTTGGAAGCTGCGGTGAAGAGTAGAGATAATCCACTACCACAGTGCTTGGCACCTTGTAAACTTCGATAAATGGCAGCTATTCTTATTCTCACATTAGACAGGGTCCTATCCTCCTGGGGAAAGTGCTATGCAGATGTGAGAACATTAACAGAAAAGCAGATAGCACCAGCATTTTATAGATAAGGGACCCGAGGCTCAGAAGTTAAGAAGCTTGCCTGAGGGCACACAGCTAGAAGAGAAAGGCTCTGTTTGGTTCCCAAGTCCAGACTCTTCCCCTTGCCCTGATGTAGGTCCTGCTCCTTCCTCAAAGTTTCTAGGGGTTTCCTGTCCCCCCTTCCTTCAGAAGTGGCCAAGGATTTCAGGGGCCCTGAAGCACTCAGGTCAAAGCCCTGGGGCTCTGGCAGTGATTTGGGGTGCTGATGATGCTGGGCCTCTGCTCACCACCCTCCCCCCATCCCTTCCCTCCTTACTCCTGCACAGCGAGAGCGCAAGTGCGGGACTCAGTTACCATGACCCCCTCACACGCACTGTGGTGGTCTGAAGCCTTCTATCTGATCTGTTCGGGAGGCCCCTCTCTGGGCACCCCCACCCAGTCTCCATCACAGTCTCCGTCCAGCTCACTCCTTCATTCATTCATTCAGCAAACACTAGGGACCTTCCCTTGCAGGGCACAATACTGAGCAAGGTAGACAAGGCTGCCCCCACGGTGCTCACTGCTGGTAGAGAAGTCAGGTCTGGATCATCCCCTACATCCGGCTCCATCCTCACTTTGTCTCAGTTCCTCGTCCCCTCCTCTCTTCGCTCATGGCCACGCTGTCCAGCCTCATTCCTGGCCTCCACACTGGACAGTGCTGCTGCCTGCTCCCCAGTTTCCTGCCAGGATGGCTGCCCCCTGCAAACTACCCCCATCCCTGCCTGAGCCCCGTATCTACCCCCAAAGCCCCAGCCTAGGGGCCTCCCTTCCGAGTGCCACAGCCGGCAGTTCAGAGGGCGGGGGTCCTGGCACGGACACCAAGGGGAGGGCCCCACTTCCCCGCGCCTGCTCCGGGGAGGAGAGAGGCAGAGCCGCCTGTGCCCCTCTTGGGATGTCCGCGCGTCTCGTCTCGCTAGATCTCTGTCTCTCTCCTGCGTCTCTCCGTCTCGGCCGGCTCCGGCTCTCCTCTCCGGGTCTCGGGCTCGGTTGCTCCGTCTCTCTCCCTCCCGAGGCCCCCCTCCGCAGCCGGGCGGGGGAAATCGCTCCGTAAATAGGCGGATGGCCCCGGGCGCTCCGGGCGCAGACACTCGTTTTTAGAGCCGGTAATTGACTCCTTTCAGTTGATAATTCATGGCTTGCATATGCGCTTTAATGCGGGCGCCCGGGGAGGCGCGGCGGGCGGGGCGGCCGGTGCGCAGAGCCGGCGGCGGCGCGGCCGGGAGGGAGCCCGGCTCGGCCTGGTCCGCGCCGTCGGGCCGTGCGTGTCCGCGGGAGGAGCGGGCGCTCCGCCCGGGTCTGTCTGCCCGGCCCTCCCGAGGCCGCGCGGGGGGTGCGGAAGCGGGGTGCGCTGGGTGGGACCGAAAGGCCCGGACGGTCTCTGGGCCAGCGGCGGGCGACGAGCCCAGTGACGGATCCTTCGACTGAACCAGGGGGAGAAGCGGGGCACGAGGGTACTCCTTCCCCACGCAGCCAACGGGAAACTGAGGTCTTAACCCGGCATCGCCCAGCGCAAAAGCAAGACCAGAAGGCAAAGGGACCTAGTCAGGGGCCTCAGTCCCAGCTTTTGCAGAACTGCCCCTCACCTGGGAATGCTCCTGTTTCTGAGCTAACTCTGGCCTGTTGCCCTCTCACAGGCACCCCTATCAGGGGCTGGCTCTGCCTGTGAATTCCGGGCACAGACACCCAGACCTGGGTACAGACACCCAGACCTGGGTAAGCCTCCCACGCTGGATAAGGGTAGCCCAAGTCCCTCTCACCTGCTCACCCTCTCACCCTAAGGCCGTGGCGGATGTGACCTTGGGCCCCATTTTAGAGGCGTAGAGAAGCTGGGACACTTGCACAAGGTCTCAGAGGAGGCAGAGCCTGACCTGGATGTGTGTGTGCCCAGACCAAGGCCTGCGCAGTGGAACCAATAGGAGTGGGAAGGGAAGGAGCAGGAGATGCCCTGGTCCAGGAGGTCCCATATGTACCCACACAGGGACCTCAGAGAGGCCCCCACAGCAAAGAGCTCTGAGAATGCAAATGACCTGCCCACAGTCTCAGGCCAGGGAGTGGTTTTAGATGAAGATGGTGCTGGCAGGAGTCAGAGGTTAGAGGTCAGCACTGGAGCTGGAGCTAGGACTGGGGAGGAAGGAGGTTGTGAACCTTAGCTCAAGAGATACTAGAGAGAGCCCAGCCTGAAGTCTGGCTCCAAGATAGGGCTTCCCATTTACTCAGCCCTTTGAGCTGGTATCTGCCACCCCCTTTCCCCAGGCTAATTCCAGCCAAAAAAAGAATTCCACCCCCTGCATTTTAAAATCTGCAAATGTTTAACCTAAAGCCAAAGCACCTGGCTAATTCCTGCATCCCCTGCCCGATCCTTGTCCCTCCACCTGCCAGTTTCCCATCAGCGCAATGCAGTTGGATAGAAGGATCTGACCGGGGAAGTCCGGGCAAGAGCGGGGCTGAGAACAGAAGGCAAGGGCTGTCTGGGCTGTGTGAAGCTAAATGCTGCCCCCTGGTGCCCAGACTGTTGAAGCAGGCAGGGGACACGCTACGGGTAGAGAACCTCTCGGCCTCCTGCTTTCTCCGAGCCCCTTAGACCTCCATCTTAGTAGGGAGGGAGGACAGGGATGGAGCCCTACTCAGCCCTGTCTGAGGGGAAACCCTGAGGCTGGATTTCTAGCAGAGATCTCAGACTCTGTGGAAGAGCTAGAGAGAGGGGGAGCCACAGTGAGCTCAGCAGTAGCCCTGTCCAGCCTGCACCTGGACGCCCACATGGTTCTTTCTGTGGTAGGCAGAGTCAGGCTGACCCTCTGGTGTGATACCTGGAGTCTCCATCTGAGTTAAAATCTTTTAACTCAGGCCTTTTTCTGCCTGAAATTCCACCATTTGTGCTCAGAGGAGGTACTCAACAAATGTAGGATGGATGGGTGGGTGGATGAATTCCATTCGTTTGTATCGAGATATTGTCTTCGGGAGATCTGTGCCATCACACACAGGGAAGAGTGAGTTCACTAGTTTGCCGAGTTGGGCTACAAAGAGGAATGGGATAGGAGAAGGGGAGGCTTTGGTAGGGGGAAGACCTCAAGAGAGCTCAAATGAAAGGAAAGTCATGTGGTGGTGGGGGGTTAGAGGGATCAAGGAAGACTTCCGGGGGGAAGTGGCATTTGACACAGGGCTTGAAGGATGAATAGAGGCCCAAAGGCAGAAGCATCAGGTGTACTTGTGCTGGCAAGAGGGCTGCAGTTTGAGGGAAGGAGTGAGGCAGTGCTGTGGTAGAGTCATGGCAGAGGCGGCTGTGGAGGGTCCCGGGGTAAGGGGTGCTGAATGTCAGGCCAAGGAATTAGCACTTGGTGGGAAAAGCACTGGACGGTGAGCCAAGGGTCTGGGTCCTAACCCAAGGTCCACTTCAACTGGATTCTACTTCCTCAGCCTTGCTCTCTGGAGCTTTCTACAGACATCAGTGGGAGCCGTGTCAAGTTCTTCCTCAGGGTGATGTCTAGAAATCACAGCTTGCAGAATAGTCAAGCTGGCAGGTACCATGGACCTTATCAAATCTAAACCCCTCAATTCGCAGATGAGAAAACTGAGGTCCAGAGAGGGGAAGTGACTTCCCAGCATCACATGGCAAGCCAGTGGGAGAGCCCAGACTTGGACCTAGGGCTCCAGGCCTCTCAGGCTGGGGGGCTCTTTCCCTTTGCTGCAATCCAGGGTAGCACCTGAGGGACTGAGCTGGAGGAGAGCAGCTGGAGGCACAAGGCCACCAGGAGGCTACAGCCCTACCCAGACCAGAGATCACAAGGCCGGCCAGTCAGAAGTGTTTATTGAGCCCCTTACACTGCTCCCCATGTTGGGCTGATCTGGGGAGTCCATGTGAGTCCACCACACAGAGGGACCACAAAGAAAAGGAATGTGGTAGGTTCCAAGAGGGGGAGACATGAGGCGGATATGGTATTCATGAGAAGGCAGGGGCATTGGGAGCAGACTTGGGCGAGGATCTAGGAAGGTCTCCAGGGGAAGGAGTGGCTTGTCACTCGGGCTCCCTCTGGTTCCCTCTGGTTCTTGACCAAGGTCTCCACCTCCTTCATGAACTGGAGACATAGCTCCTCTTCCCAGGGCAAAGCGATGCACTGCACAGCCACCGGAAGTCCCACGGATCCTCTCACTGCCTGCCAGGAGAAAGGGTCTGGGAGCTCAGAGCCTGATTCCTGCTCACAGGCCACTTGCCCTCCTCATCAGCCGTGCTGTTCCGGCCTCAGTGCCAAGGGATGGCCTAGGGGATGCCTTAGTCCAGACCTCCCATCCCCAATCTATCTTAAGGCGAAGATGTCCTGGATCTTAGAGTTCCAGGCTTCCTCAGCCCTTGGTGAAACCTGAAAAGACTGTTGTGATTTTATTTTGTCTATAGTTTTCCAGGGTTAATATGTAAAATTTGCTCTCTGTGCAGAATGCTGACTAAAATGATGAAATATAAAGCCAAAAGCCGAGCATCCACCCAATGTTCACAGCAAGGGAAAGAAGAACGTGCAAGTCCCTGACTAGAGCCTGGTTACATTTCTACAATGAAAACATTACCTTGACCCAAAACACAGGCCCAGGAACATGGGGGCTAAGCCTGAGTCCCTACCATGAAATCCATACATACTTGTAGGAATTCAAACATGTTCTCATTGCTTTAAGATGATGTTATCACATAAGCCCTTATTTGCCTTAGTCTCTGAAGCCAGATCTCCTGGCTTCAAGTCCTGGCTCCTCCACTTCAACTGGCTGTGTGGCTTCGGTCCTGTCCCTTAGTCTGTGTGTGCCTCCATTTTCCTCATTTGCAAAACCTCACAGGAGAGTTATGGGATATAATGATTTAATATTTACATATAGTACTTTAAACAGCTCCTGGAACAGAGTAAGAGCTCAAGACACAGGAGATAGTGTCATTATTGTTATTTTCTCAGAATTCAGGTCAGCAGTTCCGCTGGGTAACTCTAGCACTAAAATCAATTTCCAGAAAAAGTAAGTCATTTAATGTCTGACTCAGACACATGCATACTTTTCAGAGTCAGTCTCTTTCCCTCTCTCCCCTTCTCCCTCTCACCATAGTCAGGGGTGTTATTTTAGACCCTGCAGTTAAATAGGCCCAGGGTAATATTTCCTTTTATGAAACCACTGCCGAGTCAGTAATAGTAGCATTTATTGAACACTTGCTATACACAAGGCCTTACGCTAAGTGCTGCACTCCCTTTTTCGGTTTAATTAACCTTTAGCACAACCCTTTTGTTCTCATTTTCCTGGCCAAAAAAAGCTCAGGCCCTGAGAGAGGCCTTGTCCAGTCCAGGTACACAGTAAGCTCCTAACCAAAGCTTTTGCCCTGAGCCACCCTCCCAGCCTCTGGGATCAATTTTCCCTGCAGAAGTACCAAGAAGAGCACCGGTCTTGCAAAGTTTTCTCCCCTGACAAGGATGGGGCTGACATGGACGTCAAATGGTGTGCCCTTGAGGTTGGGGTGAAACTGCAGCGGAAGCGATAAAGGGTAAACACTAGGAAGGACCAGCCCCACCTACGCTCTCCGCCCCCTCCCCCACAGGGACCCCAACTCGGATTGACCAAGAATCAGCCCCCGTTTGTCCTCCTGAGGGAGAGGCTTCCAGAAGGAAACTGACCTCCTGGAAATTTTTGTCAGAACTATCTCCGTAGTATCCCTTGTAGAAGGCCAGTTCCTCCTCGTCCTGTGGCGTGACGGTAGTGACAGGCAGCACGCCCACGGGAAAGTCCAGGATGTTGTACAGGAACATGTAGGAGGAGCTTTCTGCGGGAAGATCAGATAAACCCAGGAAATCAGCCCCGAGAAGACTCGGGCCGGCCGGCCGGGGAAGAACGCGGGCGCGCGCCCCCTCCCGGTCCTTCCCGGAACTGCAGCCCTCCGGGCTCGGACAGGCCGGCGAGTGCCCGATTCATAGGCTCTCCCGAGGTGGAGGGAAGGGGGCAATTGGCACTGCGGAAGCCTTACTCAGTGCCAGGCACTGTGCTGGCTGATCCCTTGAATCCTCTCCCCGCCTGTGAGGTGGGAGTTAACTATTCCCTGTGGAGATCCGGGAGGCAGACAGGTTAGGTAGCTTTTCTAAGGCTACACGGCCAGCGGGGGGCAGAGGACCCAGCCCTCTGTGTATTGGACTCCAAGATGGGGGGCGTGCAGTATCACCCTGAGTTGAAAAGACAGTTCCTCTGCAGCAGCCGCCTGTGCGCAGGCAGAGCCAGGTGTGGGATGTGCCTTTGGCCTGCCACTGTCGTGGGGAGAGAGTCCAGGATTGGGGTTGGAACTGGGTTTCATCTGCTTTGAGCAGTCCCTCTGAGACCAGAACCTGCGCATGGGCCCCAAGAGGGCCCCAGGTACTGTCCTGTCTTGAACCTGCTTTTCAGGTGGGCTGGGCTGAAGATGCCTTTTAATGTGGTGACAGCAGAGAGCAAGTTAAGAGTAAACGGAGGTGCGAAGTGGAAGAAGCCAAACACAAAGCCTCATACCTTTTGATTCCATTTATATGAAATTCCAGAAATGGCAAAACTATAGTGACAGAGAGCAGATCAGTGGGTGCTGGGGGTAGGGGAAAAGTGAACCACAAAGGGACATGAGGGAAATTTAAGAGTGATTAAAATACATATTCTATCAATTCTGAAAATATATTCTATATTTCTGATTATAGTGGTGATTGTACATCTGTATATAATTGTCAAAATTCACCAAATTACACACTTGAAATCGGTGAATTTTATTGTGTGTAAAGTATGCCTCAATAAAAGTTCATTTAAAAAGTGAATGGAAATTGAGAGTGACTGCTAACAAGTACTAGGTGTCTTTTCAGGGTGACAGAAATGTTCTGGAACTAAATAGTGATGGCGGTTGCATGACACTCTGAAATACTAAAAATCATCGAATTGTACACTTTAAAATGGTGAATTTATGTTATCTGACTTTTATCTCAATTTAAGAAAATTTTTAAAAAAGTGAATGGAGACAAAAGTCAAGGCCACAGCAGCTGGGGCAGGATGTAGGAGCCCTGGATTCCCAATCTCAATCCCACGGGACCCAGTGCTCTCTAACCTGTGGCTTTAGCAGGATAGCCGACATAGAAAGCAGGGGCCAGCACTGGTGCCAGCAGCACGTCTAAGTCCAGCGACCTCCACTTGGCTATGAACTCTTGCTGATAGTCCTAAGGGATGGAGAGGGGTGAGAGGGGAGGACCACCAGGGTTCACTGTCTGTC
>NW_012148607.1:1234874-1287578 GCF_000956105.1 Propithecus coquereli
GGAGACAAAAGTCAAGGCCACAGCAGCTGGGGCAGGATGTAGGAGCCCTGGATTCCCAATCTCAATCCCACAGGACCCAGTGCTCTCTAACCTGTGGCTTTGGCAGGATAGCCGACATAGAAAGCAGGGGCCAGCACTGGTGCCAGCAGCACATCTAGGTCCAGCGACCTCCACTTGGCTATGAACTCTTGCTGATAGTCCTAAGGGATGGAGAGGGGTGAGAGGGGAGGACCACCAGGGTTCACTGTCTGTCAGACATGGTCAGGTGCTGCCAGGCAGAGTGGGGCACACACCAGGAAGCACTCTTGGGCTATGAGCTTCAGACTGAGATAACTGAGGAGGGTCAGGGTCTTCCCAGGGACTGGGGTGAAGGGATGGGAAGGGGAATCTGAGGCTGCAATGATCTGGGGACAGTGCTTCACAGAGATGGACTAGAATAACTTCTGAGGTCATCAAGGTTCCCCATCCAGGTCCAGCTGGGCCTCCCCTGCGGGCTAGGCCAGAGCTCTGCCCCCTGTCTGGCTACTTGGGTCACCACCCAGGTCCTTGTGGCCCCAGCTCCAGCAGCCCCTCGAGGTCTTCCTAGGCACACTTCACCTGCACTGCTGCTTGCTGCTCCCACAGTTTCTTGGGTGTCCTGGGGAAACGAGGAAGACGCTGAGAAGTTCAAAGGTCAGCATGGGAGGGTCTCATTTTATACAAACAGGAACATGATACTCATGGCCTTAGTGTAGGCTGAAAATCAGTTGAAGGGCTGGGAGTGATCCTGTGTCTTGTCCCCCGTCCAAGATACATTGCCTGCCCAAGTTCCCCAAGAGCACACCTCCTCTGGTCAACCTCCCCACTCCACCAGCCACAGGGACTCATGGGCCCCCCCAAAGGCCACAGGCTTCTTCCGCTAATCTTTGAGGCATCCGGTTAGCCCTCAGGTTATACCCAGTACTTCAACTCCAATCCCCACAATGCCAAGCCCAACAGCAAATCCAGAATCTCCTCCCAATCTCACCTCTAACCCTGACTCTAGCCCCACTCCAGTTCCAACTTTAATCCTAACCCTGAATCCAAGTCTATCTTCACCACCAACCCCAACTCAAACTGATTCCAAACCCAGCCAAAATCTAAGCTCCACTTCAGCCCCAGCCTTTACCTCAACCTGACCCCAATTCTAGCCTTGACCCTCAGATCCTAACTCCAAATCAAATCCCAGCCCTCAACCAGTCCCAATCCCACTGCCAATCAAAAGTCTTGATCTAACCCTAATGTCAAGCATGATCCTAAAACCCTAACTAGATTCCAAAATCCAAATAGTTCTCCCCCCAAGTGGACACCACCTCCAGCCATATGCCCCTCACCCAGTTCCCACCAAGCTATGGATGAACTTTGTGGGCCAGAGCTAGACCTGAGGAGACTCACCTCACACCACGAGTCTCTTCCAAAACCTGGCTAGTTCGGGGATCCTAGAGGTAGGATGAGAGGGGGAGACCACCTTTAGAATCCACAGGGGAGCAGCCAGCCTGCTCAGGTTGAAGGTCCCGGAAGGGCTCAGCACACTGACATGGAGCCCTCTGCCCTCAACAAGCCCCCACCACTTCACCAGCCCTGAGCCCCTAAGTACCCCCTGCTCTAAATCCCCTTCCCCTCCTGAGCCCCTTCTCTGGAGCCCCCACCCCGTGAGGGCCCCCTCCTTTATTTCTTGTTCCCCTTTTTGAGCCCCTCTCTGAGCCACCCTCTCCCTCTGGGAGCCCCCCAGCCTCCCTGAGCCCCTTATCCTCTCTGGATCTCCCTCTCACCCAACCCCTGCCTCTCTGAAGCCCTCCCCTTGCATGGCCCGCATTCACTATGTACTTCAGGATCCAGACCAAGAAACGCTTGACAGGGTCTGGCAGGTGGAGCAAACTGACCATCCCCTTCAGGCTGGGGTCCACAATGTCCCCTTCTCTGAGGAGCCAGTCACATATTGGGTCCATTAGAGCCTTTCAGTCCTGGCCTGCCGCCACAGCAGGACCCACCCAATTTCCCCTCCATAGACAAGAGGGAGGTGAGACCCAAAGACACACTTCGGCTCCAGCCCTGCCCCTGGGACTCGTGCATCCTAAAGATGGGGCCTGAGTGGGTGACTTGCTGGATCAGGTCACACTGTTAGCCAGAGGCATTCCAGCCCAGGCCCCCAGTTCACCTCTTGGGGCCCGGATTGGCTTCAGCCCCCCTGCCCCACCCCTGTTCAAGTCCCAACAGATGACGTACAGCTTCTGCAGCAGGGTGGCCCCTCCATCGGCATACAGACCCCCAAAGTACAGGTGTTCGATGGCGTACTCTGTGCGGGGGATGGAGAAGGGGATGACCTGGAGAGAGAGAGGCAGAGGCAGAGCCTGGAGCTCCTCTTCGTCCCCCAGCATTTAAAGGGGGATGCCACACCACCCCTTCATCTCCATCTACCTCGGCTCCTCAGCATGGCATAGGAGGCCAGTGTGGCCGACCCCTCTCCTGCCATGCCCACACCTTCACCCCCCACCCAGCAGATGCGACAGAATTAGAGCAGCCCTCATTTCCTGCATGCTTCACTGGATCCAGCCAGTGCGCCAAGTGCTTGATCTATGGGACCTCGTTTAATCGTCACAGCCACCCCATGTGGTAGAAAACTGAGACTCAGGGAGATTGAGAGACTGGCCCAAGATCACATAGTAAGTGTGTGGTCAATCAGCCATTCTCAAAGAGGAGAGGGGGCCAGGAGAAGCCACTCGGGGCAGGGGAGGTGGGGGTTGGGCTGGGGGTGGGGATTTTCAAGACAGAGAGCCCCTTACAGCCATCTGATGGAGGCAACAGAAACCCAAGGCTAAAGGGATTATAGGAGTGGGTCCCTAAGTCTCCACCACTGAGGGGAGAAGGCACGAAATCTTGATGCCTTCCTTACAGGGTGGGGCTCACCCTGCCCCCACCCCATCGGTCTTCTCCAGGAAGCTCAGGAAAAACACAATTGTCTAAGCAGCCCAAATTCAGACACAACCTCCTTCATCTCCAGGGATGGCCCAGCCCAACGTGCTCATACCAGTCCCACCTCTCTCTCCACTGGGTCTAGGTGGAGCCTACCTGGTGTCCTGCATCTTGGAGCAGCTTGGAGGTGAGCTGCATGGCCCTGGCCATGCTAGGGGATGGCTGGGTATAGCCGTCTGATTCGCAGTAGCCGATTCGAAGGGGCCGGTTACTGGAGTACACCTGGGGTAACAAGGGGCTCAGAGGGGAGACTAGGCTGGGGACAAGGTGGCCTCACTCTCTCCAGGAGCCAGATTTGTAGGGCAGGGCCTTGGGCCAAAGCTGTCCTCACCCAGGGGGAATCTACATGGACTCCCTGAGAGACCCTGGGAGCTTCCCTATATCCTCTGCAGGTCTAGGTGCTCTGGGGAAACCCTTGGAAGAATGAGAAATGAATGGGGAGATGGGTGACTGGATGGATGGAGTGGATGGGTAGATAGATGGCAGAT
The DNA here is from genome assembly GCF_000956105.1 of Propithecus coquereli. Lineage (NCBI taxonomy): Eukaryota > Metazoa > Chordata > Mammalia > Primates > Indriidae > Propithecus > Propithecus coquereli. The sequence goes on from NW_012148607.1 coordinate 1,238,354, forward strand.
AGATTCATGAGTGGGTGAATGGATGCATGTGTGAGATGGTGGGTGGGTGGCAGAGGGTTGGATATATACGTGAGTGGGTGGATGAATGGATGGTTGGAGTTAAGTGGGCAGATGAGCAACTAGATGAATAGATACCAGTATCTTTAAGTTAAAGAACTGTTAGAAAAGGATGAAGATGGAGAGATCAATGGGGGCAAATAATGGATAGCAGACAATGATCCCAGGTTGGCAATGAATGCTAGGATGGGGGTAAGGAATCAGATGAACAGACACTGCTGTGTGGCAGACAGAGACTCTGCCCTATGGAGAGGGTCCTGGACTCAGATAAGGCTGGGCCCAAGGCCAGCTCTGCCAGTTACTAACTGTATGATCATGTCACTGAGTCATTTCACTTCCCCTCAGTGTCCTCACCTATAAATGGGAGGAGCAGTGCTTATCCTACAGAGCGAGTGTTAGGATGAAATACAAAGAGCCTGTCACATAGTTGGCATAAATCAATGTTGTTGAGTGAATTGATGAGTAATTGAATGCTGCCAGAGATGGAAGGGCCTGGACCAATCTTCCAGTCTTTATTGTCCTCATGGGGAGGCTGAGGCCTACAGAAGAGATATGACTTGGCCAGGGTTACCTAGAGGGTTAAGAGCCGAGCTTAACTAGATACCAGACTCTGAACCACACCTGCTGAGTATTCTGCCTGCGTGTGTTGGGTATATGATGTCCCTCTTTGGGGACAATTATAGCTATCACTCCAGATAGCCAAGAGGCCAAAGCATCTGGTACCCAGCACGAGTGGGACACAAACAGGACTGAGCATATGGGCTTCCTGCTCACCATACCCTGGGGTGGAAAAGGAGGTCTTTACAGGGGATGGTAAGATACAGACAGGTAGGTGAGGAATGATGGAAGGGGTGGGGAAGGAGCTCCCCAGGTCTGCTCCCCCAACCGGCTCACCTCCTCCCTGAAGGAGAGGGGAGGCACAGTGGGGTCCAGCTGGTGCATGTTTTCACTCAGCAGGGCACGCATGCACAGTGCCAGGCTCTCCACATCCCGGGCCATGGGGCCAGCCACCGTGGTCACTGCATGGGGAAGGGGAGGGGTAGGCAGACACCTCGCATTCTTTCTGCTCTGGAGATTCCTACTGCCTGGCCTCAGAGAGTGGGGCCGAGGGCCATAACCAGGACCAAAGGAAAAGGTCCTGGTGCCATCCTGGGCAGGGGTTGAGGACTGGTTGCATTGGTAGATGGATCACAGCAACTTTGGTGCCTGATGGGAGAATCTCATCCAGGACAGATCATCAGGAGACCAGCAGGAGAGATTAAAGCTAGATAATAGAAAGCCCTGCTCAGTGGGACAAGGGCCACTGGACTAGGGGAAGCCAGATGGGAGCCATACAGTCCCTTCTCCCAGACATCACCTGTGAGGCTGATCTGTCTGGAGATATGGGCTGAGTGGAATACCCTTGGGAGAAAGGCTGACAGGTTTGTCTTTGCATGACTGTGGCCACAGGCACAGACAGGGACTTACCTGATTTCTTGCCCTTGACAGCAGTGGCAATTCCAGAGTAGCTGCAAAACCCCACCCAGCCAGAGCCCAGCTCAGCATCTGAAGAGAGCAGCCTGGGTGCCAGGAGGCTTGAGCACCCAGTCAATGCACTCCCCCAGGGCCCAGCCCACTTCAACCTTCCATGACTGTCTCCTGCCCACAGCATAAAGTTGATCTCTTTGACTGTCCTTCAAGGCTCTAAAGGATCAACTCTCCATAGCTTCCCCTTCTAGCCCTTCCACGCATGCGTATTGCTACAGGCAGTGTAAGCTGCTTACAGCCTCACAGCCTCACAGCCTTCCAGACTCGACACCAGCTCTGCATGCTCAGCCTTCAAAACCAAGCTCAAATGCTGCCTCCTCCAAGAATCCTTCTCTTCCCTTGCCCTGCTTCTGCAAGTTGAGAGTGTAGGCTTTTAATAAATCTCTGTTGAAGAAAATGTTAGCTTCATCTTGTGCATTCCCACAAGCTTTGACTCCTCTTGGAGCCCTGATCATTTTCTGACTAAGCCATTTGGGTGTCTAAGAACACAGCAGGGGCAGGAGCTGGGTATGAAAGTGATCTGTGTCCCAGTATAGGGGCCTCAGTGTGATTACTCAGAGAGGGGTTGAAAGATGAATGGATGCATGCATGCATGCATAAAAAGATTAATGGAAATATGGGTGGATAGATGGGTAGATATATGGATAACTACAAATGTGGATTGATAGATGGATGGATAGATGAGTGGATGTATAGAAAGATGAATGGATGAATGAATGAATAAATGAATGGAAGGAGGGATGTAATAAGTTTGTCAAGGGCTGAGATATTTGTCCATTTTATTCACTGTTGTACCCCAAGTAGCTAGTACCCAGGTAGCTGTGTGTCTGGCACCGAGGAAAAATTCAACGAAAATTTGCTAAATAAATTAAATAGTAGATCAATGGTAAAATCGATTGATAGAGACTGAGATGATGACTGCATGGGTGGTTGAATGGATGAAGGATGGACGGATGGACGAAAATGGACAGATTGATGAATGAATAAAGGCAAGGGTAGGTGGGTAGACAGCTGAATAAATGAATGAATTAATGAAGGGATGAATTAAGGAGTGAGTGGAAGGTCTATTGCACTGCCACCTGTACAAAACTCGGTATGCTTAGCTATGGTTGGAGCAACAGTTATTCGAAGCCCTCCTCCCTTCACTCACTTCCCCCAGTAGCTGAGTGGGTGAAATTGATGGTAGGAGCAGGCCTGTCTACTCCCCCAGCCCCTAGTGCCTCTAGGCTGGGCTGAGCCCATCCCATCACCACCATCCATGAGTACCTGAGGCGGTTTCCTGTGGTCCGGAGGCCACAGACACCACAAAAGCTGGCTGGTATGCGGATGCTGCCACCTGTGTCAGTACCCATGCCCAGGATGGACCCCCGCTCTGCCAGCACAGCTGCCTCACCCCCTGAGGAGCCCCCAGGTGTCTTCTTTAAGTTCAAGGGGTTCAGAGTCTGGCCATAGATGGGGTTGCTGCAGTCAAAGCTAAGGGAAGCAGAAGAAAAGGAGCTGGGGGTGAATTCCTCACTGGGGTGGACCTCCCCTCCCCATTTGGGGGCCAAGCACCCTCCAGAGTCAACTCTAGGGCGCCTTTGGCTCTGTGAGCACTTCCCTAAGGCTGAGGCCTCCTTGTCTCCCTTCCCTCCAGGGTGAGGGCTGCTGCCGCTGGAAAAACCGCAATCAGACACCAGCCAGGACTCCTAAAATAAAGACCAAGAAGCCCACAGCTCTGCGGCCAGAACTGAGAACAGGTTCCTCATGAAAACAGACACACAAAAGGCTGAGTAGGGAGGAGAGAGAACAGGGGATGAGAAGAACACTTAGAGACCCTGGAGTCAGCCCATCCACTCGTTGTAGAATGAGGACATGCAGGTCCAGAGGGCAGAAAGGACCTGCCCAAGAACCCCAGCCCCCAAAGTCTGCATGATGAGCCCCCATCTCACCCTCTGCCCTGGATGGGGACTTTTAAGAGCTCCTTCAGCCCTGGGCTCAGCCCAGCCCCAGCTCCCAGCCTGCCTGCTCCAGAGACCTGAGCAGCGTCTGCGGGATGTTGGTCTTAACAAAGGGAATGGCTCCTTGGGCCTTGAGCACTTTCACGATGACCCCGTCCTTGGCAGCAGGCTTCTCCAGGAACTGCGCCAGGCCGCACGTTGAGTCATGGCCCTGCAGGGAAGGAAAGGTAGCCCAACATCAGAGGCCACATGCTTAACTGCCATGTCATACAACCTCTGATTAGGGTCAACATAATCCGTTACAACATTTTAGTAACAACGCTTATGACTTCGTTGATAACAGAAATGCTTAACTGTATAAAATCTTAGCTGGTGTTAGAAGAGCTAGAAAATTGTTGGTGTAATTGCCATTGGTTCAACAGAAGCTGAGAGAGGCCTCAACCCAAGGAATTATGTCGTTGACATTAAGAGAAAGACTCTCCTTAATGAGACTGTAAGTCACCTAATGACTCAATTTATCAAGAGTGCTCTGAGGGACGGGGACATCCTTCAAAAGATGATAGCCACCCCAAAAAACCCCTCAACAAATTCTACAATTCAACACATTGTTTGGAATTAGAATAATGTGATGAAAAAATCAAGCTTCGAGTTATATCACTTTTATGTCATTTAATATATATTTAGAGCACATTAGCCCCGCCTGCTCCCTCCACCCCCCAGCCGCGTGGACGCCTGCACTTCTCTCCTCTCAGGTACTCCCTCCCAGCATAGTTTGAAAAACAAAAAATAAAGTTTTTAATCAATTGATTTAGTATTAATATTTCCAGTGTGGTTGTTAAATCTGTTTAGTAGCATAAAACCCTCAAGCTTCAAGGTGGCCAGGTTCTGCCTGAGGTGGCCAGAGCCTCCTGGCCAGCAGCCTCCATCACATTTTCCACGTGTTCTACAGAAACACTGCCTTATCCCAGGCTTTCCCCTCCCTGGTACTGCCTTTCTTGTTCCTTCCTCCTTTTGGGGAATTCCTACACATCGGGCGAGACTCAGCTCAAACGCCACCTCTCTGGGAAGACTTCCCGCATGGCCTTCTCCAGACAGACAAGCCGCACCCTCCTGGTTGTCCCAGAGCTCCACGGGCCCCTATCGCACTCCCAGAGCTGCCTCACAGCACGCTTTGCATAGCTCTGCTTCTGCCACACCCCACCCAGCTTGGGAACATCTTTAGGCCAAATCTAGATCAGATGTCTGATTCATCTTTACCGTGAATCTGTCCCCAGAGTCTAGCACAAGGCAAAACCCAGAGGAACCCCCTGTGAAATTCTGCTAAACTGAACTGAATTGGACTTGTTTGCACTCTGCGAGGGTTTGACCTATGTCTCAGTCTTCGGCCTCCCCTGCGACATAAAGCTGGACACTTGAGGTCTCGAGGGTATCCCTGGCGGAGGGAGACACAACTGGGAAGGTGCCCAGGGCAGACCTGTACAGCTTTGTTGGGGAGGAAGCTCGGTGCTGAGAGCCGAGAAGCCTGCAGCCGAGAGGGGAGGCGGAAGACACCACAGGTGACTTCACATCTAACCCCTTCCAATCCTCCAGCCAACCAGGTCCCCAGCCCAACAGGCTGCCTCCCCCAGATGTCCACAGGTACACCAACCAGACACCCAGACACACAGGGAACCAGCTATCCCCATCTATCAGACACACACCACACATGAACACACTCAACCAAACATTCAGACACACACCAGCCACACATATCTAGGTGTATGCACTCCAACCAGTAACACAGCACATACACACCCAGCCAGGCACATATCCTCACAGCCAGACCCGACACACACACACCCATAACACGGTAAGACCCCAGCAGGAGGCACACGCTAGCAGGCCCTCGTCTGCGGTGAAGGAACTGACCCCACCACCGCACACAGCTGGGGCCTCCACACGCACACGGGAACCCTCTCCATCACGCTGGCGCCGCAGCAACCCCATTAGCCCAGACTTCCTCCTCATCAACCAGGGAGGGGCAGCTGCTCTCTGGGGGCAGATTGATTTATCCAACTAATTAGCCCCAATTAATATTAATACACATTCTCAGCAACTGCAGCAGCTCGAGCAGAGAAGCTGCCCATTGGGGCCATCAATCACTGTCCAGGGGACGGCAGAGGACACTCAGGAACTCCAGAGCACAGGGACAGCACCTCAGGCTCTCTCCCCAACCCCCAGCCTCAGGGCTCCCAGGGGGAGTCTGCCACCATCAACCAAAGCTGGAGAGCCCAAGATACCATGAGCCCGTTAGGCAGTTGGGGAGCCCAAGGCCCAGAGAGGGGTTGTCACATCCTCCAGGCCACACAGGAAATCCCAGGCTCAGTCTACATTTGTCTCCGTGCCCCTCCTTCACGCCCTTCTCTCTGCCACCCTTCGCAGACTTTGCCGATATACCCACGGCCCAGCCACTCCGCCTGCTAATCCCAGCCCGACCAGCTAGTGACTGCCTCGATGCCTTGAAATACCGCCACCTGAGCTGCCAAAGCCACCTTTAAGACATACAGCTTCCTGGGAGGCCCTGTCTCCAGCGCCCTGTGCGCTGCACCTATCACGTGCTCGGCACATGTTTTCAGAACTGAATAGGTTGGGGGTGGGAGGGGGAATGTGTAGACTAGAGTTCCTGTCTTGGTGGGGTTTAGGGGTGCTCAGGCGCTGAAGGAGGCCTGGCCTCCCACCTCCAATTGCCTCCATGCTGAAGGAGGCCTGGCCTCCCACCTCCAATTGCCTCCATCAGTTTATTTTATCTCAACAAGTACCCCAAGTGAGCACCCACTATATTACTGAGCCATACGTGCAGGGAGAACAGAGAGAAAACACACTGCCCACCTCCAGGGGCTCGAAGGATGTGGACGGAGGAGAACTGACAGCCACACAAAGAACCAGTGTGGGGAGAGCAGGGGGTGGGGTCTGCCCACCGGCTCCCTGTCTCTGGCCACGGGAGGGGCCCCATCCTGAGGGGTGGTCTGTCTATCGGGATTGAGGGCTAAGGCCCCTGGGATCGACGTCTGCGCACCTGCCGCCGGAGACGCTGGGCCAGGGCCTCCATCTGCTGCAGCACCTCCTCCCTCCGCTTCTGTGCCCTGGGGATCTTGTCCCGTGCTGGACGGTGTCGCCTGGAAAGTAGGGCAGCCCCCAGCAGGACAGGCACCAGCAGGGCCAGCAGGAGCAGCATCACCGGGGAGTCAGACAGCCAGGCCACCCCAGGAATCATGCGACCTGTGTGGACGCATCAGCTGCTTCTTTAAGAGCACCCACCTCCTGCTTATATGTCAGCGACACTGCCGGGAGCACCCACCCACATCTAGGGCCCCTGGAGGCGGGGACCACGGCTCTGGGTGTGGTAGATCCCAAACTCCTCCCAGCTGGTTCTCACCCTTACCTGGACTTCCTGGGACAAAGACTCTCAGGCCACACAGAGGAAGAGGCTTTGGCAGAGACAAGCCAGAGGAAGGGCCCGAGCCTGCAGCTGGGCAGGTGACATGTCCTTCTCCCACTCACCCTGCCCCTCAGGCCCCCACCAGCACCCTGGTCTGACCCTCCAGAATTATGGCTGGGGTTGCTCCTGCGGGTCCTAGTTGCTTTCAGGATGATCCAACCCCCTTGTTTCGGCATGAGCAACGCCTGGAGGTGACTGCGTGGCGTTTGCCCAGAGTGGAGGTTCTCAGGAGGTGTTCTGGGCCCAGGCAGGGAGGAGAGGGAGGGACACCTGTGGAGCAGGCAGGGCTCTGGGGTTTCGCCCTCATTGGGGCTCAGAAGGCACCCACCCAGGAGACGATGCGGGGAAGCGAGGACTGCGGCAGGCAGTGCGCTGGCCTCACCCAGCTGGGCTTCCCCACCCCCTGACTCCCACAGCGAGACCAGGATTCTGATCCTGGGGTTCTCACCCACACTGCCACCAGTGGGTCCTCCCTTCTGGTGGAGAGAAGGAGTCTAGGGGGGCAGGGAGGAGGCCACATGCTGGAGGAGGAGCCGGGAAGACACAAGGAGAGTGGAAGAGCCGTGGGATTTGATTTGAGGGCCCTTCCACTCTTCCCCGATGCTTCCGTCCAGGCTCTGTCCCAGGGAGAGAGGAGCCAACAGTCATAGCTTAGGCTTCTAGTCGCTGTGACCAGGAGAATGGTGACTCTGCTCTCAGGGCCGCTCAAGAGCAGAAGTGAAGTCTGCAGTGGACTTGTCGGTCATGACCTAATGGGCAACACTGAGGTCGTCCAGCCTGTAACGCTCCGACTCTGTCATCTCCAAGGGGCCTCTGGACCCTTCTCTGTCCTCTTGCCTCTTTGTCCTGACCTGTTTCCTTCTGCAGCCTCCACACCATCCCCACGGCCCGCCCTCAGCTCCCCCAGCCTTGTAGCACCAGCAGGACACCCTGTGGCACCCTGGGCCTTGTGACCTCACCTTTCCTTGGGTTGCGCCACCCCATTACCCCATACCCCATTTTATCTCCTCAGTGCAGTCACATTGGCTTACATTATCTTGTTGATTTGTTTTCTTATTTCCTGCCTCCCTCCCTAGAAAACAAGTTCTACAAAAGCACAGACCTTGTTGGCCTTTGTCAAAGTGTCTGGCATGTGGCTAGTGCTCACTGATGCTTCTTTTTTTTTTTTTTTGAGACAGAGTCTCACTGTGTTGCCTGGGCTAGAGTGAGTGCCCTGGCGTCGTCCTAGCTCACGGCAACCCCAAACTCCTGGGCTCAAGCGATCCTTCTGCCTCAGCCTCCGAAGTAGCCGGGACTACAGGCATGCGCCACCATGCCCGGCTAATTCTTTCTATATATTTTTAGTTGTCCGATAAATTTCTTTCTATTTTTAGTAGAGATGGGGTCCCGCTCTTGCTCAGGCTGGTCTCGAACTCGTGAGCTCAAACGATCTGCCCACCTCGGCCTCCCAGAGTGCTAGGATTACAGGCGTGAGCCACCGCGCCCTCACTGATGCTTCTTTAGTGGAGGAATGATGGTAGGGTTGAGCCTCCGTTCCTACCACCACTTGTCCCCTCTGTCTCTGCTGGCCCTTTCCAAGTAGCATTTAACATGCTTAAGTTTCTCCTGTTTCAGGGGAAAAAGGAGAGTTCTACTCCGCCCACGCCTTTCTTCCCCTCCCAGCCAGCTTTTCAAGTTCTCTCCACCAGCTGCCTTTGGTCCTCACTCAGTCCAGTCTGGTGGGTTCCCAGATCATCCCACCAGCTCCTCAAAGTTACACCAGCAGCGTTTGAAGCTGACAACTCCACCCTTCTTGAAACAGACTTGTTCCTTGGCTTGCGAGACAAGATATACTCAGCTTAAATGCCATTTCCTCCAGGAAGCCTTCCCAGACACACACACACACACACACACACACACACACACACACACACTCGCACACTCTCTCTCTCTCTCTCTCTCTCTCTCTCTCTCTCTCCAGGCTGGATCAGGTCCCACTTGGCTTATTCTCATAGCACCCAGGGCTTCTGCTTTATTGCACTTCTAACAAGTGTTTTTGTGTAATTACACATTTGATGTCTGATTGCTAGTTAGAATGAAAGCTTCATTCCGGCAGGGATTGGTCACCCTGAGCGCACTGTGGAAGGAATTCAATGTATTTATTGGACGAGTGGAAGGATGGGTGGAAGGATGTGCAGGGGTTAGGAGGATGGGGGAGGTGGATGGATGAGGGTCTGCAGACCAGTGGAAAGCTGTAGGTTGAATATAGACCGGGAGCTATTTGTCCTCATGGGCTCTAATCAAGACCATGCAGTAGATGAGATAAACGTGAAAAGGGCCAAGGATCAGCGACTGACTGGGAAATTCCATGTTGGAGGTGAGAGGAGAAAGCAATGAGAAGGGGCCGAGATGGGTTCACTAATAATAAGCCACCCATCCCTCCTTTCAGCAAGCCTTGCTGGGCACACACTGAGAACCAGGCACCATGCTGGTTGCTGAGCATACAAGGGCAAACCCCACACAGACCTGACCCCAAGTGGCCTCACCTGCCTAGCTAGGGTGCCCAGGGTCACCAAGGCCAGCCAGCCAGAGAAATGTGAATGTAGGCGGATCTGGTTGGGAAGTTCATGATTTGCGTCTGTCTCTTAACAGTGCAGCAGATCAGGAGTGACACATCCCAGGGCCCTTTCCTTGGCCCTCGTCTGGTCAATAGCTTTACTGGTGACTTGGATGAAGGCGGAGAGGTCCAGTGCTCACTCGTGGATGTACAAGCACAAGTTGGGAAGAGTAGAAAGAGCTGGAGACCTTGGGATGGCTGTAAAAAATGGTGTCTAATAGGGACAAATGGCAGGTGCCCTGGCTGCGTCATAAACTCCAATGTCACAACCCTCAGGAGAGGAAAGGGAGGGTGGACAAGACATGACAGACACCTCCTGTGAACAGACATCAGCAGAGGAGCACATGTATGTGGATGTTGCTTCAGTCTTCAAGGTGTTTGTGGTCACCTAGCACACAGACTGCTAGCCAGAGAATGTTTAATGCATGTTCTCCCGATTGTACACATGAGGAAAGTAAAGTACACTTAGTTTGGAGTTTGAGTATGTGGGTTTCAAGTCTTCTCTGTACCCCTCATTGACTGGCCTTGGACAAACGAGCAACCCTCCCTGGACTTCAGTTTCTGTTTGCATAAAATGGAAATAATAATGCCCATTTTTCAAATGAGATAATGGGTTATCAACTCCACAGCCTGACAGATATGGGATTCTATCATTAAGGCACAATTCCTTCCTTCTAACGTGCAGGAGCACAAAGAAGCTCTTTTAAACAGCCTGATGGAGTTGTAAGAGGAGGACAGTTGGCTCACGACTATAATCCTACCACTCTGGGAGGCCTAGGCAGGAGGATCCCTTGAGATCGGGAGTTAGAAACCAGCCTGAGGGCCGGGCGCAGTGGCTCATGCCTGTAATCCTCACACTCTGGGAGGCCGAGGCGGGCGGATCGTTTGAGCCCAGGAGTTTGGGGTTGCAGTGAGCTATGATGACACCACTGCACTCTAGCCAGGGCGACAGAGAGACTCTGTTTCAAAAAAATAAATAAATAAGAGACACAAGAAGAGTTGCCCTCGCCTTGGATGTGTAGGCGGTCTTTAGTCAGAGACGTGAGGAGGAAGGAACATTCCGGGAACAGCAGGCACAATGAGCAAAGCACACGGAGGTGGGGGCGCTCCCAGTGCTCTGAGCACTGCCTGCCGGCCAAGTGGCCAGGGTGTGGGCACCCAGGAGGGGAGGAAGTGAGGCCAGAGTGATCGGCAGCAGGGGCAGGTCCAGCATAGCCTTATAGGCCCTCGCAAGTCTGGGCTCAGCACAAGTGATTCTAAAGATTTTGGGTGTGACCAGATTTGCATTTAGAAAGGTTGCCTAACTGCCACATGAGGGATAATTGGAGACGACCAGGCTGGAGGCCTGGAAGCCAGGAAAGAAGCTGTGGCAGTGGGTCTGATGAGAAGGGGAAAGGCTGTGAGAATGGGCGGTGGCCATGTGACTTAGCAGGTCTGGAGGCCAGGAGATCACCGCTCAGGAAGCAAAGAGGAGGCCGACTTAAGCTTTCACCCTCTGGCCATTGTGCTTACTGTGCCTTAGCATTATGGGACACCAGAAAGAGCTCCTGTGGGCACTGACATAGACTGGCCAGATTTCAACTCCAATTCTAGCTGTGGGTCCTTGGGCAAGATATGTAACCTTTCCAGGCCAGGCACAATGGCTCATGTCTGTAATGCCAGCACTTTGGGAGGCTGAGGCAGCAGGAGCTCTTAAGACCTGGAATTTGAGACCAGCCTGGGCAATACAGTGAGACCCCGTCTCTACAAATAAATAGAAAAATTTACCAGGGATGGTGGCACATGCCTATGGCCCCAGCTACTTGGGAGGCTGCAGTGAGCTATGTATGATCAGGCCACTACACTCCAGCCTGGATGACAGAGTGAGATCCTGTCTCTTAAAAAAAAAATTTTAATAAAAATAAATAAAAGTAACCTTTCTGTAAATTAGGGGCAAAAAATGTTTAAAGATTAATAGGAGGATTAAGTGACATGATGACTATAAAGTATGCAGAAGGTAAACGGCTCTTAGTGGGCACTCAGTAAATGTGGTTCAGAATGCCCTTCCCCCTTTTACCTGAAAGTCACCTTCACTCCATGCACTAAATATTTAGAGGTCTTCATTAGCACACCTGCCTGCCTCCCTGTCTCCCACAAATCCCTCCAGAATGTGAGCTTCACGAGGACAGGGACCCTTCATTTGTCACTGCAGACCCAGCACCCAGCATGGTGCCTAACCCCTGGACAATGCTCACTCCATGCTCTTGGAATTAACTGAGCAGCTACGAGCATCATTCTCCATGCTAGGAATATAGTGATCAACAAGACAAAGTGTGGCTCTCAGGAAGCTTATGTTTTCATGAAGGAGGCAAAAAACCATAAATGATTTCAGACAGTGATAATGCTCTAAGGAAGTACAAAGGGTGACATGTTATAAAGTGGCAGGGGAGGCTGCTTTGCAAGTGAGTGATCAGGGAAGGTGACATTGGACTTGAGTGTTCAAAGCAGAGGGAACAGCTAACACGAAAGCTCCAAAGCAGGGACCAGCTTGGGATGATCGAGAAACCAAAAGGTGCTTGTGTGGCCGGAGCACAGTCAACGAGAGGAAGAGACACGCAAGGTAAGGATGGAACATGGGCAAGAGCCCCGTCACACAGGGCCTTGTAGGACACAAGAGGAGACTGGATTTTATTCTAGATGGGACAGGAAGCCATGGGATGGTCTTAAGCAGGTAAGTGACTCAATCTGAAGTACACTTTTAAAGGATCACTCTGTCTACCGTATGGAGAATGGATTGGGGAATAGGCAGGGGCAGAAGCAGGGAGTCCAGCAGGGAAGTTACTGTGGAGTCAGGGTCTGGATGAGAGGCGGGCAGCTTGGCCTAGAGTGCGGTGGTAGAAATGAAACACAGTAACACTCAACTTGCCTCAGTGACCACACCTGCACCCCTTGGCGGCATCTGCTCCCTTGTCTGTCATTTTCCCTAACCCTGATGGTGGTGGGAGCAGATGTGATTACGTCAACGTCCACCTCTCCCAAAAGCCCGAGGGCTTCTCAAGGATGGGAGCCGGCCTGGCTCATGGCAATCCCCAGCAGCACTCAGCAGAGGGCCGGATATGGCCAATCTGAGGCTCCAAGGGCTGCATCAGTGAACCAGTGAAGGACCGAAAGAGTGGCACCTCCACTCCGCAGCCTGGTGTCTGGAAGCACAAGGGCATCAGTAATCGAAAGAGAGAAATGGGGCAGGAGGAGGAGGAAGCTCGGGTAGATGGCAGGTGGTTTTATGAAACAGCAAGAGGCAGGCCGGGCACAGTGGCTCACGCCTATAATCCTAGCACTCTGGGAGTCCAAGGTGGGAGGATCACTTGAGCTCAGGAGTTCGAGACCAGCCTGAGCAAGAGCAAGACCCCCATCTCTACCAAAAACAGAAAAATTAGCCGGGCATGGTGTGCACCTGTAGTCCCAACTACTCGGAAGGCTGAGGCAGGAGGATCGCTTAAGCCCAGGAGTTTGAGGTCGCAGTGAGCTATGATGACACCACTGCACTCTACCCAGGGAAATAGAGCAAGACTCTATCTCAGAAAAAAAAAAAAAAACAGTAAGAGGCAAAATTATAGCAGCCAAGAAACCAAGTCAAAGTACAGCATCTACCTGGTTGTCCCAGTCTGGCTGACCCCATGTGGGTTGGGCCCTCAAGTCAGCCCCGAGGTGTGGGACCTCACATTTGCCCTGAAACCAGCCTCAGAGGCAGGGATGGCATTGGTAGGGAGCAGGTGCCACTGGGTGTGATGGCCTGAAGGGCAAAGCCCTCTGGAGGAGTAGGAAAATCAGGGTGGAGAAGCCTTGGGAAGGCAACTTGCCCTGAAAAGAATGTGAAATACGCCAGGTGGAAGCTGGGCCCTACCCTGCCAAGAGGGCTCAGGTTCTGAAAGTTCTTCTCCAGCCATCAAAAGAGTCAGGGTGGGGGCCAGGGAAGAGCGAGGGAACTCTGCTAGTGGGCTCAAGAAACCGCTGGAGTCTACTCCAGACTAGCTGCCCTTCCACCTGCCAGGTGACACGGTCTAGTAAGAGGCAAGCTGGCCAACTGGGCTCGGGTGAGGCTGAGCTGAGACGGCTGGCTCTCATCCCAACTGTCAATTCCGAAAGGGCCCCTCTCCTCCTCTGGGCCACAGCTAAGGCCTTAGGCCCCTTTCCCCAAATTAGGGTTCACAGAGTGGCTTCCTCCTCCTGGTTTTGCTCCCCCGTCCCACTCTCCTTGGTGAACTATGATCTTCCAAGAGCTCCCGTCACCCCTGAGATGGAATTCGAGTTCCTGACCTGGCTGCTTGCTGCCCATGTCCATCCACCTTGATCTGGTCTCATCTACTTCTCTGCTTCTCCTATGTCCATTCAACAAGCCTGCCAATTACCAAACTCACCTTGGTCTTTGCACGTACTGTCCCTTCTCCCTGGGATGTCCTCATCCCCTATCTCAGCCTCTGGGAACCTTCTAGGCTCAACACAGGTCCACCTCCTTCAGGAAGCCTTCCAGAGCAATCCAGGCCTTGGCAGCCTGGTGAGCACTCTGCCAGGTCGCCTGGTCTCGTGCTCACCTCCCCAGGCCTGTGGGCTCCTCTCCCCAGCAGCACAGCTCAGGGCCAGCACTCCAGACTCCCTGCAGCCCAACGCAGGCGCTTCCCCTGCTGTCCCGCACCTGGCCCTGTGCGGGCCACGGAGGACAAAGGTGCAGCAATGGGGCCCCTGCAGTCAAGGAGAGCCAGCGTGCTAAGGGAGGCCGGCCCACCCACAGATGCCCACCACACGGGGCAGATGGGGAGGAAACAGCCCACACAGTCCAGGGCTCAGAGGGAGGAGGAAGGCCCCCTGGAGAAAGAAGGACGTGAGCCAGGCCTCAGTGGCTAGAGTGGTAGAGGGGCAGACAGGGCATTCTGGGCAGAGGATAGGAACAAAGGAAGAAGACAAAAGGCAGCGTCCAGCAGAGCAGGGCTTAGCCAAGTGAGAGAGGAGGACAGGGTGAAGTGCGTCCCTCCTGTGGGTGATGGGCAACAGGGGAGCCGTGGTGGGGGAGACCAGCATGGCTGGAGCCCGGCCCTGGATGGTCAGGCCAGCCCTGCCCTCAACAGGCCGCAGCCCCCAGCACGCTAACAATGACGCCCAGAAAGTACACAGACGAGGCACTGTTTCTTGACTGTTAGTTGGGCCTTGGCCCGTGTCATACCACTGGCTGCCACATGGGGTGGGGATCAGGGCAGGGAGAGGGGAGCAGAGTGGAAGCAAGGTCTGGGTGTGTGCACTTCTTGCAGAGGATCAAGGGAGAGGACATGGAGCCTCTGCCCCATGCTGAACGTTTTCTCGCAGGGTGGCGGCTGTGCCCTGACTAGGCTGGGCTGCAGAGCGTGATGGTCTCAGGTCTTCCGGAGCCAGAGCTGTCAGGATGGCCGCTTCTCAGGGGTCATCAGTCGCTCCACCTCCCGCATGAACCGCAGACACAACTCTTCATGCCAGGGCAGAGCCACACACTGCACGGCCACAGGCAGCCCCACGCTCTTCCTCACGGCCTGCAGGGACACCGGTGTCAGGACGGGGGCCCAGGAAGCACCCCAGCTGGAGAGGAGAGGCAGCGAAGCAGGGCGAGGCCACAGCCTTTCGGGCCTAGCTTTAAGAGAGGTTGGCGAGGACAGCAAGTGCTGATATTGGGTCCCCTGCAGCAGCTAGAGTCAGGGTAGGGGTATGAGTTCAGAGGAGGGGGACAGCCCAGTCCTCACCTTTTGCAGCACCTTGTCCCAGATATCCCCAAAGTAGCCCGAGTAATGCTCCATCTGGGCATCGTCCTCGGTGGTCACAGTGGTGACAGGCACCACCCCCGCAGGGAAGTCCAGGCAGTTGTAGAGCAGAGTGTAGCTGATGGCCCCTGGAACACACCGCAAGTAGCTGGCAGAGACCCTGAGACCTTCAGTGCCAACCACTCTCTCTGGGCCTTAGTCGATCCCTCTGTGAAATGGCACCCTGCATCCACAGCCAGGGAAATCTCCCTCCCAGGGTGAGACTGGGACAAAGCCCAGGAAGCCAGGTTTCAGGGCTGGGCTGGACATCCCATTGATGGTTGTCCCATGCCTTTGCCCACACAGTTTCCCCCACCTGGAATGTTGTTCCTGTTTTCTCAGCTTGTCCAAATCCCATCTGGACTTCAAACACCACCTCCCCCAACTACAGACTCTGTAACTCAAGATCCCCAACATGAATAGTGCTGATGACGGGGAGCTCATTCCCTCCCAGGGCTTCCCACATGAGTAGTCTCTCCAGCTAGGCAGTGGGCCCCCAGGGTGGGGTCCTCCCCCAGGGGTGGAGACCTCCCCTAGGCCTCTGCTTCTTCTAGTTCCTGGCAGCCCTGCAGGGCACAGGGCTGAATTCACAGAAGGGACAGGTGGTGGTGCCAGGGGCATGGGTGGGTCAGCAGGCCTCACCTGTGGCCTTGCCTGGGGCATTCAAGTCCAGAGCAGGGCCCAGCATGGGGGTCAGCAGCACATCCAGGTCTAGCGCTCTCCACTGAGCAATCACGCTGTTACGGTACATCTGGGGAGGAACCCGCACTCTAGCGAGGCACTAAGACCCAGACCACCCCAGCTCTAATACAGGGACTGTGGCTGGGGTGGCTCTGGCCCTAGCACCTGCCCCTGGATCTGAACTGAGGCACAACGGGACAGAGGTCTCCGGGTGGGCAGGCAGCGCTTCTTCTCCCACACGAACCGTAGCCACAACTCTTCCAGGGCAGGGCCACGTGCCGCACAGCCCAGGCCGTCCCAGCCCCCAAGGAGGCCATCTGGGCCAATGAGGGTGAGAGAGCGGGGCCCATGTGGCAGTGCACGGAGGAGGGGGATGACAAGCCATTCCAGGAAGCCAGTGGGGGCAGTGGCAGGTCCCCTGCCCAACACCACCCTCCCCTGCCACCCTACTCTAATCCAGGGGCTCTGGCCTCACCTCGATCTCATGCTGCAGTTCCCAGAGCTTTCCAGCCGACCTGGGCAGAAGGAGCAAGGTCACCAGCCGTGACAGTCACAGGCGTGGGGACCAGCAATGTCAGACCCCTACTTCTAACACTCCAGATCTTACTCCTCCGTGGACCCTCCTCAACACATGGGAGCTCTGAGAAGGCAGAGGTTCAAATCCCCACTGTCCAGATGAGAAAATGAGGCCCCAGGAGGATGTAGGCTGGGCATTAGTGACTCTAAAGCACAACCAGGACCACACCAGGCTGGGTTCCTCCCTACCCTCAGGACGCGGGAGAGACCCGAGCTGTCAAAGGTCCTGACTGCCTCCACAGGATGCCAGGGCCTGGGGCCGGGCAGTTCTCGCCCTGCTTTGCTTTTCCAGCCCAAGCCACTGGGGGGCAGGTAGGACCCAGTACAGCTCGGTTCAGCTCAGATCTCTAAGAGCAGCATCTCTCCTGGGTTTTCTAGCGCCCAGGGCCCCTCCCCCAGCCCAGGCCAGCCCCTTCCTGGTCCCCGCGCCCCTCCCCCAGCCAAGTCAACCTTCTCCCCTCCCACTCAGGCCCTTGCTCTCTAGCCAGACCTGGACCCTGCTAAGACAACAGGTCCCACCTGACAGCCACAGAGGTTGCCCCCCTGCCTGGACCATTTCCAGCCTCAGAGGCTACTTCCCTTGAGTCTTTTCCCATCAGAAACCACCTGGACCCAGCCCAGGTTGGGGAAGGCAGGGGCAGGCATCTGGGCACAGGACGTAACCTCACCGAGGCTTCATGCTGCTGAGGAAGGCCGCCAGCCTTGGGATCTGCAGAGGACAGACGCACGGTCAGTGACTCAGCTTTGGACCAGGGCTCGCGACAACCTTCTTCAGGCTAAGCCACCGGGGCCTCCTCCCCACCATGTGTCCCCCCACAGGGGCCCCCCCTTTTGGCACGCACAGGGCATGGGGGAGGAGAGCAGTCTAGGCGGAGCTGGAGAGAAGAGGCTGTGCCTGCCCAACACAGGAGAGTCTCAGGGGGCAGGTGACAGGTGTCATGGGACAGGGGGCCCCCGGAAGCGCCCTCCCAGCCCACCTTTGTCCCCTCCACTCATGTGCCCTCACCAGAGGCTTCAGCAGGAAAGCCAGCAGTCCTTTAAGCCAGCTGGGCAGCCTCAGAATTGAGATCAGGTCCCCCAAGCAGGGGTCCACGAGATCACCTTTGCTGGGAGACAAAAGGCCCAGTCCAGGCACCCCATCCCAGCACCCCGTCCCGGCACCCTTCCAGCTCGCTTACCCCCACCCACTGCAGACCGTGTTCTTCACTCAGTGACTCTGTCCGCCCCCCTCCTCTCCAGACTCAGCAACTCCTGGTCTCTGATCTGTTATCTGTCTCCTTTCAAACACGTGGTTTACTCCTACTGATCCTTCGGGACACCTGGGCTCCACCCCACACCCACTGGAGTTCCCCAAGGCAGGACTCAGTGTCTCCCTCTCGGGCAAATCCAGCTCAGAGCAATAGAGACTGAGGGCAACATCTCCCTGACCAGCCTCACTGAGGGCATCTCCCCAACGGCACTGAGGCCAGCCTGGAGGCTCAGTAGGGCAGGGCAGGTAGGGCCCCCGTGAAGCATGTCTCTGAGGCTGTCTCTGGCTCAAGATCTCAGAGCAGGCCGGGTGCGGTGGCTCACGCCTGTAATCCTAGCACTCTGGGAGGCCAAGACAGGAGGATTGCTTGAGCTCAGGAGTTCAAGACCAGCCTGAGCAAGAGCGAGACCCTGTCTATACTAAAAATAGTAAAAATTAGCCAGGTATGGTGGTGCACGCCTATAGTCCCAGCTACTCGGGAGGCTGAGGCAGGAGGATCGCTTGAGCCCAGGAGTTTGAGGTTGCTGTGAGCTAGGCTGACACCACAGCACTCCAGTCTGGGCAACGGAGTAAGACTCTGTCTCAAAAAAAACCAAAAGGTCTCAGGGGAAAGGTCTCAGGCAGCTGATCCTGGGGCCTCATCCCTAGGGCCAGAGTGAGAGGTAATCCCTTCCACTAAAGCCTGGACCACACTCGGCTGCTGGGGAGGGAGAGGAATATGACAGGTGGAGCCCTTGACCAAGGAAGGCTGCAGGACCAACCTCCCCACAGCGGAGGCACAGGAAGTGGGTTTATGCTCTGAGGGGCACCAGTCCAGCCAGCCCAGGGACATCACCAGAGGCACCTTCACAGTCCTGTCCTGTGCCCCTGCCAACCTTCAAGGATGGAAAACAGGTAAGAGGAACGAGCTTCTCTAAACATGAGCTCTGCAAAGTCCCTGAAAATTAGTCTGGTCCATCCCATCCCACTTTACAGAAGAGAAAACTGAGGTCCTGCTGGAAAGGAAAGACTTGGCTCAAGTCAGACAGACAGAGCCTGGAGTCACAGCATGCTGTCCAGACCCCCACCCTCCTGCCTTGACCCTGCCCTTGCCTCTAATCTTTCTCAGACAGACAGGCAGACACCCTCTGCCTGCCTCCTACCTCACAACATGCTCAGCTCAGGGGTAGGCCATGGATGCTCAATCCCGGCCCCCTAGCACGGGCACCTTCCCAAAGTCTCCCCAGCAAAGGATCCCCAGGCTCAACCTGCACAGCTGGAGGGACAGCAGGGTCCCTGCTCAGAATGCTCAGACCTTCTTTGTGCTCAGCTGAGGCCTGTCCTGGGGGTCACAGCACCCAGTTGCTCTCCCTGGGCCTGCCCACTTTTCTGATCCCACCACAATCCCCAGAGCCCAACATCACTCACAAGTTCTGTAGGAAGCTGTGGCCGCCATCACTGAACAGCCCACCTGTCGACAGGGTCTCCAGAGCGTGGGGTATGTTGCTTGGCAAGAAGGGAACCAGCTGCAGGGATTGAGAGGTGTAAGGACTCCAGACCTAACAACTCTTGGCTGCCATGACCCCATGTTGCTGGGCAGCCCTGTGGAGGTACTGGACTAGCCCGCATAGCAGCTCTCACTAGAGCCACGAAGGCAGTCTTACTGACCCATGAAAACTCCCTGTAAATGCACAGCATGACAGAAGCCTGGAGCCACACAAAGTTGTCTCAGATGACCAGTCCAAAACCCACTGGCCCACCATCTCAGGGCCCTGGGAACTCTGGACAGCTGTGCTCCCCTGCTTGTGGACGCAGCCCCCCAAAAGCAGTGCTCACATGTTACCCAGCATGATGTTTAGTTCTCCTCAATCACTCATCCCAATCATTCTGATCATCCCCCCATATACTGGTCCTACAGGGCCACAGTTCCTATCTCCAACCACAAAACAGTCAGTGGCCAGGATGCCAGGGAGGGAGTGGCCGTGGGTACCAGGAGGACCGCCCTGGAGAAGAAGAGATGCCAGGATACCCAGCCTCCTGCAGCCATACCGTGTGGCCAGCAGCCTCAAGGCTCTGCTTGGTCTCCAGCAGGGCTCGCCTCATGGCCGGGGTGGGCATGGTATAGTTGTCGGTCTCATAGTACCCCACACGCAGGGGCCGAGAGCTTGTGTAGACCTGCGGGCAAAACACAGGGTCAGTTCAGGAGAGGATGGCCCTAGGCAGGGCTCCTGGGCCCAGAGAAGCTCTCAGCCCCAGACTCAGCTACAAGGCTGCAGCCTGGATCCCTCTGGCAATGGTTCCCCTGAAAACTGATCACCAGGGAGGCCAGCCCCTCCAGCATCTGACCGTTTCATAAAACACCTTCACAATGACGTGGAGGTGGGCAGAGCAAGGATGACAATTCCCACTGGTCATGTGAAGAAACTGAGGCTTGAGGTCCACATAGGGAGACTGAGGCTCAGAATGGGGCTGGGACTTGCCCAAAGCCACCCAATGCAGAGTGACAAGGTTAGGTCTGAAAATCCCAGGCATCCTGTCTCCTGAGGCTCTCCACTACCTGTCCTGCCTCCCAGGATAAACTCTTCCAGACCTCTGGACAGGGACCTCATCTCTTCCTCTCCTCCCCCTCTGGAAGGGGCTCGTGGCTGCCTGGCTGAACCCTTGGATACAGTCAGAACACCCCCATCTGCTAAGGAGAGGGAGATCACCCCCGCCAGCCAGATCTGCCAGCCTGCCCCCTCCCAGGAAACACCAAGGCTACTCCCCGTCCACAGATCCATAGCCCCTCCAAGGCCACCCGGGCTGGGGCGAGGGCAAGAGGTCTGCACAGGAAAGAGAAATTCTGGGATGCTGAGGAATGGAGCTTGCTGTTTACTGTGCCTCTGTCAGCATCCGTCTAACTTCACCACTCCTGAATGCTTTGTACATACGTACAAATAACCTTGCTGTTCATTCTTGAAAGGCCCATCAACTCTCCCACAGAAAGCATCCCATGGCAGTTTACACCCCATGGGTCTTCGGATCTCTCACCTCAACATCCTCAGCTTGCTGTGTCCACCAATCCGTAAGGATTAATATTACATCAGGACCCTTACGCAGTCCTAACCAAGCCCCTTGCTGAAAGCCCTGCCTTAAACCAGGCTTCAAGATCTCAGAGGCCTCAGCCCTCTGAGTCGCTGTCGAGGCTCTGGGGCCACCCGAGGTCCCTCATGGGAGAGCGACAGGCTCAGCTCTCTCTCACCCATGGGCTGTTTTGGTGATGTTTGGGGGAGCCAGCCCTCCACACTGCCCACACATCCCAGCTCACTCAGCCTCTGGATGCTGCGGATACAGACAGGAATTTTGTAAGAAAGGCTGCTATCTACACAGGGCCACACACAGCCGAGGTACAGGAGTTCTCCCTCTGGGAATTGATTCCTCACTGGCATTTCTAGTTTGAAAGTCTGAGGTTTCCAAATGCAGGCGAGGGCTCCATCTGGCGGCTGTCTGTGGAGTAGCGGCTGACCTTGGCCTCCGAGGCCAGGCTGGGCAGTTTTCAGGAGACAGGGCCTCCAGACCTGCCCACCTTGCAGGAGTCCACCCCACGCCCAGCCCCACCCTGGCTCACCTCCTCCCTGAAGGGCAGGGGGGGAACAGTGGGGTCCAAGCGAAACATGTCCTCACACAGCAGGGCTCGCAGGCACAGGGCCAGGCTCTCCACGTCCCGGGCCATGGGGCCAACAGAGAGCTGCACTGTGGGACAGGAGGGGAAGGACGTGAGCAGGATGAGGAGGTGGGAACTCAGACCCAGAGTGGCCTGGGGGCCGGACACTGCCCACCAGAGATGCAGGGGCAGAGGTGAATCAGACCAACCCCCACCCTCCTCCAGGGTACTGAGGGGACCACAGACCTCACCTGCCGTCTGTCCATAGACACAGCCCTTCAGGCCACTCTTGCTAGATAAGAAACACAAGATGTTGGAAACAGGAAATGGTCACCCTCTGCCCATCCCCACGCTCACACAGCAGCTCCGAACTCTCACCACCTTGGAAACAGGGAACCACGCACAGCCAATGGTGCTGTAACACTCCCTCCCAGCAAACTCCTGGTGAGTGAACCCCTGCCTGGAACCCAGAGAGGTTGGAAGCTAGGCCAAGGTCACACAGCAAGAGGCCCAGAAGCTCCCTCCACGTATCATACCTGAGGCGGTTCGATGTGGGCTTGAGGCCACAGATGCCACAGAAGGAAGAGGGGAAGCGGATGCTGCCTCCGATGTCAGTGCCTAAGCCCAGGGGGGAGCCTCCAGACCCAATGAGGGCCCCCTCACCCCCTGAGGAGCCACCTGGGCTCTTGGAGGACTTCCATGGGTTTGTGGTCTGGCCGAAGAGGGGGTTACTGCAGTCATAGCTGGAGGAAGCAGGGATCGGTCAGCCATGTCATGCTGGCATCTGTGCCCCCACCACTCCCCACTCCTGAGACCCAACCTGAACATGGACTGGGGGACATTGGTGTGCACGAAGGGCACGGCACCCTGCAGCTTCAGCACGCGCACCACCACGCTGTCGCACTCCGCCGGCACCCCCTCGTTCAGGCTTAAGCCCAGCGTCGAGTCCTGGCCCTGGGAGGAGGGATGAGCACCAAGAAGGACATGGCTGATGAGTCAGGGCAGGCAGCCCAGGGTCCACTCCTGCCACTGTCAAACAGGCCAAGGCAAGGCACACCCAGCATCCCCTCTCAAAGCCTCTGGACCTGATACCTCCTGTGGGGGCCCAAAGTGACCCAGGACACACACCTGGCCTGACACTGAGGCAGGGCGTACCTTGTAGGTGAAACACTCCTTGAGGCTCACAGGGACCCCATAGAGCAGACCCTGACTGGGAGCCTCGGACAGCCAAGTCTCACAGTCTGCCAGGTAGGAGGTCACACAGTTGGTCCCTTTGTTCACCTCCCAGGCCTGGGGGAGGGGAAAATAGATACAAGGTAGAGTTAAACTGGCCTTTAAAAAAAATTGTGGTAAAAATATACATTGTATACAATTGGCCTTTTAAAGTATACCCAGGGAAAGAGTAACCGGCAATGTGGCCCAGAGCACAGAGGACGACCTAGAGCCCAGCACCCGCTTCATGGGGACATCTGGCCCCACCCTCAGCCTGGCTCTTTCTAGCCTTTGACCCCAAGGCAGAGAGGGTACTCCCGGGCCAGGGCAAACCAGGGCACTCAAGGGAGCAAGATACAGGCTTCAGATGCCCCCAGCAGGGGACGAGCTGGGAGGAAGATGAACACTGACCACTCCTCCCCACCTCCTCCAAGCCACATCTGTGCCCAGTGAGGCAGACAGGAACTAGATAGGGACAGACCTGTCTCAGGTCACACTCGGAACAGCTGCAGAGCAGGGCTCGACCTAGATCCCTGCCTCCCAGAGCCCGGCACTCCCTCCTCTACCCCGCACCCGGCCCGGAAACTCTGGAATCTGTTCAGTCACATGGAGTAATGGACTGATTGTGGTAAAGGGGGCAGGAGCTTGACTAAAAGGAGTGTCACAATAATAATGGACATCTGCCCAGAGCACTGAAACCACACCCCACTGGGTGATACAGAGGGAAGTCCAGAGTAAAATGAGTAGTAAATACTCCTACTCCTGTGAGACACCCAAGGAAAACCCAGCAGGTTGTGTTGCCACACTCAGGCTTATGCAAAATCTGTCCCCAGGCTATCCAAGGCAGGAAGGGAGGCCAATGTGTAAACAGAACGTTCTCTATGATTGACTAAGAAGAGCAGGGACCTTTCAGGGACTTGATGGGAAGGAGCAATACTGCCTGGCTTGCTCAGCTGCGGTCCCTCACACATTGTCACACAACCCTCACGTAGACTCATTCACCTGCCTGGGGGTCACACTCACTACCAAATGCTCTTTCAGGGCCAGGCGCGGTGGCTCACGCCTGTAATCCTGGCACTCTGGGAGGCCGAGGCAGGAGGATCGTTTGAGCTCAGGAGTTCGAGACCAGCCTGAGCAAGAGCGAGACCCTGTCTCTACTAAAAATAGAAAGAAATTGGCTGGACAACCAAAAATATATAGAAAAAATTAGCCGGGCATGGTGGCGCATGCCTGTAGTCCCAGCTACTCGGGAGGCTGAGCCAGGAGGATCGCTTGAGCCCAGGAGTTTGAGGTTGCTGTGAGCTAGGATGATGCCACAGCACTCTAGCCTGGGCAATCGAGCGAGACTGTCTCAAAAAACAAAAAAAACACTCTTTCAAGAAATCATATAAGCCAACTCATAAAACAGAATTTGTCCTCCCTCCCTCCTATCTCTTGAGCATTTACTAAGTGGAAGGCAACGTGTTCAGCACTAAGGGTCAAAGACAGATAAGACAAGCTCTGTCTACAAAGAGCCCATAGCAGACATGGGAAAGAGAAAGAGAAAGTGAGCCTGATACGGCAATGAGAACTGTAGTGTTAGAGAGCGAGAGTGAGCACCAAAAAGGCAACGCTAAGCTAACTGGGGCTGGGAGGGGAGGAGCGTCAGGAATGCCTCCTGCTCTGGGCCCTGAAGGCACAGCCAGGGGAATCTGTGGCACCGAGAGGGGCAGAGAAGAGGGAAAGAGACTTCCTGGCAAAGGAGCCCCACTCAAGCCAGTGCAGAGCGAGGCTGAGCTGCTGGTGCCCCCAGCTCCAGGAGGCCTTGGCCAGAGGAGATGCTGGGGACAGAGGAGGAGCACAAGAGCAGGCCCTGAAGAGCTGGGGACCCGAGAGAGCACCTGGCAAGGAGGCTGGTGCTTGGGCATGGAGGGAGATGGTGGAGGGCCAGGGTGGCTGAAGGGGGATAACACAAGGGGAGGGACAGCAGAGACATATCAGAAGGGAACAGACCACACAATGACCAATGGAGTAGAGGCAGGAGGGAGAGGGAAGTCTGGGCTGCATTCCAAGTTTCCAGCTAAGACAACATGCTCAGTGACACATATACAAACACACAGAGTGCTCTGGCTCCTTCCCTCCCTGGCAGTCCCTGGCACTGTGGCCTCCCCATGGCCCTCAGTGGGACAAAGTCCAGGCCAAGTTTCCCCACCGCCTGTGTAGGGGGTTGCGGGAGGCTGCAGGGAGGATCCCTGGCTGGCTTGTGTTGGCCTTACCTTTCCCATATAGGTGAAGAGGGCAGCCTCAGGGGACACTTCCCCACTGTGTAACTTCTGCACCAGTTGAGGCAGGGACAGGGCCAGCAGCACCTCTGAGTCCAGGTCTGGGTTCTGTGGGAGACACACTCTGATCAGTCCCTCAAGTGCCTGCAGCAGACATGTGTGGCCCACACCCCTCAGTCCCCACGCATACCCAAGCAGATGCTCACTGTCACATGCTGATCCACGCAGACATGCCCACCCGCAGCTCTGACACCAGAAACGGCCCAGGCTGGGCAGGCCCTTGCCATCCCTGGAGAGTGCCGATATATCTCCTCCAGAAGCCTGCTGGGGAGTGCCCAGCGAGAGGCCATGCCCCGGCTGATCGTTAAACCATTATAAACAACCCCCAGCAACGGCCGCCTTCTGTGTGCCCGGCACCGTGCTGTGTGCTCCATGTTTTAATTAAATCTTCCTATCATTCTCACTGCATAGATAAAGAAACTGAGGCTCAAAGAGAGGAAGAGCCCTGCCCAGGACCATAAAGGTAAACTACAGTGCTCTGCCCACCCAGCACAGGCTGCCCACTGACTGCGCACTGTCACCCGACCCACGACCCCCAGCAGGGGAGGGCAAAAACAAGAAGACCCATCCTGGGTGGTGAGGTCTGTGGCTAGAGGCCACACCCGAAAGGGAGGATTTCTACTTTCACGTATTGGCTGCCTGGTCTGTACCAGCACTGCACTAGGCACGCCCACAGGAGCCCATGGGGCAGGGATGGGGTGAGCAGATAGTTAATAGGTAAACAAGATTTTAGATAGTGAGAAATAACTTAGAGAAAAGAAAAAGGTGTGCCGTGAATGGGCAGCCCGTGGGTAGGGTGGGCAGGGAAGGGCTCTGCAGGAAGAGGGACATTGGAGCAGGCATCTGACCGCCGGGCCTCAAGGGCTCCGAAGTCCCTGGGTCAGCCCCTGCCTGCAAATGCCTGCCTGCTCCCACCTCAAAGGCAGAAGCAGTTAGCAAACGCTGAGTCACAGCCACCACTTATCACCCCACGCTCCCCTACTCTTGCCAAGGTCACCACAACATCCTAGTTACCAAACCCAACAGTACAGGACTCCTCTTATCTTACTCCATGTCTCGCTGAGGCACTCAAAGGTATCGAGGCCACACACCGGCTCCCTTCGATTTCTCCTGAACATGGAGACGCTACACTCTCCTGGTTCCCCTCATGCCTCTTGGCTGCTACTTATGTCATTCATTTATTTAGTCAGTTAACAAACATGTTCTGGACAACTACTATGTGCCAAGGACTATGTTAGGGGCTATGAATTTAGAGGTAACCAAGACAGACAAAGTCCCCACTTTCAGAGAGCCTGCATTCAAGAAAATGAACGAGTTAGGCCAGGCGCGGTGGCTCACACCTGTAATCCTAGCTCTCTGGGCGGATTGTTTGAGCTCAGGAGTTTGAGACCAGCCTGAGCAACAGCGAGACCCCATCTCTACTAAAATTAGAAAGAAATTAATTGGACAACCAAAAATATATAGAAAAAATTAGCCAGGCATGGTGGCACATGCCTGTAGTCCCAGCTACTCGGGAGGCTGAGGCAGGAGGATCGCTTGAGCCCGGGAGTTTGAGGTTGCTGTGAGCTAGGATGACGCCACGGCACTCTAGCCCGGGCAACACAGTGAGACTCTGTCTCAAAAAAAAAAAAAGAAAAAGAAAATGAACGAGTTAAATAAGAGCCCGGCCACGGTAAGTGTGAGACAGCAGAGAAACAGAGCGCTGTGACGGAGACGACAGAGCACTGACTCCGACGGGACGGGCAGGCCTGTCTGAGAAGGGGCCAGATGTGAGGAGATACAGAAGCTCCTCCAGGTTCCTCCGGGCACTTTTTCTTCCCTCTCTGAGGCTGGGAGAACTGGGAGAAGGCCTTCCCTCCCCTGGCTTCCACCCCTCCATATGCCCTAACTCTCTCCCGACACTTCACCCGTCCCACAGCCTCCAGGTCCCGCACCCAGCCCGACCCAACGGAGCTCAAACCAGCCCACTGGGCTATTCCTATCCCTCTAAGCTCATTGCCTCCCCCACTTTTTTTTTTTCTTTTTTTAAGACACAGGGTCTTGCTCTGTCACCCAGGCTGGAGTGCAGTGGTACGATCATAGCTCACTGCAGCCTTGAACTCCTGGGCTCAAGTGATCCTCCTGCCCCAGCCTTCTGAGTAGCTGGGACTACAGACGCGTGCCACCACATCCAGCTAATTTTTTAAAGTTTTTGTAGAGACAGGGTCACACGATGTTGCCTAGGCTGATCTTGAACTCAGGAGCTCAAGCAATCCTACCCCCTCAGCCTCCCAAAGTGAGCCACCGTGCCTGGCTATCCCCCACATCTAACCGACTCCTCTTCTGTGTACCTGTACCCTGTACTCAGGGGAGGGTTCTGTCTTCAGGCATTAAGGAAAGAAAACAGGTGTCTTCTAGCTCCTCCCTCTCCCTCCCACATGCACCCAATTAGTCACCAAGCCCTCTAAGTAGCTCTGGAAAATATTAATAAATGGTCACCTCTCTATTCCCTCTACCAAGGCCCTCATTAGGGCTCATCCTTTTCTCCTGGGTCACACAGGGGCCACCTAACTGCTGCCCTGCCCAAGCTTGCCCCTCCGACTCACATTTCCCAATAGGGCCAGACAGTACAAAGTCCAACGTGGCCTTGCCTCTCCCCTTAAAATCCCTACCATGCCGCATCACAAGCTCCAGAGCATGTGCCAGGAGGTGCTTCCAGGCCATGGTCTGGTCAGACTCCTTCTGAGCCCCTCTCCCAAGACTCCACTGCCCCCTCACACTCACCACAGTCCCAGAGCAGAGCACGCTGTCCGCATACCCCGCAGCCTCTGTACCTGAGGCCCTCAATATCGGGAGCACTTCTCTGAATTTGCTAAACTGATACGACATTTGGGATTTTTTTTTAATACAGGGAGCTATAAAGAAGACAAAAATGGGCCCATGATTTCTCCCCAAACACACCAGATAATCCCTGTTGATATATTTTTTTTAAAGGTTTACAAAATGAAAAGTGAGCACACCCTCCACCCCTGGTCCCCCTGCACAGTCCCTCCTCTAAAAAGGCAACCAGAGTTTAACAGTTTCTGATGTACTCTTGCAGGAAAAGAAAATGTATATGAAAAACCAACAATGTATACAGCCATTTACATATATTCTTTTTTGCACAAAGGAATCATATTATACACACAGTACTGCATCTTGCCTTTCCCATTTCACAATGAAAATAAAAAGTTGGGTTTTTTTCTGATTATATGAGTTCATTGTAAAAAAAAAATTACCTACAGTACGGAGAAGAAAGTCAAAATCGGCAGAGAGCCCTCCACACTGGGATAATTACCACCAACAGTCTGGTCACCATCTCCTCCAACCCCACTGTGAGGTGCCCACAAAATCCCTGTGTGCGTCAGCCAAAAGCTGTCAGCGTGCTCCCCTTCGTTCTCTGCACAAATTTTAATTCATTCCCGTGTTCTTCCCTGTTGACAGTTGATGACATGCCTGCTAACAGCTATTTTTAAGACTTCAACTAGTATCAGGCAGCTGAGACATTTTCTCTTTTCACAAGACACCACAGTATGTCTGCACCTCCAGGAAGCCAATCTGGGGAGGTGAGGGAGACTGCAGGGAAGCACATGGATAACTTCTAACCATGTGGCCACATGTTAATTTTTCAAGAGAGGGATACTACACCCATCACCTGAGCACTGCCCCTCCCCCATCTGTTTCTGTGTCTCCCGAACCACCTAGTGTCCCAGTTCCAGGTCTCCTAGATTGTCCTCTTTTCTTTCCCTTCATGGTTTTTATCACTTTTGTTCTATTTCAAGATATTTGATCATGCAGACTACAATAACCATGCTCCCCTTTCAATTTGTCTAACTGAATCATTTTGTTTTAAAGGAATGTGCCAGGTAGGTTTGGAGAAGGCCAGGAGACAGAACTACAGGTCAATCCAGCAGGAAGTTGAAGGAAGGAAGTGGTATTTTGTAAGACCAGTGGGTCTGTGATAAGCAGGTTGTCAGAGATGTGAGAAAAGCCATTCAGGGTAAAACAACATGTGCAAAGGCACAGAGGTACGAGTGGGTGTTCTGTGGTGTGTCTCCCAGGCATAGTATTCTATCAAGGGTGGTCCCTTCTCCTCAGTCCAGAAACCAGTCAGAGGTCGGGGTGGGGAAAGAATGGGGGAGAGGTTATTACAGGTAAGCCTCACATGGCCAAGAGACAGTTGCCAGAAACACACTTTTCTCCAGAGTTGCTCGAGAGTCTAGAGAGAGTAAACTAGTTTGCGAAGATTAAGAAGGTGCTTAGGTCCCCGCCTGTCCAGCCTGTGTCCTCCTTAGAACACACCTAGGTATCTGGGCTCCCAACTAGGATTGTCCAGAATCTCTCAGACCGGAGCTTTACAACACACTGCTGTGTTCTGGCAGGGCCTGCAGAGTCCCGCTTGCCTCAGGTGCCCCTGGCCAGTCAGGGCTGGGCTGAGAGAGCCCCAGAAGAAAGGCTGCTGAGACTGTCTCAGATCCCACCTCCCCCCCATCCATGGACTCCGGGGCCAAGCACGAGGGTGCCTTAGGGGTTGGGAGTGAGGAGAGGAGCTGGTCCCAAGGCTGGGCTGAGTTCAGCTCAAACTGCCACCTCCTACCTGCCCCCAAGGCCCACAAAGCTATTTTCATCAAGACCCCAGCCCTTTGCTAATTGCTCAAAACCACAGAGGCTCCAGAGATAGTTCTCTCTTTCTCTTCCAGTCTTTGGGAACCCAAAAAGTAATTTCCTGCTTCTCCTTCTAAAAGGGCTAAGCTTTGGTGATGGCAGCCAGGCTTTCCTGCCCCAGGGAGGGTGTGTAAACAGCTTTTTGTATTTCAGAGCCAAAACTTCTGTCCTGGAAGATTTGGTTCTTAAAAATAATGAAGGGCAGTTACTGCAGAAGGAAACCATGTAGATGCCGCTGCTTGGAGTTGAAGTGCAGGAAGACAGACTGATCCTTCAACCATCCCACACCCCTGCCAGACAGTTGGGTTCTTTGTGACTGGGAGAGGAGTTCTGCAGGCAGGAACTGGGTGAGATGTCTGCACCTGCTCCCCACGCAGCTCTGGGTGCTGGCGGAATTCAGCTGGCTGCACAGAAGGACATGGGGCCTCAGGAGTAGCCGAGGGCATCCAGGCTGAGATGGTGATAAATACGAGGACCCCTGAGAGGGGCACCTGCAGAGCCCAGCCAGAGAAGGGGGCTAGACAGTGAAGAGTCTGTGCTCACACAGGGGAGGCAGCCAGTTTGGGTTGAACACCATCTCTATCTCAGAGGAGGAAATCCTAAAAATTGACTGATAGTGGACTTTTCAGCCAGCTTGATAAAGGGAGGCTGGAACCAGATATAGTTTAATTTCAATAAATAATTAAATATGACGTTTCCTGGGCCCAGGGATGGCACAGAGTAAATTCATAGGATTACAGCCAGCCAAAATCTCAACACATTCAAGGCCACACCCTGGGCATGGCATCCAAGGCTCAGTCTTCCTTCCTAGTATCTCTCCCCTGCTCCCCTCCTCTACACAAGAGGGAGCCTGGGGAGTCCTGCTGGGCACCTAAGTTCTTATTTTGCCCCAACACAAAAATCACTTGCTGAGCATCTGCTAAATGCAATTTTCTGTGACTTTCTCTCTGCTTCCCACCTAGGTATGCCCTCCTGAATCCTGCTGTCCCCATCACCTGCAAAGCCTTCCCACCTGTCAGCTCCCACAAACACTCAGCAAGTTCTCCCTCCCTCGGCACATAAGAACATCTCTCAGAGTTCAGCTTTTGAGCTTCTAACTGGGGCCAGGGTTTCCTGCACCAGGAAGGAAAGTGGGGGCTACGAGCGGTCTCTCCCCACCACAGCCAGGCACTGCACTCCCCCTGCCCCCCAATACACACATTGAGATAATCCACGGGAAGCGCGGAGAGAAGCGAAGCTTGTTGACAGATCACCCAGGGAAGAGGCTCGCTAGGGGTTGGAAACGACAGCAGGAGCGCAGGAGCTGGGGAGACTTCCCCGTTAGCCTGTTATCCTGGCTTTGCCAATAACTCCCTGTGCACTTGGCAAGTCTCTTTCTGGCTCCCTCAGGATCCTCATGCACAAATCAAGGAGCTTGAACTCTAAGTTCTCTGGATTCCCTGGGCCATCACTCCGTGATTCCAAATCCTAAATCCTAGCACCCTATTGGTTGTCACGCTAGCGTTTTAGCGTTCTTCGGCACAGAGCAAAGCTGCTCTTTGACCCAACGCAGCGATGGCCTTCCGCGACCTTTCGTTTCTTTCCTCCCCGCCCCACCTGGCTCACAAAGAGTGCAGAATGCATTAAGGCATCAGGGCGAGGAGAGGTTCTGGAAAGTAACACACCTGTGCTGCCCGCCCACCTGCCCTCCGCGCGTCCAGGAGGTGGAAAGTGCTGCTGGGGGCACCCCACCCAGTGCCCACCGCCCCGCCCCGCCCCGGCCATCACCTGGAGCCTGAAGCGCTGCGCCGCCTTGTTCATGCTCTCCAGGCCGGCTCGCTGCCTCTGCCGCGCCCGGGCCGCCGCGCCCTGCGCCGTCCAGCGCCCGGACCAGCGCAGGGCCACGGCCGCTGCCACGAAGCAGCAGGCCAGGGCAGCCCCGGAGGCTCCAGACAGCGCGGCCCACAGTTCGTCCAGCACCATGATCTCCCGCCGCCAATTGCTGCCGACAGCGACAGATGAAGAATCAGCGCCCGCTGCCGGACCGCTCCGCCGCAAAACCCGGCCTGGATCAGCCCGGGATCACGCGCTCGCCTGCGCGGGAGGAGCAAGGCCCGCGGGGGTGGCGCGCGGTTGCCCGGCAGCAGACCCAAGGCCAGCGGCACACGATGAAGTCAAGCTCCGCGGCTCGGTCCGAACGAATTGCTCTCCGTCCTTCCGCTGCGGGGCAGGTCAGCCAAGAGGACGGAGAGCAGCTACAGTTTGGGGTCAGGGACCTTATTAACCTCTGCAAACTGTTAGCAGCATCCTTCCTGGAGAACCAAACGCCAGGTTGTGCACCTCAGGGCGCCCATCTCTCCCCAGCGCCGGGCTTCTGGGGCGCCAGCCGGGTGACAGAAACAGGAAGTTCCTCTAGGGCGCCCACCCGCTGTCCCCTCCTCTTTCCCTAACCCCAGGACTCCGTGTCTCCCACCCTGGGCTCTCTCCTTTATGGCCCAAACCGCCCATCACTTGTCCTTTGGCTCGGCCACTTCCTGCAGACCGGCCTCCCCAGGGTCACCCTGTCCCAGTCCTGGGCCATCCTGGATTTCACACTCAGGAAGCAGAAGGAACGCCGGACCAGGTAGAGTCTGGGGACCTGGCGCCCTTCATGGGGGCGATAAATCTCACATACAAACACACACGTACTCCTCTACTGCCGTCTAGTCTTCTCTCACAGAACTTTATGTGCTTTATCTCCTCTATTGTCCCAACAGCCCTATGAGAAAGGCATTTTTATGCTCATTTTATTTATGAGGTAACTGAGGAAAAGCGTTAAATAACTTCTGTGGGTCACAGGTGCTCGGTGGGTGGGGATTCAAACTCAGGTGCTCTTAACCAGCAGGCAGCACACCTCACTGCCCCTTGGAAGTGAGGCGCTGTGGGGCGGACAGGAGAGTGCTTTGTGGCTGAAAACACTGGAGGGGGCACTCCTGCCTGTCTTTACCTCTCTGAATCTGGGCCTTTATCTGTAAAAGGGGGATGGTTATGTACAGGATTGTTAGGGGGAGTCAGTGAGGTCTTTCACAACGGGGCCTGGCGCATAGCAGGCCCTCTGTAAACAATCATGAACCGAATGCAAGGCCTACCTGTGGAGAGCCTTGGGCGTTACTGGAAGAATCCCGGCCTGAGGGCCTCAAGTCAGGCTCTTGGGCACATTCAGGAGGGGCCCAAAGCCTTGTGCTTCCAAGTCTTCGGTTCCTTCGCAAGTTTTAAATCCCTAGACCCGTTTCCCTAGAATAGGAGAGCTGACACGTACAGATGATGGAAACCCCAATCTGAAGTGGTTCTTGTGAGGTCACTTCACCCCATCTCCTGATTAAAAGCACAGGATTCTAGCCCTCAATTCACCCTTCGCTTGCTGGCGGACCTTGAGTGACTCAATTTTTCCTTTTGTAAAATGAGAAGCATTCTTCCAGACCCTCTCTGCCTCTCAAGGGGAAAATAATGTTATTGTCATAGGGAAACACCAGCCATTCCTGAGGCTTATCCACCAAGTTCATAATCTGTTGTGAGTAAGGCAAATATTTGCTACTTTAGGGGCTCCATTTACAGAGCATTCACTTGTGTTTGCTGTAATGATGCCTTCTCTAAGCAGAAAGCTCCCTGCAGGCATATTAAATAGAATGGGGTTCACAAAAAGGATCCAGGGTTTAGCATGGGTTTGGAGGCCAAGACAGCAAGTCCAGGAAGGAGTCTAATGTTCCCATCCTGGTGGGTGGCCACTTCATTCCTGTGAGAGGATCTGGAGACCCTTCTGAAGTCCTGTGCTTCAATTCAACAGACATGACCCCTGCTACCATGTGATAGCCCCCTTGGTGATCTGGGAAACTGAGGCAAATACTAGATTTAAAATCTGTCCTGAAGTTGCAGTGAGTTACCATGATGCCACTGCACTCTAGTCCAGGCAACAGAGTGAGACTTTGTCTCAAAAAAAAAAAAAAATTACAACTCTTAGCAGTGGATAAAATATACATATATATATATATATTATATATATATATATATAGCCTGTGGAGCTTCGGTCTTATTGGGAAGGAAAAAGGTGTGCATAGACCAAGACACAAAATAAAGGACAGGCTTTGCTGGATATGCAGAGATCATGCTGTATGAACCCAAAGAGCCTTGGATTCTTGACCCATGGGCTGAAAACAGCCCTTAGCATGATGGCACAGTGGTTTAGAGCTTGGCTCTGTACCTGACTGTCTAGCAACCCATCCTTGTTGTGGGACTCTATGCCTCAGTTTCCTTATCTATAAAATAAAGATAATAATAGTACCCCTTAATACTGTAGTACTATGGTTAAGAATCAAATGAGTTCATGCAAGTAACATGGCCACAACAGGGCCTAACATATAGTAAGCAATCCATGCAATTTAAACATTGTTATTGTTGTTACTACTTATTATTAGAAAAACAGAGACCTACAGAGAGAGGTTTTCTGGGCTGAGAAGCCCAGGCTCAGGAGCCAGACTGCCTGAGTTCAAATCACAACCTTGAGTCAGCCACTTTAACCTCTTTTGCCTCAGTTTCCTTATCTGTAAAATGGAGATAACACCAGTGACTACCTCACGGAATTGTTATCAATGTTAAACAAGTTAATTCAAGGAAAGAGCTTGGAACAGCTCCTCACCCACTGTAAGAGCTCAGTAAATGTTAGCTCACTTTATTTTAAGCAGAGATGTATGCAATCCTACCAGTGTTTTGGGAAGGCAGTGTGGAGGAGGGTTGGGAGAGGCAAGCTAGAGGCTGAGGTCGTGGAATGGAAGAGCAGGTGGATGTGAAGATCTAGTGGGCGTGGGTTTCCAGGGCTCCACCTGTGTTATCTAAAAGGCATCAGTGAGGTAAGGCAACACCACTCACCTGTACTCAGGTGGTTCATGCAAGGGCCAGTTAGTTACTCTTACAGCCTATCAAGCCGGCCTGGTAAGTTCCCTGACCAGGCTCGGGGTCCTCCCCAGTTAGCTGGTGACCTTGAACAAGTCATCCTTATGTGTCTTCAGCTGTTGAGTGGAAAGACAGGTAATAGTTTCCCAGGTTCCCTCGAGGTAGACGTGGGGCTGCCCGGAGAGGGAGGAGAGCTTGCAGAAGGGAAGGGAGCTTCTCAGATTCCAGAGAACTTGAAGTCTGTCTTTGTTCTGGGCGTGGGAACAGTAACTTCTCTGCTTCTCGGTTTCCTTTCACTTCTGAGAGCCTTTGCCAGTGGCCTACTAAAGGGGAGGACACAGGTCTGTTCTAGGAACTTCTATGATTTGAATGTATGTGTCCCTCCAAAGCTCTTATGATGGTATTAGAAAGGTGGAACTTTTGGGGGAGGTGATTAGTTCATGAGAGCTCTGCTGTCATGAATGGGACTGACTATAAAAGAGGTGCAAGGGAGCTGTTCACAGCACCTTTTGTCCTTCTGCCCTTCTGCTACGTGAGGATGCAGCCACAAGGCACCATCTATGAAGCAGAGAACAAGCCTTTCCAGACACCACATCTGCCAGATCCTTGATCTTGCACTGTAAGAAATAAACTCTCTGTTCTTTGTAAATGCCCCAGTCTCACAAACAGACTAAAACAGGAACTCACGACCCTCCATGGGAGGTAGGGTACCATACTCAGAAACACTGCCATCTGTGGGCTGCTGACAATTTTTAAAAGCGGTCAGGTCTTTGAGTGCAGTTGTCTGAGTCCCCCTACCACCCCACATGCTCCTCTGAGTCTGGGGAGAGTTTGTCTCCTGTGGTAGATTGATTACATAAATGACCCTGACAGTCCACCCCTCCTTGTACATGTGCTCTTTGAAAAGTCATTTTGTAACTCCTCTCCCCAAGAGGTGGAGTCTACTTCCCCACTCCTGTAAATACTGGTGGCTTGCTTTAACTAATGGAAAGTAGTGGAAGGAATGTTGTGCTAGCTGTTAGCCTAGGCTTCAAGAGAACTGTTTTGTCTCTGTCTTGGAACCCTTCCACTGCCAGGAAAACAAGCCCCAGCTAGCCTGCCAGAGGATTAGAAACCATGTGAAGTAGAGCCTGCTCAGCCCCATTGCCCCTGCTCAGGCCCTTACACAGGTGGGAAAGCCAAGACAAGCAGACTCACCTGACTGCAGATACATAAGCGAACTCAGCTCAGCAGAACCACAAGCCAACCCATAGACTCCGAGAGTAATAGATGGTTGTTTATACCACTCATTTGGGGATTGGTTCATTACAAAGCAATAGCCAACTGATGTACCTCCCCATCCTCAGATGAGTAACTGAGGCCCACAGACAACGAGTGACTTGCTCAATGCTACATAGCCAGTGGAGGGCCCAGCTCCACCCAGGTGAATCAAACCTGGGTCTTCAAGACTCAAAATCCCTGCTGCCTCTGTAACATAGACACAGAGAGCCAGACTTTAGAACTGCTGTTAAAAGTTCCAAGTCATTAGCTTGGAAACCCACCAGCCACACTTGACCCTTAAATCTGTTTTTCTTAACCTGTTGTAACCTATGCCCTCTTTGGATATACGTGAAATGCTATGCTTGCTCTATCCTATATTTGAAACTGTGGGGTTAGTTTCTTTACCATTCTGTACCTTGATTTCCTCATCTGTAAAATGGGGATATTGTTCTACTTCATTGATTGCCATGACAATTAAATGAGTTAACGTTAGTAAAGTGCTTGAAATAGTGCCTGACATACAGCAAGGCCTGTACCATTAAATAAAATAGTGTGACTAAAAATGAGCCATAGCAATGGCAATTTTATTAGGGAAACATTTTTGTTTTGATCATGAGAGCTACATATTTTTCCTTTGATCTGGTGACATCAGTGTGAGTGTCGAGTCAGCTTGTGTGCCATAAGCTCTTCTACCCAGGATGGTGTGGGAGACCACATCTTGTGGGTGGCAAACCAGACATGCAGAAAAAGCACACGCCTCCTGTCTTTAGGAGCATGGGTGTGACATTATTTCACATTTATTTCATATATCACAGAGAATATATTCTTGGTAGGTTGTGTGTAAATCAAGTCCTAACATAAATATATGTCATTTAAAGAACTCATCTGAGGAATCATTCTGCAAAATGAAGACTGCTTTGTGTCTAAAATATTAATACATCTCCCCACCCAGGGTTCCCTCAAGGGACTCTGGTCCTTCTCTCCCTTTCCAGGATCCCCCACAGGTTCCAGGGCTGCCTGCCACTAAAACTCGGGACCACTCGAAGT
This sequence comes from Propithecus coquereli, assembly GCF_000956105.1. Lineage (NCBI taxonomy): Eukaryota > Metazoa > Chordata > Mammalia > Primates > Indriidae > Propithecus > Propithecus coquereli. The sequence continues at coordinate 1,275,309 of NW_012148607.1, forward strand.
ACCCCAGAGGAAGAGGCCCCCACCTCCTCTTATTTGGTCTCTTGGCCTTGGCTCTTTAGGGCTGGGACTGGTGCGATTCCTGGCTCTCCCCAGGTGAGTCCCTTTGAAAACAGAAAAGGAGCTGTCCTTGGTGACTCTGATGTCATTCCACTGACAGTTTGGATATTCAGCTACCAGGCCTCCAGGCTCCCTGGATTCTGCCCTGACTTGCAACTTCCTTGCAACAGGAGCACCTAAGAGAGACACAGCCCACATCTGGTTTTGCGAGTTGAGGGAACATAAGTCTAGGCTTACAAGCTCAGTATGTGGGAAAGAGGGTGCTATCCTGGTGCTGGCTGTCAGCTGAGGGCCTCCTAGAAGTGGCATCAAGGGATACCTGTGGCATTTTCTGTTCCCTCCATTGCCTGTCACTGGCTCAGTACTTCAAAACCCAATTCAGAGGTCTCAGGTTCCAGATGGCAGATGTAAAGCACATGCATTTGCTACCCGTATTAAAACGATAACAACAACAAAAAGCATATTTAAAAAAAACAAAAACAGAGGATGATTGCAGATTTGGGGAGGGAGCAAGATGGCTGAATAGAAACCTCCAGTGATTGTCCTCCGACGCAAACACCAAATTCAACAACTATCCATGCAAGCAAGCACCTTCAGAAGAAGCAAAAATCAGATGAGTGACCATACTACCTGGTTTTAACATTATATCAAGGAAAGAGGCCCTGAAGAGGGCAGAAAAGACAGTCTTGCATTGCCTATACCACCCCTCCCCATCCCCTGGCAGTGCCGCACCAGCACACAGAGTGGACAGAGAATCTGTGTACCCGGGGGACGGAGAGTGAAGTAACTGTGGGACTTTGCATTAGAACTCAGGGCCGTCCTGGCACAGGGTACACACCACAGGGCAGAATTGTGCCAGAGCCTTAACACCAGCCCTGAGAGAGAGAAATCCTCTGCCCTGAAACACAAGTTCCTGCTAGTCCCAACACTGACAGACAAAAAGCAGCCTGGGGCCTGGACTAAATTCATAAGGCAGATGGGCCACGAGGGCTGCAGTTCTTGGGCAATTCCTGCAGCTGTGCTGACTCGGAGCCAGCAGACTTGGGGTGCACGTGACCCAGTGAGACACCAGCAGCTGTGGCCAAGCCAGTGCCTGTGTCTCCCCTCCCCCGACAACAGGCAGCGCCGCTCAGGGAGAGGCTTCTTCCACTCCGGGAAAGGAAAGGGAAGAATTCAGGGGACTTTGTTTTGCAACTTGGTTACCAGCTCGGCCACAGTAAAATAAAATGCCAAGCAGACTCCTGAGGCCCTGAATCCAGCCTTAGTTCCTGGAAGGCATTTCTGGACCCAGCCTGGGCCAGAAGGAAACATGCTGCCCTGAAGGGAAGGACCCAGTCCTGGCAGAATTCACCACCTGCTGACTAAAGAGCACTTGGGCTTTGAATAAACATGAGAGGTAGCCAGGCAGCAATCACCAAGGGCTTCAGGTGAGATTGGGCTGGCTTCAGGTGTGACCTGGCACTGGTGGCCACAAGGGAGTGTCCACATCACTCCTCCCCCAACTCCAGCAGCCCAGTGCAGAGTGAGGGAAGAGAGTGAGAGACTTTGCCTTGTAATCCAGGGAATTCTCTCATATCTTACCCAAGTCCACCAAGGCGGTACCACCAGGAGTCTGCAAGAGTCACAGCATTACTGGGCTTGGGGCACCTCCAGTGCTGATACAGCTACAGTGACCAAAGACTTAGATCACAACACTTAATTTCCTTTGAATATCTGGAAAGCCTTCTCAAGAAGGATGGGTTTAAACAAGCCCAGACTGCAAAGATTAAAATAAATATCTAACTCTTCAATGCCCAGACATCAACAAACACCCGCAAGCACCAGGAATATCCAGGAAGACATGACCTCACCAAAAGAACTACGTAAGATACCAGTGACCAATCCTGGAGTGATAGAGATATGTGACCTTTCAGACAAAGAATTCAAAATAGCTGTCCTGACGAAGCTCAATGAACTTCAACACAATACAAAGAAGGAATTCAGAAGCCTATCAGAGAAACTTAGCAAAGAGATTGAAATAATTAAAAAAAAGCAAGCAGAAATTCTGGAGCTGAAGGATTCAATTGACAAACTGAGACTTGCACCAGAGTGTCTCAACAGAGGAATTGACCAAGCAGAAGAAAGAATTAGCTCGAAGATAGGCTATTTGAAAATACAGTCAAAAAAGAAAAAAGAATGAAAAAGAATGAAGCATGCCTACGAGATCTAGAAAATAGCCTCAAAAGGGCAAATCTAGAGTTATTGGCCTTAAAGGGGAGGTAGAGAGAGAGATTGGGGTAGAAAGTTTATTCAAAGAAAAAGAAAACTGGAGAAAGAGTTATTGGTAAACCGAAAAAAAAAAAAAAACCAGAAGATAGAAAATTTTTAATTCCTGAAGACAGAAAGCAAATGATATCAAACTGGAGGAAAAGGAAAAGCAGTCCACGACACCAGAGGGAAGCAGGATGTTCCTCAAGGGAGCCCTAGAGAGGGTCCAAGCAGCAATGAGCAGGAATAATCCCATGATATTAGACCATCATGGGATTATACAGAGTATAACTTGGAGCTGCAACTTTGGGGCCTCTCACTGCCACCTTCAATAAATATAGTAACAGTCCAGGTCTAAGTCCGGAGAAATACTCTCTAAATAAAGTACCCCAGTTGGGGAACTGCAATCACTGAAGGCATGGGGGCTTGAAAGGAGCAGAACAGAGAGGAACTGAGTGAGTCTGGTCCCCTAGGACAGAAGAAGAAAAAAAAAGACAAGAGGACAGTGACATTGTAGGAGTTGTAGGAGTCCCTGCCTTCATGTACATTTCTCGGTCACATTCCCTCTCCTGACCAGTCAGACCTTTGGGTCAGAGGAAAGGCCTCTTGGGAGGCAGCCCCCCGACCTCAGGAGGAAATACACACCATTCTTTACTGACCAATGGTTTGTTCATTCATCATTCATTCATTCATTCCCTCAGATGCAGAGGGTTGAGTTCATGGAACATTATCATCATTGATCCATCCAAGCCCCTCTCTCATTTTATCTACTTATTTTCTTCTTTTCTCCTCAGTCTTATTTCCTCTCCAACCATAAGCAACTCATAACTTGTTTAATGCCTATCTTTTTGTTTGTGTATTTTCTTGCAAAATGTGTTGTTGTTTTGTATAAATGTATTTTACAGTTTTCTTAAGATATAATTGGTGCACAATAAACTGCACAAATTTAAATTATACAATGTCCATCTTCCCCAAAACTTTCCTCACGACCTCTGTGTATCCATCCCTTTCTTACCGTTCCTCTCCCTAGGCAACCACTGATCTGCTGTCTGTCACCATAAATTGGTTTGTAATTTCTAGACTGTTATACAAATGGAATCATTTAGTATATACTCTTTTTTTGGTCTGATTTCTTTCATTCAGCATGATTATTTTAAAATTCATTCATGTTGCTGAGTAGTATTCTATTGTATTCCATTGTATGTATCAGGTCATTAAATATGAAACATCCAATTTTGAATCAAAAGCATAGTTTATTATATTTCAAACAAGAAGCAGTACAATTAATCAAAGTATGTGCCTAAAATATCAACGCAGTTTTGCCATCTTGACAGTAGCTTCTTTATGCCAGCAGCAAAGAAGCCTGGAGAGCGAGGAGCAGTGAAATCTCGAAAGGTGTTGTCCACAGCTTGTTGAGAATTGAATGTTTCCTTGCAAGAAAGAGTCCAAAGCCTAGAAGATGTGGTAGTCAGTTGGTGCAAGGTCTGGTGAATAGGGTGGATGACAGAGAGTATCCAAGTCCAGCCTCTGTAGTTTGAGCAGCATTGTTTTTTACAACATGTGCTCTAGCAAGAACAATGGTTGGATAAAGATGAAGTGCTGAAACACAGTCCAAAACTGAGTAATCATCAAAAAAAGCTAATGGTGTCTGTTTGGCGGTCCAGCGCTGGTATTTGCCACTACAGCCTCATGAAACCTCATTAAGCCATGACAGCAGATGTCTACCGCAACCAATTGGATGAAATGATGAGAATGCTTGTGATTAAGCAGCTGAGATTGGTCAAGATTAGAGCAAGACCCTGTCTCTAAATAAATAAATATTTAATAAATATAGACAAGTAGGGATCACCAGACACTTGAAGAAAACCAATAACATGAAAGATAAGAACTAAGCTGCACAAACAGGACCATTGTCCCAGAGGAAAATAAAAATTTTTTTTTTTTTTGAGACAAGGTCTTGTTCTATTGCCCAGGCTGAGTGCAGTGACATCATCATAGCTCACTATGACATCAAATTCCTGGGCTCAAGCGATCCTCCTGCCTCAGCCTCCCAAGTAGCTGGGACTCCAGGTGCATGCTGCCATATCCAGCTAATTTTTAGATTTTTTTAAAGACAAGGTCTTGCTATATTGCCCAGGCTGATCTCTAACTCCTGGCCTCAAGCAATCCTCCTGTCTTGGCCCCTCAAAGTGCTATGATTACAGGCGTGAGCCACTGCACACAGCCCAAGAAGTTACAATTCTTTAAAGGATTCATTCAGTGTTCAGCAGAACAGATGAAAAAAAAAATCCACATCATGGTGAAATTTTAGAAATTCAAGGCTAAAGAGAAAAGTCTAAAAGCTTCCAAAAAGTAAAAAGTGATCATTACAAAGGAATGAAAATATGGTTGATATTAGACTTCTCACCAGCAAAACACTAAATTCTAAAAAATTATGAAATAGTCCTTTAAATTTCTCAATAAAATATCTTGAACCTAAAATTATGTAATTGGCCTATCAACCAGGTGTTAGGGCCAAATAAAGACTTCACCAAATGTACAAGAACTTAAAAGTTCACCACCCATGCACTTCGTATGAAAAGTTATTCAAGGAAGTACTCCAGCAAAATGAAAAAAGTTCTCGATTTGGGATACAAGAAAGAATAGTACCTGAGAATGATCCAGAAGAAGTAAAGAAAGTGAAAAACAAATCAAAAGGAGTCCCCTTACATCCTGACACTTCAAAAATTCTCCTTTGAACTTCAAATTTGTGGGAACATAGGATTACATTTCCAACTCTGCCAGTCTAGTCATGGTACTTGGTTCCTCAGCATTGGTATTACTGCTGCCGCCACGCACGAGCTGTCTAACCTTGGACTAGTTATTCAGCCTTTTTCTTCTCCTGAAAAATAAGCATAACAGCACCTACCTCAAAGGATTGTTAGGGCAATTAAATTATTTTATCTATGTAAATCTCTTAGACTATAGTAAATCCTCAATAAATGCTATTTGTAGATATTATTATAAATATTCACATACTGTAATGGCTGTTTATTGGCTTTTAATTTTCAGAATCAATATACAAACAAGCACAGAAGAAATATGGATACATACAAATTAATGTAAAAATAAGGATAAAACAAGTAAAAAGTGGAAAGTATAGAGGGAGAAGGGAGAATATGTTCACTAATTTTTGAAGAGGAGAGTTCATACCATCTCACGTTGATATATCAAGACATAGAGATTGAAGAACAGTACTGAAAGTTTTAATATTAATAGGTATTATTTTTGGAGTTTATAATATATGCCAAGCACTATCATAAAAGCTTCACATATATAAACTTTTAATCCCGCAAGGTAAATGCTATTGCTATCTCCATTTTACAGGTCATTCTCTAGAAAAATAAAATAATAATAATATAACTCACAAAACATTAGGAAGGGAGGGAGGAGAAAAGGCAGCAGGTGATAAATGTGCATGAAATTTTTATCTTTCATAGAAGTCATTGGATACTGGCTAAAGCTGACAAATAAAGATTTTAAGTTGATTATTTGAAGTTATAATTATAACCGTCAGCAACAGTTAAAATAGAAATTGCAAATTAAAACAGAACTTTTTTTTTGAGAACTTGAAGTAGAACAGAACTTTAAATGTACAGTTGGATCCATAGTGTTCAAAAGCTTGTAGTTATTTTGGTTTTTGTCTTTCAGCTATTTCATTGTTGTGCATCTGGTTAACTTGTCCTTCCTATCTCACCTGAAGTATCCTCTCCTCTGGGAGGACTTCCCAGAATTCCCTAGTCTGGGTCAGGGTCACTATGCTCCCAAAGCTCCCTGTGCTTCCCTAGCACAAGGGTTCATCACACAGTGTTAAAATCCTCTGTTTACATGACCGTCTGGCCTCTCCTTAGGGCAAGGACTCTTGTCCTATATCATCACATTCCTAGCACATTGCACATTTAGTGAACATTTGGTGAATGGATTGCATGAACCAACGCAATTGTACTGTATTGTATCGATAATACCTCTGTTAACATCCCAGTGGCCAGTATATTAAATTGGTGGCTGCTTCCTTAACACAGCTAAGGGTAAACTACCAGTGCTCACTGGTTGAACCCTGGGGTTGGTAACTTTCTAAACACTCTTCCCCTGTGTTAAGTGCCAGCAACCCACAGGCCACCAGATCAGGGGCAAAGTGCCCCAAAGTAGGCACAGTTTCTTCTTCCCTAAAGGAGGCAGATGGACATGGTCAAACTGAGCCTCCTCAGACTCCCCTGCCTTGGTCACTGCAGAAAACCCCGAGGGTCCTGATAAACAGCAGGCACATCTATCTGTGTACACTCGGACACACATGCCCTATGGCAGGGTTCCCCAACCTGTGGTGAGTTGTAAAATTATTTCATTATATGTTACAATGTAATAATAAAAATAAAGTGCACAATAAAGGTAATGCGCTTGAATCATCCCCAAATCATTCCCCCACTCCCCAGTCCATGGAAAGATTGTTTTCCATGAAAACGGTCCCTGGTGCCAACAAGGTTGGGGACTGCTGCCCTGTGGGGTTGTGGACTGACTGAATTCAGCTGAGGTTCACCTGAGAAGCCTCAACTGGAGGAAGAGAAAGGAAGGACAGATGCAGGAAGGTCCCACCCTGGGACCAAACAGGTGGCTCCAAGGCCCTGGGAGTGTGAATCTCTGGCTCCTTCCCGCTGCCCACCACCCGTAGCTTCAGACATCTGGCAGGCTTCTCAGCAGCAGCTGGCACCTAAGACTCAGAATGAGGCGATGGCGCCAAGGTCACTGGGCCATCCTGAGCACCGCGGGCAACCTATGTCCCTCCTGCCCGTCTTCTGAAGTCCCCAGGATCCCACAAAAGACCACAGCCAAGTCTACTAGACAGTTGTCTACTCTGATTATTACCCTTCCCTCTCCTTCAGGCAGCCCCCACATGCTCAGACCCATACACAGGCTCCGGCAACCACAGATGCCTCCTCCATATCCTGTCTGTACTTTGGGCTCGGAGGCAACAGCCAGCACTTCAGCACTTTTACGTGTTAACCATGTCACAGACATTTTCTCATTTCACCCTATCAGTCCTATGAGGTAGGAACTATGTTTATTTCCATTTTACAGATGAGGAAACTAAGGTTAAGAGATTTAACAGCTAACTGACCATCCATTTTTATTAATACTTTATCTCCCTACAGAGTTCTGTTGTTTATACTATACTTTTAGGAATGTTCTACCCTTTAATCCTGAGAATACTGTGGCTCAGAAAAGAGAAGTGACTCGTCCCTGCTGGCGTCCAGCTGAGAAGCAGCAGGTCAGGAAATAGAAGCCAGGTCATGTGACTCTGAAACCAGATGCCTCCTCTCTTCCGCAGCCACAGCCAGCTCTGGGGTGACTGGTGAGGGCATCCGCCTTACCTAGGGCTCAGACAGGATGGTTATCTTGTGGGTCTGAATACCAAAGAGCCATCTGAGCCCAAACTTCAGCACCCCTTGCTTGCATGCCACAGGCGCTTTGAAGAAATTACGAAGGGTACCATGGGTAAGTGCTGCTGGCAGGGCAGCTCTCGGAGCGCAGAGTGATTAGGAATGCTTCAGAGATAAGCTTCCACTGGGCCCTGAAATGTGGATGCGAGAGGGCTGGTAGAGAGGAGAGTGCGAATGGGAGAGATGCCAATGACTTTGGGCTTGTGTCAGCATCAAAAGAAATCTCAGAGGTCATTTGGTCCAGTCTCCCAATAGTACACAAATCCTATCAGTGACATCCTTGTCTGAGGACTACTCTCAATTTTTAATGTACTTTTAAGTCATCTGAAGAGACTTTATTTTTATTTTATTTTATTTTTATTTATTTATTGAGACAGAGTCTCACTCTGTTGCCCAGGCTACAGTTCTGTGGCATCAGCCTAGCTCACAGCAACCTCAAACTCCTGGGCTCAAGCAATCCTACTGCCTCAGCCTCCCGAGTAGCTGGGACTACAGGCATGTGCCACCGTGCCTAGCTAATTTTTTGTATATATAATTTTAGTTGTCCAGCTGATTTCTTTCTATTTTTTTAGTAGAGACGGGGTCTCACTCTTGCTCAGGCTGGTCTCGAACTCCTGAGCTCAAACAATCCTCCTGCCTCAGCCTCCCAGAGTGCTAGGATTACAGGCGTGAGCCACCACATCTGGCCCTGAAAAGACTTTTAAAAATGCAGATTTCTGAAGAAAGCCCTTACTAGTAGATATGGGGCCAAGATATCAAAATTTTTAACAATCACCCAAGGTGATTCTATTCTCCACACTTTGAAGAGCATTGAATTCTGGGTCTCATATCTATACTTCCCTATCAGCTAGGTTGTTTTCAGTTGCAAATAATAAAAAAACCAACCCAAAGTGGCTGAAACAATAAAGAATTAATTGGCTAAAATAATGGAAAAAACCGGCATGAGGGTGAGCTTCAGAGTTTGACTAGGGCACAGGCACTGATTCTCTGCAATATTCTTGTTTTTGTCTTCCTTCATGTGTGGCAGCTTCACCCTCGGTTTTTCTCGTAGTCCCAAGATGGCTGCCAGGCAGCCATCCTTCATGTGCACTTTCTCATTCTCAGCCAGGAAGAAAGCACCACTTCCCACAACACTTGAACAAAGTCCTAAGTTGTACTCTCTGGTCCACTGAATCAATTACCATGGCAAGAGGGATGAGTTTACCTTGTCAGAGACAGAGCAGTCAGAGCCCACCCTTGGAGCAAAGGGTAGAGTCACTACTACCCAAACCACAAGATTGTTAAACATTATGAGACTACGACTAAAAAATAGCAGCGTGTAATACCTCACTATATTGGTTACCTATTGTTTGTAACAAATTACCCTAAAACTTTGCAGCTTAAAACAATTCTAGCACTCAGGGAGGCTGAGGCAGGAGGATCGCTTGAGCCAAGGAGTTCAAGACCAGCCTGAGCAAGAGTGAGACCCCGTCTCTACTAAAAATAGAAAAAATTAGCTGGGCATGGTGGTGCACACCTGTAGTCCCAGATACTTGGGAGGCTGAGGCAGGAGGATCACTTGCGCTTAGGAGTCTGAGGTTGCTGTGAGCCAGGCTAACGCCACGGCACTCTAGCTTGGGCAACAGAGCAAGACTCTGTCTCCAAAAAAAAAGAAAAGAAAAGAAAAAACAAGACATAAGCTTTATTATCTCATAGTTTCTGTGGATTGGGAATTTGGGCATCTGCTTTAGGATCTCTCGCAAGACTGCAATCAAGATGTTATCCAGGCTATCGTCATCTCAAAGCTTGACTGGGGAAAGATCTACTTCCATGCTCTTATGACTGCTGGCAGGATTCAGTTCATTGAGGGATTTGGATTGAGGGCCTAGTTCCTCGATGTCAGCTGGAAGCTGCCCTCAGCTCAGGCCCAGGTGGCCCTCTCCATTAGGGCAAGCACCCAAGAGTCAGAAAGAGAATACCAGGAAGATGGAAGCCACGGTCTTCTGCAACCTAATCATGGAAGTGACATCTCATCACTTTTGCTGGACTGTATTCTGTTTGTAGAAGCAAGTCACCAGGTCCGGCCCACACTCAAAGGGAGAGAATTACACAGGGCAGGAATGCTAGGAGGCAGAGATCTCTGGGAGCCGTGTCAGTCTGTCTGCCACACTCACAAAGTAGCACTGTCCATTGCGGGACCATTGTAATTGTTTAAAGAGGTGGTTTTTGTACTTTGTTCGCCATGTTTCACAGTAAAAATATATTTTAGATCAAGACCTAGTAATAAATGTGGGTCTGTACACACACACTCTAAAACAAATGTTTCACAAAATAATATTTTACTGTGTGTGATGCACATATATTTTCTATTCCCTTTTTTAAGGTGGCTAACTTATTATCTCAATTAGGAGGTGCTATTAAATTTTCTTTTACATCGTGAGTCAGTAAGTTTCAAGTAATTTGTCCATTTCATCTAAATTATAAATTCACTGGCAAAAAACTTATTCGTAATATCTCTTTTTTTTTTTTTCTTTGAGAAAGGTCTTGCTCTGTTGCCCAGGTTAGAGTGCAATGGTGTCATCAAAGTTCACTGCAACCTCAAAATCCTGGGCTCAAGTGACCCTCCTGCCTCAGCCTCCTGAGTAGCTGGGACTACAGGTGTGCACCATCAAGCCTGGCTAATTTTTATATTTTTTGTAGAGAAGCAGTCTCACTCTTGCTCAGGCTGGTCTGAAACTCCTGGCCTCAAGCAAGCCTCCCAAAGTGCTAGGATTACAGGTGTGAGTCAGCATGCCTGGCCTATTCATAATATTTCTTTACTATTCTTTTAATATTGGTTAAACATGTAGTGAATACCATTCTTTCATCCTTGATATCAGTAATTTGTGTTCTCTCTTTTCTTGATCAGTTAAGTGTTTATCATTTTTGTTGATTGTTCAAAGAACCTATTTTTTCCTTTGCAAAAATTTATTTTTGGCTGGGCATGGTGGCTCACACCTGTAATCCCAGCACTTTGGGAGGCTGAGGTGGGAAGAATGCTTGAGGCCAGGAGTTTGAGACCAACCTGGACAACATAGTGAGATCCTGCCTCTACAAAAATATTTTTATTTTATTTATTCTATTTTTACTGAAGTATACTGCATTATTGTGTTAATGTATTATCTTTACTGGATATCATCTCACAGTGTATCCAGGTCTAAGTAATCTCAGTGAACTATATATTGCCTACGGTGGTTTTGTAATGATTTATAGGCACATTTCTGTTGGAATATGTAGAAGAAAGGGCATAACGCTTAAAAGTCCTTTTATTTTTTAAAAGCAGCTAGATAGACACAGACTTGCCACCTCATGTACTGCTCCTTGTCAGCCTCAAGGGGAACAGCCAACATGCCTATGGCTGAAACTTTGCTTTGCAGACTAAGGCACTGCTTGGTGCTTCCTTTTTATATCCTTCACCACATGTGTGCTTCCACCTAAGAGACACACGTGCCCTATTGCCTTATTGTCCACGTGCCCTTTGTTCCCACCTGATATAAGGTCACTCATAGCAAATTAGGACCACTGTTTTTTGTCTGTCGTATTGCACGAAAGGAACATTAGACCCATTTCCATTAAAATACGTTTTTGGTGATAAACTGTGGCACCGCTACTTTTTTAAATTCCACTTCATGATTTTTGGATGGACACTTATAACACTAATCTACACAAGGCCGTTTCCTAGAAGCCACAAAGCTTTCATCCTCCTCTTGTACGGCACACGCATTTCATAGGCATTGCAACACAAGTTCAAGATTTCATCAATAACATGAAAAACATTTCCCTGATATTAGCACAATTTAGCAAAACCATCAGCTCTCTCATTGGCCAGGCTCAACCTAATGCACATCTAACGTGTGTTATACAGCCAGTAAAGAGAAGTTTAATTTATTTCAGCTTCAGGGAAAGGTATTTGCTAACACTGCAGGGACGAGAGCATTCCCTGGCATCCAGAGCAGCTTGTTTATCCTGGAAGAACGCTTTGTTTTCCTTTTTGCCCCTTTTACTGTTGACACTTTTACACATCTAAATGTAATTTGTTGAGAATAAATTTAGCTGCAAAAAAAAAACCCACTTATTGTCCTTTATGACATCAAAAATATTGTTGATACAGTATTTCCCAAAGTGCTCTACTACCACCTCCTATATTTTCTTCCAAGCTGTTAATACCCATTATCATGTTCATGCATGTGTAGACACTGACCAGTATGTCATAAGAACTGCCTGACTACTTTGCCAAACCACGAAACCAAGGTGGCCATGGTGGTTCCAGTAGCAGCAACAGCTATGGCAGTGGCAGAAGGTTTTAATTATTCCCAGGAAACAAAGCTTAGCAGGAGAGGAGAGCCAGAGAAGTGACAGGGAAGCTACAGATTACAACAGATTTGTGAACTCAGTCAAGCACAGTGGTGGCAGGGCCTAGCTGCTACAAAGAAGACATGTTTTAGACAATACTCATGTGTATGGGCAAAAAACT
>NW_012148607.1:1287628-1292152 GCF_000956105.1 Propithecus coquereli
GGACATCCCAGAGTGCTAGGATTACAGGCATGAGCCACCACACCCAGGCTTTACAATGTGTTTTAAAATATGTATATATAGTGGAATAGCTAAATTGAGCTAATTAATGTTAACATGTATTATTTGTATACTTATTTTTTTGTGTGTGGTAGGAATACTTCAAATCTACTGTCTTAGCAATTTTCAATAATGCAATACATTCTTCTTAACTATAGTCATCATGCTATGCAATAGATCTCTTGAATTTATTTCTTCTAACTGAAATTTTGTACCCCTTGACCAACATCTCCCTGTCTCCTGCCCCCCTATCCCCTAACCTGCTACCCAACAGCTCTGGTAACCACCATTCTACTGTCTACTTCCATGAGCTCAGCTTTTTTAGATTCCACATTGGTGTGGCTTACATGTTTGTACTTTCCAAAACTCATGTTGAAATTTAATCACCAGTGTGTTCAGTTTACTAAGAAGTGGGACCTTTAAGAGGTAATTGAGTCATGAGGGCTCTGCCCTCATGAATGGATTAATGGATTAATGGGTTATCACGGCCATGGGTTGGTTATCAGGAGTTTGCGTCTGTTATAAAAGCCAGTTTGGCTGGTGCTCTAGCCCTCACCATGTGATGTCCTGTGCAGACTTGGGAGTCTGCATAGGATCCCACCAACAAGAAGGCCCTCAACAGATGAAGCCCTCAACCTTGGACTTCTCAGCCTCCATAACTATAAGAAATATATTTCTTGTCTTTATAAATTACCCAGTCACAGGTACTCAGTTGAAACTGCCCTTTGTCAAATTAATAAAGGGCCACAGGGTGGGAACTGTCATAGGGGCTTGAACTCTACAAATGTATAGACATAGTTAAAAAAATAACCAGCCATTGTTCCCTAGCTTGCCTTCCTGTAATTGCTTACTGCTTAGGAGTCACGTATCCTTGATTAGCATAAGATTTGTGACTTTCCCAATTGCTTCTATAAATAACATGGCTGGTCTTTGACATACATTCCATACTGCATTCAGAGGGGCCAACTGATGCCAACTGGACCAGCGGTCATACATGGGAACTGATTCAACAGGTCCTACGACCCTCCACACAGGAACTATCTCAGCTCAAGAAGACAACCTCTGCTTCCCAACCCTATGAGGACAACCCCAGCCAATCAGCAGACCCAATTTCCTATCCCTTGGTCCACCAAACTACCTTTAAAAACCTTAGCCCAAAAATTCTTGGGGAGATGGAGGTAAGAAATTTCTTACATCTCCTCGCTCAGTGCCCTGTGATATTAAAGTCTTTCTCTGCTGCAATTCCTGCTGTTTCAGTGTATTTATTTACCTTTGAGCAGCAAGCAATACAACTCAGTTGGGTGGTAACACAGTTATAGCAACAGAAAATGGACTAAGGCAGAAAATTATACTGAGAAGTGGAGTTGCTGCTAATAATGGACACCTGAAAATGTGGAAGCAGCTTTGGAACTAGGTAATGGACACAGGCTGGAAGAATTTGAAGAAGCAAGCTAATAAAAGCCCATATTGCCATGAATGGAGCATTAAGGGTGCTCCTGGTGAGGGCTCAGAAAACAAGAAGACAGCTTCACATGGTGGCTCATGCCTGTAATCCTAGCACTCTGGGGGGCTTAGACAGGAGGACCATTTGAGGCCAGGAGTTTGAGACCAGCCTGAGCGAGAGCGAGACCCTGTCTCTACAAAAAATAGAAAAATTAGGCAGGTGTGGAGGCACACGCCTGTAGTCCCAGCTACTAAGGAGGCTGAGGCAGGGGAATCGCTTAAGCCCAGGATTTTTAGGTTGCAGTGAGCTATGATGATGCCACTGCACTGTAGCCTAGGCAACAGAGTGAGATCCTGTTGAAAGAAAGAAGGAAAGAAAGAAAAGGAAGGAAGGAAGGAAGGAAGAGAGAAAGGGAGGAAGGGAGGAAGGAAGGGAGGAAGAATGGAATTTCTTAGACATTATTTAAGTGGTCATGACCAGAATGCTAATAGAAATATGGACAGTAGCCAGGCGGGGTGGCTCACGTCTGTAATCCTAGCACTTTGGGAGGCCGAGGTGGGCGGATTGTTTGAGCTCAGGAGGTCGAGACCAGCCTGAGCAAGAGCGAGACCCTGTCTCTACTAAAAATAGAAAGAAATTAATCGGACAACTAAAAATATATAGAAAAAATTAGCCGGGCATGGTGGCACATGCCTGTAGTCCCAACTACTCGGGAGGAGTTTGAGGTTGCTGTGAGCTAGGATGACGCCACGGCACTCTAGCCCAGGCAACACAGTGAGACTCTGTCTCAAAAAAAAAAAAAAAGAAATATGGACAGTAAAGGCCATTCTGATGAGGTTGCAGATGGAACTGAAGAACAAGGTATTGGAAACTGGAGTAAAGGTCATCCTCGTTACAAACTGGCAAAGAACTTGGCTGGATTGTGTCCATGCCCAAGGGGGCTTTATGGAATGCAGAATTTAAGAGCAATGAACTAGGATATCTAGCAGAAGAAATATCTAAGCAGCAAAGCATTCAGGCTGCTGCATGGCTACTTTTTAACTGCTTACATTAAGCTGGATGAGAGGAAAAATGACTGAAAGATGGAGTTTATAATCAGAAAAGAAGATCTGGAAAACTCTCAGGCTGTCCATGTACAGTGAAAAAGCATGTTTGGGAGAGGGAAACCAAGTGTATGGCCTAACAACCAGTTTGCTAGAGATTAGTACAGATAGAAGGGATTTTCAAGAGAATGGAAGAAAGACTCCAAAGGCATTTCAGAGATCTTAGAGGTTGTCCCTCCCATCGCAGGCCCAGAGGCCTAGGAGGGCAGAATGGTTTTGGAGGACCAGCCCAGCCCCAGTGCCCTCCTTTGGCTTACTGCCCAGGGTCCCCTTGGGTCTCTGCTCCCTGCACTCCAACACAATGCTTCTCAGCTGGTCCAGCTATGGCTCAAGTGGGCCCAGATGCAGCTCAGCCTGTTGCTCCAGAAGGTATGAGCCTTAAGCTGTGGCTGCATCCATGTGGTGCTGACTCTCCGGGCACGCAGAATACAGATGTGGGGCAATGTCGGCCTTTACCTAGATTTCAAAAGATGTATAGGACAGCCTGGTGGCCCAGGCAGAAACCTGCTGCAGGGCTGGAGCCACTGCAAAGAGACCCCATTAGGGCAACTCTGAGCAGAAGTATGGGGACAGAGAGCTCCCACCAGTGGAATGCCTAGTGGAGCCACGGGAGCAGGGCTGCTACCAGAAACTGTAAGGCCACCAGTGTGCAACTCCAGCCTGGGAGAGCTGCAGGACTCTCACTCTGTTGCCGAGGCTGTAGTGCAATGATATGATCATAGTTCACTGCAACCTTGAACTCCTGGTCTCAAACGATCCTTCTGCCTCAGCCTCCCAAGTAGCTAAGACCACACATATGCACCACCACACCTGGCTAATTTTTTTTTTTTTTAAGAGATGGGGGTCTCACTATGTTGCCCAGGCTGGTTTTGAACACCTGGGCTCAAGCGATCCTCCTGCCTTGGACTGCCAAAGTGCTGGGATTACATGTGTGATCCACTGTACCCTCCCAGCAGAAAGTCTGTTTTATGTCTGTCCTACCATTGTATTTTGGAAGAAGTAAACTTGTTATCAGAGGCTCACAGCTGGAAGGAATTTGCCTCAAGGTGAATACTGCCTTGATACTTACTCATATCTGATTTAGATTAGACTAGGAACTTTGGGCTTTTGAGTTGATGCTGTAATGAATTAAGACTTTGAGGCTAGGCCAGGCACAGTGGCTCATGCCTGTAATCCCAGCACTCTGGTAGGCTGGGAGGAGGACTGCTTCAGGCCAAGAGTTCAAGAGCAGCCTAGGCAACATAGCAAGACCGCTGTCTCTACGATAAAAAATAAAAAGACTTTGGGGCTATTAGAAGACAGAGGACATGAGTTTGTGGCAGGCCAGGGGAAGAATGCTATGGTTTGAATGTTTGTCTCCTCTGAAACACATGTTGAAACTTAATCCCCAATGTAACAGTATTAAGAGGTGGGGCCTTTGAAAGGTGATTAGGTCATGAGGTCTTTGCTGGGTCCAGCCCAGGTAGCAGTTCTGATGGATTAATGGGTTATCATGGGTTAGCAGATTAGTTATCACAAGAGTGGGTCTGTTATAAAAGCCAGTTTGGCTTATGCTCTAGCCCCCTCACCACGTGATGTCCTGTGCTGTCTCAGGGCTCTGCAGAAAGTCACCACCAACAAGAAGACCCTCAATAGATGTGGCCCCTCGATCTTGGACTTCTCAGCTTCCAGAACTAGAAGAAATAGATTTCTTTTCTATATAAATAGCCCAGTCTCAGGTATTCCATTATAGCAACAGAAAACAGACTACTAAGGCACATATAAGTGAGATCATGTAGTAATTGTCTTTCTGTGCCTGGCTTATTTCACTTAACATAATGTCCTCCAGGTTCATCCATGTCGTCACAAATGACAGGATTTCCTTCTTTTTTAAGACTGAATAGTATTTCACTATGCATATATACCACATTTTCTTAATTG
>NW_012148607.1:1292752-1298710 GCF_000956105.1 Propithecus coquereli
TTTTGAGATAGAGTCTCACTCTGTTGCCCGGGCTAGAGTGCCGTGGCGTCATCTTAGCTCACAGCAATCTCAAACTCCTGGGCTCAAGCGATCATCCTGCCTCAGCCTCCCGAGTAGCTGGGACTACAGGCATGCGCCACCATGCCTGGCTAGTTTTTTCTATATATTTTTAGTTGTCCAATTAAGATTACAGGCGTGAGCCACCGCGCCCGGCCAGGTTCTTTGTCCATTTTTTAATCGGGTTGTTTTTTCACTATTGAGTTGAGTTCCTTACATATTTTGGATGTCCTCTTATCAGATGGACAGTTTGAAAATACTTTCTTCCATTGAGTAGATTATTTATTCTGTTGATTGTTTCCTTGGCTGTGCAGCAACTTTTTAGTTTTATGTAATTCCACTTGTCTATTTTTGCTTTTGTTGCCTGTGCTTTTGCATTCATATCCAAAAAAATGTTCTATTCTATTCTCTTTCGTTAAAAATAAACAGCTGGTCTAGAACTACTGTATCAATCAAGATAGACTAAGTTATACTTCAGTAACAGACAACATAAGCTCTCAGCGGCTTAACACAACAACAGTTATTTTTCATACTTGCCACATGTCTAATGCAGTAACCACAGGAGGCTGTGTTCAACACATTAGGTACTCATGTGAATGTAGGCTTCACCTCAACAAATGTTTCCTTCATCATCGTGACAGGGATGACATGGCAAATCTGGCATTAGCTCTCAAAGTTTTCATCAGAAACGACAGACACCACTTCCTCTCACATTTCATTGGCTAAAGCAAGTCACATAGCCATGCCTACCTGCAGAAAGAATTGGGAAAGCAACCCTACCACACGCCCAGGAGGAGGAGAACTAGGTATCTGTGAAAAGTCCTAATGTCTACCCACAAAATTGATTTCATGACAGCTAATGAATTGTGGTTGTGAACCATAGTTCAGAAAACACTGATTTAAAGGTTTCTTATGTTAACCTGTAATCTGGCTCACTACAACTTCCTTCTGCT
Organism: Propithecus coquereli; assembly: GCF_000956105.1. Lineage (NCBI taxonomy): Eukaryota > Metazoa > Chordata > Mammalia > Primates > Indriidae > Propithecus > Propithecus coquereli. The sequence goes on from NW_012148607.1 coordinate 1,293,763, forward strand.
GGCCCCAACTCAAAACACATCAGCTCCCCCTGCCTATTTGGAGACAACATTTCTCTTCCCTAAGTCTGCCCTTCTGGTGCAGTACTCCCAATTCCCCCAGTTCTTCTCCCTAGAACGGGACTTGCAGCTTCCTCTTCATCCTGGTAACCCTCTTCAAGGTACAACTGACTTTGCCAATGTAGCTCCTAAAGTGTCGCCTCCAAATATGGTCTGAGCAGCTTGGAGTTCAACAGTTCCCATTTACTCAGAAAGATAAGGGCTGGGTAAGCTTAAGGATAGGACTGACCTTTAGAAGCATTTTCTGTAGAGCCAGTTATTTAATTTCCTCATTCAGTAAATGACATTGATAATCATATCCGCAGTGGGAGGTCTGTGAAATCTGATCAGATCATTTTCTGGCTTAAAACTCCTGCAATGGCTTCCAATTGTTCATTGGAATAATATCCATTCCTTCAAGTGGCCTGCAAGGCCTTATGTAGTTGCTTTTGCCTGCTTCCCCAGCCTTCTATTTCACAGCCATTCCCTTCTCTCTGTGTGGCATGGGACTGGACCTCTTTCAGGTCCCAGAATGCACTCTTTCCTGTCTTAGGAGCTTCACATTGACACAACCTGAAACCTCTGCTAGAGGTTTCAACACCCTCCCCTGCCTCACTAACTCCTCTTCAATTTCAGGTCTGCTTCAACATCTTTCTCCAGGCTAGGTTAGGTCCCCCAGGTATATACACTCTACACTTCTCTCAGTACTTAGTTCATTCCTAATTTACTTGTAATTAATTGCAAATACTTGTAATTTGTCATTACTTGTCCATCTTGCCCACTAGATTATATGACCCACAAGAATAAGGACTTTGTCTATTCTGTTCACCATTATCTCTAACATTTAGGATTAGGCCTAGCACATAGGAGTTATCCAAATATGTATTAACTATTAAACATGTACCATGTGTGTTGGTGCCTGGGGGTTAGGGATGCAAAAATAAATACCAGCTTCCAGCCATGAATAATTCCTAGTCTGGGGAGAGGTAAAGGAGAAAAAGCAACCACGGGAAGTGCTATGTTTCACAGCATATACAGAGCCTCGGGGAGCACAAAAAAGGAACCACCCAGTCTGCTTTAGAGGGATTAGGGAAAGCTGTTGGAGGGGGTGGAAATTTGGGCTAGCAAAAAAGTACAGAGGGAAGAGGGCATTTAGACAGAGAAGACAATGTGTCATGACACAGAGGCGTAGGGGCAGGCACTGTGTTTAGAGATGAGGAAGGCAGATAGGAAGAACAGATTCACAGGGAAGAGAGTGGTGATCTGAGTTGGCCACAGGGACTGTTTGTCCCCCTTGCCTTCCACTAAAGGCCCTCAAATCTGAGACCTTCTAATGCAAAGGTTCTTAATTTGGGGTTTTCAGATGGGCTTTAGGGAGTGCCCAGACCCTAGAAATTATATGTAAAATGCTGTGGTGGTCTTTTTGTTCTGAGGGCCAAAGCTTTTATCAGTCTCTCAAACAGACTTGTGACCCCAAAAAGGTGAAAACCACAGATCCAAGCTATCACTCTCCCATGACCTGTGGTTGCCTCAACATCTGATCCTCTGCTACAGATGAGCTGCTGTAGGTCACAAGAGGAACTCATGAACAAGACCGAGGCAACATTGCTAAGCTTCCAGGTCTCTTGATATGACTCCTCCCACAGCCCATATCAAGCCATATTTGGTACTCTGTGGGCTTGGTTCTCTACCCCCGATAGCTTTTTCTAAATATAATTGCTTTTAATACACCATAAGCACCAAATATGAAAGCCAGAACCTTAACAATAATCTGGCTTTATGTTCCCTCCAGCCCCTATCCTCCTACCTGTGGGAACCATTATCCTGAATCCCATAGTGATAACCATCCTTTCCTTTTTACATAGTTTCACTGCATATATGTTCTTTTTAAATGTTTTTTTTACAAGTTTCCTAAATCATGGTTTATTTAACAAGGTTATTTCTACAGAGTTATTATATTTTATATATATGCATGTGTGATATGAAGAGACTGATGTACAATCAACAAGTCTTAAATCTCTCTTCCATGGATTTCCCTTATCTTTGCTTAGCAGTAAAAGGCATAGCTTTATATAAACATATTCTTTACAACTGTCTTCTTAATATAAAATTACTGCAGTACAGAAATAGCACTGGACATTTATTAAATAAGTCACTGGCCATTAAGTTCAATTGTGCAGTTGTGAAACCTAACATCAAAGAGTTTTTGAAACCTTAAGACTAGGTGATCTGCAATGTTTCCAACATGTCTTCAACTACCTTAAGAGAGTATTTGGTTTCCTTTTTACTTTGACCTGCAAACTGATAAGCTCTGTTTATTTCACTAGCTGCATATTTCATGTTGTCCTTTTTCGTGTTTGCACTTCCTTTGGATTAGAAGCAACATGACTTGCCGACATGTAAAGCCCAAACAAAGCTCATATTACTGTTGTTCAGTTTCAATGCTTGTGCAAAGTACTGACTTGGAAGTTCAACGTTTTCAAGTCCACCTTGGATATATTTAACTTCAGCATATTGTTGATAGGATAAGTGGTTGTGTGGATTAATCATCATAAGCTCCTCTAAACAAAAGGCTGCTTTTGCAGTCATGTTCATTGGTAGAAAGTTCTGCAAATTCATGCCAGGCTTCTGGGTCTCCAAGAAATTGTTCCAGATACTCATTCGGTTCCCAAATGGCCTCTATATTTTCCCCTGGGCTTTTCAAACGGCAATCTTACGCTTTCTTGCAGCAGTGTTAGTTGGAGCTTCTTGTAAAATTCTATCATATAGCTGTATAGCATCATCGTATCTTTCCATGGCTTCAAATCTCATGCCCGTTAATTGCTTGACTCTGTGACTGCCAGGGAATTGTCTTAACTCTTAAAGACAAAACAATGCCAAGTTATCCCGACCATAGTCTAGGGCTGCAATCATCACCTGTTCATATATCATCCAAATATTATCTCCAAGCTTAGAAGCATATTCATTAATTACTTCTTGTCCAACTTCCACAATTTGCTCACTATTTCTTGAGTTTTTTCTCTCCATTTTCTCATTTTATCTCGCATTTCTTCCCAAGTGACATCGTAAAGCTCTGAAACCTTCGCCATCTTCCTAAATGTTTTTAAATTCTTAGTTGTATTTGACTTTGTAATATCACTAGTCATCAAAGAAATGCAAATTAAAACCACAATGAAATACTAAGACACAGCTGCTAGAATAAACTTTAAAATTGACAATACCAAGTGTTAGCAAGGATGTGAAGCAACTGGAAGTCTCAAATACATTGCTGATGGGAATGCAAAATGATAAAGCCACTTTGGAAAACAATATGGGAGTACCTTATAAAGTTAAACAACATTTACCATATGACCTAGCAACCACCCCTAAGTATTTACTCAAAAGAAAAGATGAATATACAAAATCATGTACACAAATGTTGTTAGCAGCATTACTGATAATAGCCAAAAACTGGAAGCAACTTAAATGTCCATCAGCTGGCGAGTGGATAAACAAATTATGGTATATCTACCATGGAATATAATTCAGCAATAAAAAGGAACAAAACATTAATATAACAAAATGAATCTCAAAAATATTATACTAAGTGAAAGAAGTCAAACACAAGACTGTATACTATAGGACTCCATTTATATGTGCAAAATTTCCCAAGATCAGATATTTGAAAGGATTCACCAGACTCCACAGAGCATAATCATCTAAGATTTTTATTTAAAGGCAAAGGACACAGGGCAGCAAGAGAAAGACTGGGCAGGTAAACAACAGAAATCTCAAAAACATATAAAGTACAAGCTCCCCACCGTCCTTATTCACATGTGGACTGCACTGCCTGGTGCCTTTGGATTGAATCACCATGATCTGTGTGAGGAATCCTGGCTTTGGAAGAGCTCAAATCAGAAGTTCCCAGCAGTGTTTCTACACTACTCTGGCTATATAATCAAGCCAGACACTAGTTAGACCAGTTGCAAATCTTCAGTAAAGTGAGTGACCCTGGGGGTCACCAGAGGAGCTTCAGACTTTAAACAGCAGTTATAAATCCCAATGCCCTTATCTTGACCAAGAGTGAAAACCAGACATCCAGGTATCCTCAGAGATAAAGACAGAGCTTTTGCGATCCAGCTGTAAACCAACTCTATCTTCCACAATATGAAATTCTAAAACAGCCAAAACTATAGTGACAGAAAGCAGATCAGTGATTATCTGGGACCAGGGATGGGGGAAGGAGATTGAGTACAAAGGAGCACAAGTAAACTTTTCAGGAGATAGAATTATTTTCTACATCTTGATGGTGATGGTGGCTATACTATTATATATAATTGTCAAAATTCATTAAACAGTACATTTAAAATTGATGAATTATACTGTATATAAATAATAACTTAAGAAAAACTTTCTTTCAAAAAGGACATCATGAAGTTGGGGGAAAGCGCCGCGAGCGGCCAAGGGGGCGTGGGGCGCCGGCGCGGCCGCCAGATGGGGCCAAGTTCCGGCGTCCGCGCCGAGGCCAACTTGGATTCGCGCTCCGCCGGCGACCATGGCACCCGGCCCCTTGGCGGCAATCTGTGTCCCCCAAACTAGTTCCCGACGCCAGACCCGCGGCACTCCCAGTGTCGAATTTGGGGTGAACGTTTTTTCGTTTCTTTTCATCACTTTACGTTGTACCCGCCTCAAAGGGGCTGACTGCATTTCAGAAAGCATCAACTTTTCTCGATGGACCTATTCATCAAGTGAAATATACCAGTACTATTTTAAGAAGCTTTGTACTTCATCATAGACAAGTTCTTCCCTCCCCTCAATGAAAATGAGGACATTTGAGAAGTGATTTAAGGTGTGGACATTTGAGAAGGTGTCCCATCAAATCAGTGAACCAAAGGATAAGTACTGAATAGATTAATCCAAAGCACTATTTTTT
>NW_012148607.1:1300560-1306007 GCF_000956105.1 Propithecus coquereli
GTTTGAGGTTGCTGTGAGCTAGGATGACGCCACAGCACTCTAGCCCGGGCAACACAGTGAGACTCTGTCTCAAAAAAATAAAATAAAATAAATAACATAATTAGTACGCAATCAGTACATGATGCAGTGCTGCCCCTGAACACACACTGTGTGCAGTGAAGCCCTTTGATGCCGAGGGAAGAGCTCTGAGAGATTGAGGGTGAGCCAAAGAACAGGCACCAGAGCTCAGCCACAGACCAGAAACAAGAACAAAAATCTGGAATATAACAAAACATCAGGAGATTGCTAGGTGTTCAGAAAGCAAAAGGAGTAGAGTTGCCATTCCAAAGGATGAGGAAGCCTGATTATCTCCCACAATCCCAACTGCTACATCTCCAAGAGCTCCTTGTCACACAGGAGCTCAGGGAATACCTGCTAGACGAATGAACAAAGGATGAAACACACAAAAGAGTATGACAGCTCTGTGGCAGAAGCAGCTTCCCCAGTCACATTTAAGCAGAAGTGCTGCTGACAGCAGGAAGAATAACCGGAATTATTCAGCTCAGGAGAGTTTTCTCAATGTAAGTAAGCAGATTATTTTGCATTGGCTTAACATTTTTAGTTACTTGTTCCTTAAATTAGATCATGGGCCATATGGAGAAACTAGGTAGGCTTGTTTGGGCCTGCTGGCTGTTCGAGATTGATCAGGTGAAGCTCACTTCAGCTGTAACCAGCTGGCACAAATAGAACTAATGGCATTTGGACTGACATGAAGCCCCCAACTATAGCCCCAAATCTATGGAGCTTCAACAATTTTATTGGCTAAATGCTTCTTCCCAAGTTTACAGATTAAAGTGTGAGACTGCTCACTGGCTCCCCCTTCTAAGCCCCTAAGGGGACAGCAAACTTTAGCACAGGCTTGGAGATTGTGGGGGACAGGGTGGTAATCAATGAATTAGAAACCTGCTGATGCTCCACAATTGGACAGCAAGCTTTAGCACAGGCTTGGAGATTGTGGGGGACGGGGTGGTAATCAATGAATTAGAAACCTGCTGATGCTCCACAATTGGACAGCAGGATAGTAAAACTCCTACTTCCTACTGCTGAAAACTGTCAGTAGAAAAACTCGAACAGGATGGAGACAGGTTCCAGAGTACATCTCTGCCACTGGTTCCAGTTTCCAGTGCCTCCAACACAGTATATACCCTTTGTCTTCCTCCTTCAGGGAAAAGGTGATGCTATGTCAGCCTACGCATTTTGCAGAAGTACATAGGTCCAAAATTGGCCATGAGGTTTGGTATTACCAGTTCCCCAACCCGGCAGGATGGGAAGAAAAAGAACGTGTCCATGAAAAGCCTTCGGAAGTGAGCCAGGTCTTCCACCTGAACCTCAATGCTGTATTGATTGGCCAGGAGCTCAATGGTGCCTTGCACCACATACTCGTTCTGTAACTGTGAGAGTGAGCAGGTGGAATAGACAACATGGCCTCCTGGTTTGGTGGCAAGGAGTCCAGCCCTGAAACCAGAAAGAGACAGAAGCAGTGACTAGTAAGCTTCCCAGCAGTCAAAGAGCAACATAAGGAGCTGAAAAGACAGACAGGGGGAGTCCACCCCAGGAAAGGTGGCTAGGTTACTAGGCTCCGAAGTCCCTTTCACAACAACACTGTCTGAAAAGTCATTCTCAAGACAGAGAGCAACTCAACCTTACTCCATGAGCTCTCTGCTAGGAAGTCTTCTTAAAATGATGCCCTGAGCTCTGACTCTGGTTATGGACCAAACTGTTAATGCTGGCTATGGATTGAGTCCTCATGCCAACCCCACAGAGCCTTGGGCTCAGTAGCTATTTTTCAAACATGTGCTACTCACTAAAATAGCATGAGTGAATCTGTGCTGCCCACCCTGGTATGTATGTCCTACCAGATAGGGTTTTTACATTCCAGGGAAGATCTCATGATTTCTGTTTCCTCCAGGCAGATTCCCAGCCAGACGACCCCGCTATGGGTGACAGTCTTGGCAAGAGCCTGCAGTTCCCCAGTTTCCCAGGTGACCAGATGACTAGAGTACTCTGGCACAAATTCCTTAGTTTTCATCAATCTATTACTCACGCAAGAAGCTGCACTTGCAGCATAGGCAACATCTGTCGCTCCTTCTTCCTCGACCGCTGAAAGATGTTGTTCTCTTCCTCATGAAGGGAGTGGCGGTCTGTGGTACAGGGCACATCCACCAGCACCTGCCCAGAGTGTTAAAGGGTAAAGTAGTAAAGCTCCTTACAGGTTCCTCCTCCTTAGGCCAGAGCTGTTTCAGGCACTTGGCCTGGGAAATTTATGAAGTACTTCCTCTGCCCACCCCTCTATTTCAGAGTACCTGACAAAGCTTCTCATTTTAACCTGCTAGACAATTATGAAACAATGAGTGGGAAAATAGTATATTTAGGAATATTCATAGCTGGTCAAAAAACTAAAACCAACACATAAACAACTATCATTAAATAATCAATATTAACCTAGAAAGATGTCTCAGTGCTTCAGAGCTCTGTCCTTAGCTATCTGAATGAAAATATCCAATTTACAGATGATACAATGCCCAGAGTGTAGCTAATATACTGAATAACAGAATCAGGATTCAAAATTACTCTAAGTTGAAACAATGTCAGATCTAATATGGAAATGTTTTTAAAGTGAGAAATGTAAAGTTATTCATTCATTTACTAGGTGCCTACTCAGTGCAGAGAGGCAAAAATTTTAAAAATGTCATATATTTATGTTTCAAAACAAATAAAATCATCTATGGAAAAGATCTATAAATGTTTAGTGAGGCAAAAACTCCAAGTAAATTAACAATAACCCAATATTCAATATTCTGATGTATTCCTAGGCTGCATGAATTGACACAGTGCATACAGAGTAAGAAAAATAACAATCACCTTGTATTCTAATCAGGTCATATCTCGAGAACTGTGATAGGGCTGGCCTTCACAGGAAAAAGGGACATTAACTAAATAGGAATGCCCCGAAAAGTGCCACTGGGATGTTCTAGAAACCGCATGATATAAGAAATTAATACCTTCTGTTTCCAGCAACTCCAGCAACTAGATATCCTGAAAGCCTGTATATCTAAAAAGGCTGGATATATTTTAAAAATACTTTTAAATGTAGAGCTCACAAAGAATTAGAGAAATCCTCAGAAGCCAAAGAAAAGACAGAAAAACAAACCCAGGGAGGCATGCAGGAGCTGAAGCTGATGGTTTCCATCTTTTACCAATCCCTAGTAACCAAAAGCCTAGGAGAACAGAAAACAGGGCATTGGGCTCATTTGAGGAGAATAACTGGAATGGAAATCTATAGCAAAGCCAAATCCTCAAAGGGCTACACACTCAATTAGAGTAAACTAGGAAAAAAATCCAGCCCACAAAAGAAGATAACAAAAGAATGTGTCCATTTTGGTTTTAACTCTGGGCAAGAAAAGGAAAGCAAGAAAAGTCTCCTTCAGAGTTTTTTTTGTTTTTGAGACAGACTCTCATTCCATTGCCCTGGGTAGAGTGCTGTGGTGTCATAGCAACCTCAAACTCCTGGGCTCAATGGATCCTTTTGCCTCAGCCTTCCAAGTAGCTGGGACTACAGACGCATGCCACAATGCCTGGCTAATTTTTCTATTTTTAGTAGAGACAGGGTCTTGCTCTTGCTGAGGCTGGTCTTGAACTCCTGAGCCCAAGTGATCCTCCCGCCTCAGCCTCCCAGAATGCTAGGATTACAGGCATGAGCCACCGCACCTGGCCCAAAATGCTGAGATCATAGGTATGAGCCAACAAGCCTTGCCCCAAGTGAAATCTGAAGAAAAACAAAGTTGAAAGATTTACTATAACAGATAATAAGCCTTATTACAAAGCTACGGCAACAAAGACAGTATAGTTTCTTGAAAAGAAAGACAAATAGGCCAATAGAACAGAGTCCAGAAATAGACCCGTACATACACAGATACTTGATTTATGACAGAGGTGATACTGCGGAGCAAGGGGAAATGAATAATCTTCAATAACTGGTGTAGGGTCAACTAGATATCATTTTTTGTATCCTTATTTCTTTTACTATACATAAAAATAAATTTCCAATGGATTGAAGATCTAAATGGGAAAGGTAAAACAAAAATGTTTCCAGAGGATAACATAGAATAATATCTTCGTTGCCTTAGGATAGACAAAGGTATCTCAAAAAAGCCCCCAAAGCACTAACCAGTGATAAATTGGACTACATTAAAATTAAGAACTTGTGTTTTATACTTGCAATATGTATTTGCAATAAATATATTCATAAAGGACTCATTTCCAGAATACATAAAGAACTTTTTACATACCAATAAGAAAAAAACAAACAACCCAATAGAAAAAAATGGGCAAAAGACTTGAATTCTCACTACAAAATGAATGGTCAATAAACACATGAAAAGGCATCCAAACTCATTAACCAACAATGAAATGAACATTAAAACCACAATGTAATACCATGACATACCCATCAGTATGGCTAAATTGGGGAAAAATAGTATATATTGATGAGACTGTGGAACAACTACAATTTTCATACATACCAGTTGGAATATAAACTGACTCAATCTCTTGGAAAACTGTTTGATTCTGACTAAAGCTGAGCATTTACATATCCTGTGACCCAGCAATTGAACAGAAATGTATATGTAAAAAAAACCAAAAGAAACAAAAAACAAACAAAAAAACACATACAAGAATGTTTATAGCAGTGTTGTAATAGCCCACAATGGAAATAACCCAATTGTCTGTCATGGATAGAATGGACAAATAAACTGTTTTATATGCATACCATGGGATACAACACAGCAACAACAATGAACAAACGCTGCTACAGGCAACAACATGGATAAATCTCACAAACATAATGGTGAAAGAAAAAGTGAGACACAAAAGAACACACACTGTATGATTACACACAGTTCAAAACACCCATGGTTTTAACATGCGTAAATTTCACAAACATAATAGTGAGAAAAAAAGTCAGACACAAAAGAGTACAAACTATATGGTTACATTTATATAAAATCTAAAACATTTCAGTGTTAAATATGAAAAAAAAATTTTCTTTAAAAGAAAAAAAAATTAAAACCCAAAACATTCACAGTTTTAGAACAGTAAGCACCCTTAGGAGGGTAAAAAGAGGCATGCTGGTATTGCTGTATTTTTTGAAATGGTAGTAATAAGACAAGTGTATTTGACTGTAAGATAATTCTTTAAGCAGTACACTTATGATTTGATCACTTTGGTGTTATACTCCAATAGAAAAGTTATTAGGAAATTATGACAAATAACAAAAATAACCACAAAACTTAAAAGGAAAAAAGCTTCCTTGAGCAGTCAGCAGAAACAGCGACCAGTAGAATTAAATCCCCTCTCTTCAGAGGTAAGCAGCATATTAAAAAAAAAAAAAAAAAAGAATTAAACCC
>NW_012148607.1:1306057-1307525 GCF_000956105.1 Propithecus coquereli
AACTCCTGAGCTCAAACAATCCGCCCGCCTCGGCCTCCCAGAGAGCTAGGATTACAGGCGTGAGCCACCGCGCCCAGCCCAAAGCACTATTTTTTAAACCAGGAGGATTTCATCTTGACAAAAAGGCAACTTTTATTTAATATGTATTTTTCTGGGCTTAAGAGAGACAAGAACACACTTAAAATAGATGAAGATGTTTAGCAAATAAGCAATGTCAACTCTATTCTGATTAGGATAACTAAGTAATGTTAAATACAAATCTGTGGTTGTGGTCCTAGAAATAAGATACCTTTTTGATGGAACTGGTATTAAAAGAAGTAGCACCTTTTGTGCATTCTCAGTGATAAAACTTGTAATCATCAGCATGAGTGCCTTAGAAGAGGAAATAAAGAAGCTTTCAACTAAAAAAAAAAAAAAAAAAAGGACATCATGCTACATTTTGAGAATTAAACTTTTTTCACTCAATATTTTATTGCTAAGATTCATCCATATTGTTAGGTATCATTATAGTTCATTTGTTCTGACAATTGTATAATATTCCATTGTGTGAACATTCCAGTTTGTTCATCCACTCTCTTACTCATAGGCGTTTGGGTTGTTTCTAGGCTTTTCCTTTTGTAAACACAGCTGCTATGAACATTCTTGTATGTGCCTCCTGGTGTACGAGTTTCTCTACGATTTATCCCCAGTACTGGAATAACTGGGTTATACGATAGGTGAATGTTCAATTACAGGAGATAAATTATTTTACAAAGTAGTTCTCTGCTTTTCTTACCTGGGTATGTCTGTCCCCAATTAGACTATGACTCCGGGGACAAGAGGCCCCCTCCTCTTGAATTACCACTGCTTAGCATTCAATTAGCACCAGGCTGGATATCCAGGAGTACAAGGGCAGAAACCTAGACACCTGGGGCCTCTCAGCCTCAGCAAATACTAACTACTGTGCAGAGTAAACAGCATGCAGGGACTATATGCCACACATGGAGGTTGGTTAGAGTCCTACACAGAGCACCAGCTAAGCTCCTGGGAGCTCCATCTTCCTCAGTTCACTTGATTTTGAGTCTGGAAGGTATTCCAAGGCCCTCGATTACCATGCAAATCCCAAGAGAAGGCTTAACCTCAGCTAAAGTCCTTCTCAACCAACACCTCTAATACCCAAATAAGCATTAGCAGGAAAGGCACAAAGGACAAAAGGAGTGGCAGGAAGAGGAAAAGAGGGAATAAGGGAAGTGAGAAGAGCCAAGAAGCCTTCAGGTATTCTAAAGTTACACATCCTTTTCTGCCCAAGGACCAGTTTTTCAGGAAAAACATTCTTTTTAATTAAAAAATTCTGCAAATGATCATGAACAACTTTTAATATCTCTGCCACTAAAGGTTACCTTTTTTGGCTAAAGTTACAAAGACAGGCCGGGCGCGGTGGCTCACGCCTGTAATCCTAGCACTCTGGGAGGCCGAGGCGGGTGGATTG
>NW_012148607.1:1316340-1317341 GCF_000956105.1 Propithecus coquereli
TGTGGGGGCATGCACCTGTAGTCCCAGCAACTCTGGAGACTGAAAGCAGGAGGATCACTTGAGCCCAGGAGTTTGAGGCTGCAGTGAGCTATGATGACGCCACTGTACTCTAGACCAGGGACAGAGTGAAACTCTGTCTCAGAAAAAAAAAAAGAAAGAAATTAGAAGAAAAACAGGCCAGGTGTGGTGGCTAATGCTTGTAATCTCAGCACTTTGGGAGGCTGAGGCAGGAGGATCACTTAAGAACAGGAGTTGCCTGGGCAACATAGCCAGACGCTGTCTCTACCAAAAAAAAAAAAAAACAATTAGCAAGACACCTGTACTCCTAGCTACTAAAGAGACTGAAGTGGGAGGATCACTTGAGTCCAGGATTTCAAGGTTACAGTGAGTTACAATCTTACCAATGCACCCCAGCTTGGGCAACAAAGCAAGACCCTGTCACGAAAAAAAAAAAAAAGAGAGAGAAACAAAAGAGCAAAGAACAGAAACCACATAATAAAAGAAACACAGTAAATGAAATAAACACAGTAAAATAATTTGACAAGAGTTGAGACCAAAATGATCAGTGGCATCCATTGTTAAGTCAGTAATTAAAGGAATAAAATTGACAGATTGGCTCACAAAGCAAAACCTAAGTCTATGCAGTATATAAGAGACACACCTAAAAGGAAGTGATTCAACAAGACTAAGTATAAAAGGATGAGCAAAGGTATAAAAAGAAAGCTGTGGGAGTTTCCATAACCCCAAAAGGAGGAAATATCTTTCTCTACTCCTCTCAGTATCCTGAGGAAGTGGCTGGAACTCTTGGGAAAATGGCAGCGAGGTACCTAGGGATTCCTGAGAGCTGGTGCATGGAAACAGCAGAAGTATGTGATTTCAAGAGTACTATAAATTAATGGCAATATATCTGAATATCTTCGTTCTAATATATTCCTGATATTGATTCAGTAGTGTCAACTGTGGAAAATATTGACCTCATTCACTCAGAAAGGAAAGGAGGC
>NW_012148607.1:1317736-1318868 GCF_000956105.1 Propithecus coquereli
TTTATTATTTGAAATAGACTTTAACTCTCAAAAAAAGAAAACAAGCTGTGAGTTGGGGGAAAGGGTTGGTGTCTTCCATGCGTATGCACAGCTCTGAGGTCCTGTCTTTTCCAGTTGCTGGACAAGTGGAGCTGGTGGAAGGATGGAGTTACCAATAATGGGTAGAACATTCTTCTTTGCATCTAAAGTGCTTAACACTTGCCTACCAGAGTAGATTGTACACAACTATTTCTTCAACAAACAAATTAACAGAGACATCTTCAAACATTAAAGCTGTTTTCAAATATCTGAAGCACTGTCAAGTGAAACAGGAGGTAGTTCATTCTATATTGTTCCAAAAGGCAGAGCTAGGATCAATGAATGGAAATAATAATAATAAAAATAATAAGTATTGTGATGATATTGAATGCTTTCTATAGTCCAGTCACTGTGCTAAATGCATTCTTATTTAATCTTCACTATGGGATAGGCACTACTAATTTTTTTTTTTAGGCAAGGTCTCACTCTATTACCTGGGCTAGAGTGCACTAGCATCATCATAGCTCATTGCAACCTCAAACTCCTGGGCTCAAGTGATCCTCCTGAGTAGCTGGGAATATAGGTACACACCCCCATGCCTGGATAAGTTTTGTATTTTTTTGTAGAGATGGGGTCTCAATATATTGCTCAGGCTGGTCTCGAACTCCTGGCCTCATGCAATCCTCCCATCTTGACCTCCCAAAGTGCTAGGATTACAGGCGTGAGCCACCGTACCTGGCCTGGATAGGTTCTATTATTATCCTCACTTTACAGATGAAAAAGCTGAGTTTAACTGAAAGGTTAAGTAATTCACCCAAACTTCTCTCGCTGGTAAGTGGACTTATCAGGACTCCAGTCCAAGCAGTCTGACTCCAGAATTCTTGCATCACCCATATACCACGCAATCTACACATTTTAATTCAATAAGAGGAAGAACTTTCTAACATCAGAAGTGTTCAACAGCAGAACCTCAGTGAACCCCCATCAGTGAAGTGTGCAAGCATAGGCTGAATCACTGATGGCTACTACCTGCCTAATCTTCACCCCAGGTACTGTACCAAGTGCTTTCCCTGGATACTCTCATTGAATCCTCACAATAATCCTCTCTGTGGTA
>NW_012148607.1:1320188-1323121 GCF_000956105.1 Propithecus coquereli
CATACACAGAAGCACAGAGTGTAAAATAATAAAACATCTTCCCATCACTGTACGGAGCTTAGCAGGGAGCAGCCATCCAGGGGATGGAGACGGGGGTGCGGTACAGTGAGAAATAAGACTAGAGAGGGAGCCAGGGTCTAGATCATGCAGAGAAGGCTAGAACAGTGTGCCAGCCATCTGGATTTACACTGACAGGTACTGAGGAGCCAACACAGGTAGGGAGAGGAGCACAGAGTGCTCAGCAAAGACTTCAGAGGTGTTTGGACAGGATGCCACAGGGCTTGCTGGGTGACTTATGAAGTGAAAGTAAAGCAGTGATCCCTTCTAGATGAGAGGCTCACAGCAGCCAGAAATGACAGAGCCAAAATGGGAGCCCAGATCTGGCACACCCCAGGCCTGAGCTCGTCACACCTCACTCAGCACGCAAGGATGAACCTGCTATGGGCCAGGGCCAGCAACTGTCCTGGAAAAGAGGTGAGATGGATCTGGCTTAAGGCTGCCCACAGAACCCCTCTGGAACACGAGGGTCCTCAAAACAGTGACGGTTGCACCTGGAAGCAGATTACTACCACCCCATCACCCTCAGGTTTTCAAAATGGAATAACTAACTTTTGGAAGGTTACATTTCTTCCCAGGTAAAAGGGGGAAGCAGAAAACTTCCTAACCACTGATCCATGAGATCATTTTTATCATTTATATACAGAACTTCGTGCTCCTTATCAATTTGTTTACGTGGAAGGCTAAATGTTCAAAGGAAAAGTACAGTGAGCCTGAGAGATACTATCTGTTCTTTTCCTCTCCAGCCTTTGGCAAATTTGAATGAGGTTTCACTTCCACAGATAGAGCTGGGAGGAAAACTGTTTTTTCCCAATCAGGTGACACAGTTAAATGATCCTTTCAGATGTTTTCTTTCTTTAGGACCCTGGAGCCCAAACTGCAGCACGGACACTGGCTGCGCGTGGTCTCCCAGCTCTGAAGGAGCTGGCCTCTCCCTTCAGCTAGCTAGCTGCAGGAGGAGTAGACAAGAGGTAAAGCTCAATTACCTGGCAGCCTTTCTGAACAGTTCTGGGATTCCAAGCTTGATGACCCTTAATTGCTGTAATTAACATAAAGAATTTTTCAAAATAAAAAAAAAGAAAGCTGAATAGAGGATTCCTATACAGACAGGAAACAAGTCTCTCAAGCCCATCTAAGATTCCGTATAAGCCTTGATCTTTCTTTTAATTTCTTAAGAGTGGTTGAGGCAGAATGGTGAGAACTAGACAGATTAGATGAGTCAGATGACAACACAGAGACAACAGCTATATATTCTTTATATTTTTACAAGTATATGTTTTAAATAAATATTCTGAGTATACCAAATAAAAGAAAATAAATAATTTAAAAACACAAAAAGATTTTCAACATTATTCACAATAAGAGAACATAAATTAGATACCATCATTTTGGGAAAAAAATGAAGTTTGATGGCACCAATGTTGGCAGGATGTGATAAAATGGTACTCATTTATTACCAGTAGGAGTGAAACTGATTTAACCTCCACAGAGCAATTTAGCAATTTTTATCAAAATCTTAAATGGATATAAACTGTTATCCAGCAATTATACTTCAAAAACATAAAACTAAAAAGGACTAAACCCTAGGATACATTATTAAATGAAAAAAAAAACCACAAAGTTCAAAATGGTGAATATAATATACCACCATTTCTATTTTTTTAAAAATACATATTTACATATGCAAATTAATATATTTTGAAAGATACAGAAAAAAACAGAAACAGGGGTTATTAGTAGGGTGGGGAAGTAGATGGCTATGGGACAGAAGTAAGAGGGAAACTCACTTTTCACTGGATGCCCTTTTGTGCTTTCTGAATTTTGTACCATGTGCATATGGTACCATATATTCAAAAATAAATAAATGAGTTTATTCATATTTACCTTCTTGAGGGTTTCTGAGCAACCAAGTGACTTGAGAAATAAAAAAGCCTAATAACGTTTTTTTCCCCACTCAGGTTCAAATTCTTTTTTTGCAGCCAACTATCTTTAACGAATATAGTAAACCAGTCATCTAAGATGAACTGATAATTCTGTAGGTGGCTTTTTTTTTTTTTTACCAAATCACCCAAGGAGAGCTCACCAGGCCCAGAAACAGCCTTGCATGCTCGAACACAGGGGATGGATCCTACCCCCCCAGGGCCTGGGACCAGGATGGAGAGGCTGTATTTAGCTGGATGGATGTCCTAAGTCAAGAATCACTCACCCGGTCATAAGTGTCCCCCTCCAGTTCTCCCCACTTCCTGCCATCCCATGAGGTGACTCGAACTTGATTCCCATCCTTAATCTCTTGAGGCACATAGCTGTGAAGGACCTTCTGTAGTCTGCCTGTTCGGGAAGTGGAGAGATCATTGGCAGCAAGATTGCCTGTGGAAATAAAGACACCTCAGAGGCCATGGCCCAATGAAACATCCCACCTGCAGTAGCACTGACAGAAGAATCAGACCAGTTCTCAGGCAATCCCAATTAATGCAGACTCCAGCAACAGGGACATTTATCATGTGTGTGGCTCAACATCAGTCACTCTGGAGTGAGGTTACAAAGGCAAACTACTATATGATCTGGAAAGGTTAAGTAAATAAATAAAGCAGACCAGGTAAGAATATTTATTTCTAAAGAAATATGCTTTCTCCCACTATTCTTAAAACATATGGGTCTCTTCATCTTTGATAGACACTAGAGGTTACTGGCCCAAAATTTATTCTCCTCTTGTTCCTTAATAATAGAACCCCTATTTTTTGGAAAGGGGCAATGTGCCTTTCCCAGCCTTTCTTTTACAAGTACAACTATATGACTAAGTTTTGGTCAAATAGTTGTAGGCAGAAGTATCGTGGGAATTCTGGGAAAATGTTTTTTAAAAGCTGACACAGGCCAGA
>NW_012148607.1:1324186-1344986 GCF_000956105.1 Propithecus coquereli
CCATTTTCTCTTTTTTGATAGACATGAGTTCAACAAATATCTCACTTTGCTCTTAGCTCTACTATAAGGAAAATATTAATGCAAGCTTGGTGATAAATCACAGTTGATATCTGGCATCAGAGTCAAGGAGCAACAAGGAAGGGTCAGAACTGTGAAGAAAAACTGAAGAGTATATATCTTATCTAACGGGTGTGGTCACTACTGTGAACCAGCTTAGTGTTCCTATAATTTTTGAGGGCACTCAAAGAAGTAATAATTAGATTCCCTGATCTAGAGGAATTTGCAGGAGGATATAAACTGAGAAAAGGAAAGATGGGTTCCAGTTCTGGCTCTACCTCTAAGTCTTTCAAGATTTAAGTTATTTAATCTCTCCGGAGCTCGGTTTCTCCCTCCGTAAAATATGAGAGCTAGACTAAATAAACTCTCAGTTTCCTTCTTGCACTGAAATGCTGGGATCCTATCTTCCTGGGATCAAGGAGTCAGCTATTTGGGCGAGAAGATGGGATGAAGGTGAGGTGCTGATAGTTTAGCATACTTTATAGAATAGTAACTCTCAGTTATTTCTCCTTTGCCCTTCTTTTCCTCTTAGTTCAAAGTTCTTCCTCTTCCAAGTAATCCTACCCTCATTCATCTCCCTTCAGATGGATTCCTACATCATTCAATCAGATCAGCACAGCCCAGCCCAGCCCACAAACTGGGCTCTCTTGCATTGGACTCATTAAGCCCATGTCACCATCTTTTCTCCGCTCCCCCTGGACATCCAGAAGACTAAAACCAAATGTGATACCTCTCTGAATCACCCATGGGCCTACCATGAGGCTTGAGGCTAACTCAAACTGCTAAGAACTGGAAAAGAAGGGTCCGAGCCTACAGAAAGGCTCAGGCACATGGCAAGAGAATCCTGGCTGAACTCCATGAGGATGTGGAAATCACAGCCCTTTGTGGATATTTCTTAGGGTCTCAAGGAAAAATACCGTCTATTTTAACAGTACTGGCGCTGGCCAGTGGATGGCTGAAGTGACACAGTGCACAAGACCCGGGCTTAGGCTACACTACTGAGATAAATAAGACCTGGGCCTATCCCCAAAGAAGTCATTATCTTGAAGAGGAAGAAGATACATATACAGTAAAACTGTGAGGCAAGGCTATTGTGCTAATAGTTGCAACGGTGATGCTCACAGGGTGGGAGAATAGAGGAGAGAGGTATCATTTCTGAACCGGCTAGCAGAAGTCATGAGGGAAGACTTCCAGGAGGTGGCACACTTGAGCTGATGCTTGAAAGTCAAAAGGATTTAGACAGCCCAGCTGAGATGGGGTAGGGGAATTCTAGCAGAAAATTTAACAGGAGCAAAGGCTTATTTGGGCAACAGAGTAGTAGAGTGTGGCTGAAGCACATAAAGCCTGGGGAAGAATAACATGTAAAGCATATAAATGGTGGCTGCAGCCAGATCTTACCATTTCAGCAGCCAGGCTAAAGAGATGGGGCTTAATCTTAGAGACAAAGTAAACAGATGCAGAGGACTACAGGTGTGTACCACTACACCTCGTTAATTTTTTAATTTTTTGTAGAGACAGGGTCTTACTATGTTGCTCAGGCTGATCTCAAACTCCTGGGCTCAAGCAATCATCTCACCTCAGCCTCCCCAAGTGCTAGGATTATAGATGTGAGCCACTGTGCCTGGCCAGAGCCCTGTTTTAATCTGCCTTCAGAGACCTTGCTCAGCAATCTTCCTTGACAAGCTGACAGAAAAAGGGAGGAAATAATTACAAACAGAAAAAAGACACAAGCTTAGCAAGCAAGCATTATTTCCTCCTCTGACCTAGGGACCAGAGAGCCTACCATATTCAGTATGCCCTTGGCTAGGTGAGATGAGGCGCCCTCTCTGCCCAAGACACCAGCACCCTGACTTACGGCAACAGCCAGTCTGAAGCAATGCTAATGTCTTTCCCCCAGGGGCCGCACATAGGTCAAGTACAATGTCCCCAGGCTGCACGCCAAGGGCCAGGACAGGCAGCAAGGAAGCAGCATCCATCAGGTAGTAGTCCATGACACCCAGGCTGCCAAGTCTGAAAGAGAAGAGATCACCTTATTATCAAATTCCAGGTTAGGACACCCACTGGGAGTCAAGGCCACCAAGTACATGCCCTCAGAGGCCACTGAGCTCCATTCAGCAAAAACTCATTTCTCAGACCCACACTCATTTATTCATTCACTTATTCATCTACACAGAAGCCAGAGTGATCCTTTTAAAACATAGATCAATTTACTCCAATAAGCAGCTGTGGTTGCTTACCTAATTACTCTCAGAGTGTCCTCCCTGAGGAGGAGTCCCCTGAGTAGGTGCCAAGTACCTCAATCAACTTAGGAGACCACATGGTTCTTACTCCATGGTTCTGCCTATAGCCAATGCCTCTGAATTGGTCTCCAACCTGGCCCAATCTATCACCCCCCTACATAGTGACTAAAATGATCTTCCTGAGCATAACTTTGATGGAAATACCATCAATACAAAGAAGTACTATTGACGAGTGCTGTATTGCTGGGTGTTTAATATGCATAATTTCATTTCATCCTCACTATAACTCTATGAGGGAGGTGAACCCAAATTCGAGAGCCAGATTGCTTAGATCTCAAACCCAGCACAACTGCTCATTAGTTGTGTGACTTTCAGCAAATTACTTAACTTCTCTGTGCCTCAGTTTCTTCATCTGCAATAAGAGTATTTACCAGATAAGAGTTACTGTGAGGACTAAGGAATCAACATAAGTCACCTGCTTAAAACAGTGACTGGCACATAATGAGCTACAGAGTTAGCTATTACTACTATTATTTTCCACATTATTTTCCAGATAAGGAAACGAAGGCTCATTTGTCCAATGCCACATGTCTAGTAAGCGGTAAAGGCAGGAGCAAAATCTAGGTTTGCCTGACTCCAAAGTCCATGCGTACAATCACTGTGCATTACTGCCTTTCGCCTGCTCAGAAACTCTTTTCAGCAGTTCTCTGCAACAGATCTTGGCAATTCATAGCAATATATACTAAAGGGGACATGACCCAAAGCCAACTGGCACTGGCAATCCCAGCCATCTGCAAGCAATCCTGTGCCACCAGAAAAATCCCCTTACCCCAACTTGCAAGTTCCTGGCATTCAAGGTTCCCACATACAGACCCACATATGCTTTTACAGCCTCATCTCTCATTCCTCGTAAGCATACAGCCTTCCCTCAAGACAGTAGCTAGGACTACTTTAAAAGCCTCCTACTTTACAAACCCATTTCTAGCCTTGACCTTCTCCAATCTGTTTCCCACACAGTAGCCAGAGTCATATTTTTAAAATTCAAATCTGGTCATGTCATTCCCCAGCCTAAAACCTTTCATGGCTTCCTCTTCCTCTAAGAGGAAAATGTCCAAAATTCCACAGCGCCTGTAAGACCTTCAAAATCTGTCTCCTACCTGCTTCTGAAGCCTCATATTTAGCCTCTCACCCTGATCCCCACCCCCATGCCACCAGCTTTAATTCCTACTCAGTTTTCAGGTTTTAGCTTAAATATCACTTCCTCAGAAAAAGCTGTGTTAGATCTCCTAATTATAAGACCTCAGAGCCTCTTATACTTTTCCTTTGTAGTACTTATCACAATTATAAATAATATTTTAATAGTTTTCTTTCTCACTAGACAAGAAGCTCCATGAGGACTTGTGCACCAAAGTACTTAAATGTCTAGAATTTGGTAGACCGGCCCCAGCAAGAGCAAGACCGCATCTCTACAAAAAATAGTAAAATAAGCTGGGCATGGTGGCACGTGCCTGTAGTCCCAGCTACTGAAAAGGCTGAGGCAGGGGGATCGCTTAAGCCCGGGATTTTTAGGTTGCAGTGAGCTAGGGTGACACCATGGCACTCCACTCAGGGCAACAGAGTGAGACTCAGTCTAAAAAAAAAAAAAAAAGAGCGAATAGGACAAGTAACTCCACAGTACTGAAGAGGTAATGGGACTTTACTAGGAAATGGGGTTGGCCTAGGGACAGAAAAGTTGGTACTAGACTGGGAAAAAGAAGGGGGAACTTCCAATCTCTTGATCCAATTCTCATGTATAAGAAGTTGAGAGAAAAAAGATTCTAGAATCAAATACTGAATTGTGCTTTAGAAACTGAGAAAAGGAGAGCTCAGTGTTAGTTGTAGGATGTGGGAATTGATCTTTGAAGTACTGACTAATTAATTCAACAAGTTATTTTTATTTTTTTTTTTAGAGATGGGGTCTTGCTATATTGCCCCAGGCTGGTCTTGAACTCCTGAGCTCAAGTGATCCTCCCACCTCGGCCTCCCAGAGTGCTAGGATGACAGTCATGAGCCACTGAGCCCGGTCCCACTTTTTTTTGTTTTTAACACAGAGTCTCGTGGGTGTGGTGGTTCACACCTGTAATCCTAGCACTTTGGGAGGCTGGGATGGGAGAATCACTTGAGGCCAGGAGTTTGAGACCAGCCCAAGCAAGAGCAAGACTCCATCTCTATAAAAAATAGGAAAATTAGCCAGACATGGTGGCACATGCCTGTATTTGCAGCTACTTGGGAGTTTGAGGCAGGAGGATCGCATCAGAGCAAGACCCTGCCTCAAAAAAAAAAAATAATAAAGAGTCTCATTCTGTTGCCTGGGCTGGAGTACAGTGGCATCATCGTAGCTCACTACAACCTCAAACTCCTGGGCTCAAGTGATCTTCCCTCCTCAGCCTCCCAAGTAGCTGCAAATATAGGCGCACACCACCACACCTGGCTCCTTCTCACTTTGATGGGTGGCCGTGAGGGCAAATGAGAAAACTGCTATGAATAACACACATTTTAACATGAGAGAGTACAGCGAGTGCTCATGTAAGAGGTGGCTGTTTTCCACAGGAGGCAGTAGAGCACAGCAAGTTCAAAGTGCAGGGTCTGGGGTCAGACCACCCGGATCTAAATACTAGCTGCACCACTTACTATCTGAGGGACCTAAAGCAAGTGAGTACCTTAACATCTCTGCACCTCACTTCCCCTAAATGTAAGAGAAGGAATAACATCACCTACTTCATAGGGCCATTAACAGAACAAAAGGAGATAACATATGTACAGCACTTAGAAAAATGCCTAGCCTATAAGGACGCCACAAATATTAGCAATATTATGATACTTATTACAGAGGGAAGAAGCTGGGTCTCTTCATGTCTACTTCCAGCAGGCACTCAGGATGGCCCCAGACACAGCTCCCGATCCTACCTGGCAGGAGGGAAGCGGCCGACATCCCCTCTGGCAAAAGTGAAGCAGTGCAGGTTTGGGCTGCAGGCCCAGGAGGCTGGGGATGGGGCTCCAGATTGGCCGCTCTCAGGCTCCAGTTCCCAGTGAGAGATGGTTCCATTCACAAAGTCCCTGGCATTCAGCTGCTCAAGCTTAGCACTCACATGATCACAAGCAGCAAAGTTATTGACCAGTGCACCATACTTCTGCTCTGAGAGGAGACTAACACGGATTGATGGCCAAAGATCCCCAAACTGCATACTGTAGGTCATGTCGAAATTCTGCAGAGCCAGTCGAACAGCAGGGAATTTGGGCTCTGTGGCAGCCTAAAATAGAAAGGACAAGCTTATTGGTTTTTCCTGTCTTGCCTCTGGCCCCTACTACCTGACCCCACCTTGGAGCCCAGGGGCAAACGTGGATCCAACTAGTGCCCATTCCTGCTTTTGCATCCTGCCTCTGCCTGCCAGAGAAGAACTCTGGGAGAGAAAAGTAGTGGGGAGTGGCCTACCCATCTCAGAATTGTGAAAGAAAGGAAGCTGTAGCTCTCACAATACCATATGAAGATCATCAAGAAGCAGGGCCTTGGAGCAGGAGGACCTTAAAAAGAAAGGGAGCTCAGAAGACTCTTTTTTTTTTTTTTAAAGAGATGGGGTCTCACTATGTTGCCCAGACTGGAGTGCAGTGGCTATTCACAGGTGTGATCCCACTACTGATCAGCATGGGAGTTTTGACCTGCTCTGTTTCTGACCTGGGCCTGTTCACCCCTCCTTAAGCAACCTGGTGGTTCCCGGCTCCCCGGAGGTCACCATATTCATGCCGAACTTAGTGCGGACACCCAATCAGCATAGTATATTACAGCCCAGAGCTCCTGGGCTCAAGCGATCCTCCCACCTCAGCCTCCTTAGTAGCTGGGACTACAGGTGCGCACCACTGCATCTGGCAGCAGAAGACTCTTGAGGAGAGCCTGCAGAAGGCTGGAAGAGACTGTGAAGGCCATGAGGAAGCTTCAGCCTTAAAAACAAAAGATCCTTTTCCTCTGAACAGTCTTTCTATTTTGCAAAGGACTTTCATGTGTACTACCTTATGTCAGTACAACAGACAGCTCAATAGATTAAAAAATAATAATAACAACCTTCCACATTTGATGAAGAGATGTAGGTAACTTACCTAAGGCAGTGACTGGCACCATAATGCTCAGAATCACAGGGTTGAGGGTTGTTCTGGGAGAGTTCCCAGACCCCAGTAAGATGGGATAAGGAGAGGTCACATAATCTTGAGGTATGAACCAAAACAGGGACTTCTAAGATGACTGCTATGGGGGTAGCAGAGAAGGACATGAGTCAGGTTTGAAGGGCATAAGGGTAGAGTAAAAGGAAACGAAGACTTCAGATGAGGAATTCACAAGTTGGTCCTAGTTGCTGCAGCTGGGATGCTTCCTATGGCTGACAGTCTTGTTACTTTGACTTTTGCTCTGGTCTGAATTTTCGGTCAGGTCATAACTTTTGCTCTGGCCCTCATCTCTTGTTATGGTGAGGACTCTTGCTCCGATGACTTTTGCCACTGTGGGGACTCTGGGGACTCTTACTCCGGCTCCTGCTATGATGGGGACTCTTGTTCTGGCCTTGTCCTCTGCCACTTTGGGGACTCTTGCTCTGTCTTCGACTTTTGCCATGGTGGGGACTCTTGCTCTTGCCCCGACTTCTGCCAATTTGGAGAATCTCGCCTTGACTTGTGTCTTGGTAAGCACTATTGCTCTGGCTCTGAATTCTGTTCAGATGAAGAGTCTGGCTTTGATGGGTTATCTTGCTCTGGCTGTCACTACTCTGGCATTCACAAATAACAGTCGAACTACAGCTGAGATTAGTACTACATCTGGAATCCTTGGATGAAGGCAAAGGGCAGCTGTAGGGAATCTGGAAGGACTCTTTGCAAGAGTCTTGACAGGCCACAGAGCAGGTATGGAAGCCACAGGGCATACTACCAACGCAGGTGCGGGCTCGGGGGCCAATGGGTAAACTTTGGGGGTCAAAGGGTGTTCTTAAAGGTATAAAAGAATAGATGTGGGTAGAACAAGGAGGCACCACAGGCTGGCAATGAGATTGGGGTGGGCCCCTGGGAGTGCTATAGGTGCCACAGGGGGGCACTATGGGACGCTTATGACATTGAGCAGGGCCTGTGGAGTGATTGAGGGAATCAGAGACCGGGCAGTAATGAGGGGTGGAGGGAACCACGGAATATACATGGGTATTGCAGGGGAACCTTATGAGGGGCCCACGGGGGCTGCTGTGAGCATAACCATTTGGAAAGACAGGATCACAAGGAAGGCGGAGGGGAAGGCAAGTGGGGAGAATGGTTTTGAGGGTTCTAGGGACCACAGTGGGTAAGGGAAGCCCTGGGGGAAGTTCTTTGGGGCAGGACTTTGAAGGAGTTGTAATGGATGGCTCCATACAAGAAGGACCAGAAAGGCCAGAGGGGCAGGAGGGAGGCGGAGGAGAGGTGCTGGTCTTACGGGGCTTGGGCTGGCCAAGAGTGCTATGCTGCAGAGTATTGACTAGGGAGTGACACTTGTGGGGAGTACGTGACTCCCGTAACTCTGAAGATTTAGGGGACTTCACTTGGGGGGAAACTGGGGTGGGGAGAGGGGGTTCGTTGTAGCCTCTGGTGGGGGGTGACTGGGGCAAAGACATAAACTGGTTGCCCAGGGGTGAAGGGAAGGAGAGGGCAGAATAAGGACAGTGGAGAAAAGATGGTTCTTGGGGACAGGGGGGGCCAGAAATTGTGGTACCTGGGGTTAGGAAGAAGTAAGAGTTCCCACCAGCCTCCCAGGAGAAAAGGGACTCAAAGCAAGGCTTTTCAGGAGCCTGGGACTGGTATGAGCAAGGAGAACCAGTACTCCCAGGGGGCAGTCGGATGGCACAGTGAGGACTTCCAGGGGCAGGTATGTAGGAATCTGAGGAAAGATGAGAGTAATGATAAGTGCTCTCCTGAGGTAAGCTGGGAGAGGCAGACATGCCTGCCTCCGAAGGGAGGCCACAACAATTTTTCTCAAGGGGCAGGTCAAGCTGTGGTTTAGGTTCACCAGAGTCTGTAGGCTTAAGACAGCCATGGTACAGGCTGTCAGTAGGTGGGGAACATGTTGTGGGAAGAGAAGGGTCGTTATAACTTCTCCCTGAGGACCAGTGAGAGATCAGAGGTGACATCGTCAGCTCAGTTTCCACAACTCTGTGAGACAGGGTTGGGGAGACTATAGGTCTAGTTTCCACTGGCCGGTGAGCAAGGGGAGGTGACATTATGAGGCAAGTTCCCAGGGTCCTATGGGTAGGAGGAGGTGAAATTATGGGGCAAGTTCCCTGGGACTTTTGGGTGAGGGGAGGTGAAACCATGGGGCCAGTTTCCAAGGATACATGAGTGAGGTGAGGGGAGGTCACCGGGCTGGTTCCTGGGGGCTGAGGAGTGAGGGTAGGGGAAGTCATTGGGCTGGTTCCCAAAACTGAAGGGTATCCACTACAGTAACAGATGTAAGCATGCTGGTCAACGTAAGGGCCTCGAGGACAGGGGCGCGGGATTCTTGGGGGACTGATCCAGCTGCAATAAGGGTTCCGCTGACGGAGAGGTGGTGACCCCAGAAGGCTAGATCGGTCAAAATAAGGACTTGGAGGGGCGGAACCCGAGAGGCTGGGCCCATGGCAGTAGTCCCTTTCAAGGAGTTGGGGAGAAGAGGGTTCAAAAGAACATCTCACTGGGCGTATGGGAGGTTGCGGGGGTGGAGATGGGGAGGGTGGGGGTGGAGAGGGCATTGGTTGGGGTAGGCAAGGAGGCGTGCCAATTATGGAAGAAATTCCAGGGCTACCCGTGAGGCAAGAGAAAGGATTTCTGGAGAAGTGGGGAGTGGCCAGGGAGTGAGAGGAGTCGTTGCACCTTTTGCCTGCGTTTGGGGAAAGGCCGCCAGTATGGGCAAGGTGGTCGCTGTAACCTTTTCTGGGCTCCAGAGGCAGCTGGAGGGTGAGGAAGGGGCTGAATCCTTTCCTGCAGGGAGTCGGAGAAGGAGGGAAGGAGAGGTCTCTATGTTTTCCGAGGGGTGAGGACGGCCGGGAGGGAAGTTCAATGAGGAAAGGAGGAGAAGAGGTCATAAATTGGGGGGAAATGGGTGGGGGGAAAGGGAGGGAGGGAGGGGGAAAGGGAAGGAAGTGGAAGGGGTAGTGGGGGCCCAAGCTAAGCACAGCAGGGAAACAAGAGGCGGTGACGTAACTTAAAGAATGAGGACGAGGACGGAGGTGTGACATAACTTAGAGGGGCGGAGTCAGGAGGCTACCGACGTAACAAGTGGAAGAGACTAAGACTTGTGACGAAATAAAAGGGCGGGCAGACGCGGTGACGTAACAGACGCGAGAGGGAGGGGCCTAGTGACGCTCCCTGAGTTGGGTGAGAAAGAGGCCTAGGCGTTCTAGAGGAGCCGGAGTAGCGAACGTAACAGAAGGGGGTGGAAAATAGAAAGGCTGGAGAAGTTTCCAGAGAGGCGGCGGCCAGAGACTGTAGTTACTGTTCCCTCTGCGCCCCGAGTCGGACCTTACCCATTTCTTCTTATGTCGATGTCTCCGCGGGACCGTCG
Source organism: Propithecus coquereli (assembly GCF_000956105.1). Classification (NCBI taxonomy): domain Eukaryota; kingdom Metazoa; phylum Chordata; class Mammalia; order Primates; family Indriidae; genus Propithecus; species Propithecus coquereli. The sequence continues at coordinate 1,334,057 of NW_012148607.1, forward strand.
CGAAGTCCATATACTTTAGCAGCTTCCGAACACCTCTTAGTATCGGCGCGGCCATGTCAGCGTGCGCCGCTAGGTAATTCCGACCGGAACCGCCGGGGGAGACCCGCGGGTTCCGGGGAAGTGGTGAGCGCCGCCCTGGAGGGCAAGAGCGGGTAGAGGAGAGTGAATTATAACGGACACTCTCCTAGAGCTCCGCCCACCGATATATACCGGCCCCCCCCAACCCCCGCCCATGATCCCTTGAGGGCGCTGGAGAAAGAGCAGCCTGGCGCTGGGAATGCTTGGAAAAGTGAGAGGTATTCTGAAGCCCCTAACCCAGTTGGGGGATCAGAGAGGACAGTGAGCTAATGGTTGAGTACTGAAAGGGTTATCTAGGCAAAAAGGGACGGAAAGGGCCTTCTAGGCAGACATCGCAGAGGAAGATGCTGAGGTAGAGGAAAAAGAGACCAGACTTTTCGGCAGAAGTGGATTTGCAGTGAAGATAATGAAGCTTAAGTTTTAGGACCTGTCATTTGCATGGCCCCTTTCAAGGCCTTGTACCTAATTTTGTTATTACTTTTCTTAAAAACAGTCTTCTAAATTGTGTAAGCTTTAGGCCCATAACACTTGACTCCACCATTAGGGATCCAGTGGAGAGGAAGGACATGATCAGGTAAGTGTTTTTAAAAACGATCATCTGACAGTCGACAATCTGAGTAGACAGGAGTAAAGCAAGGAGATCAGATGAGAGATTAGTGTTATGGCAGTGAGAATGGAGAGAAAAGGAGGGATTCCACTTCCATATAAGAGAGAGAATTACAGGACTGATTGGCCCTATCCAGAATAGTATGTGCTACACCACCAATAGCTGTCTTCTTATCCTGCTTTTATTCTTATAATTCATTACCACCTGATTTATAGTCTGCTAAATTATAATTTGAGAGGTTAAAAACATTACTGTTACGTAAATATAAAATGAACATATGCCAAACATTTTATTCATCTTCATAAACTACTCATCCATTATTATCCTAAATAATGAGGGAACTAGTAAGATGGTAAAACTTGTTCAAGTGATAATTTAAGTTTCAGAAATTTAGATAATCAGCCAAAGGAATGCTGAAATGAATTTGCTCATAATTGCAAAAACATTAATATTGTACTAAATAATAAGCTAATGTTTGGGATTATCTTTTCTATAAGATGGAAATCAATTCTGTCTTTACTGGACAAAATTTATTTATATTACTATGGATAGGAATCATTTGCATTGCTTTCAGTCAAGAATTATTTGCATTGCCAACAGTTTTTACAAGTTAATCTCTATGCCTACAAAGGTGTAAATTAGCCTACTCAACAAAAAGTCAATCAAAGGTGTATCACAACACTACAATGAAAGAACACCCAGGAAGTAATCTTGTACCCACTTACAAATTCTGGACAATTTTTCTGGACATGTCTCCCCTCACTAGAATTTAAGATTTGAAAGAGCAAGGTTTTTCTTTAATTCATTGAGGGACTAGCACCTAGAACTACATGTGGTTGGCTCTATGTGGTTGGCCCACATAGTTGGCTCTCAGCTAATATTTATTAAATGAGTGAAAAATGAGAAACAGAGATGTGAGTATAAACAGTTTTTTCAAGTTTTTTACAGGGACCTAGCAGTTGTAAGATAGAGGGAGATATGTGTGTAGAGAAAGGCTTTCTTTCTTTCTTTTTTATTTTTTTTAAGCTCATAGACATTTAAATCCAGATGAGGATCCACTGAAGAGAGATTGAATACACTAGAGAGGAGGTATCCCAAACACACCTGTTACAAAGGCTTATACTGAATGTAGGAGCCACAACCTAGCTGTGAAGTGCCCTTTCCTGGCCCAGCGTCAGTCTACCCATCTATAAAATGGGAGAACAAGATAGGCAGGTTGGACTAGGTCAGTGGTTTTCAAACTTTTTGGTGTCAAGCCCCTTTACAGGCTTAAAAATTATTGAGAACCCGAAAAAGCTTTTGTTTATCTATTTGTCATCTATTATCTATTAATATTTGCTGGATTAGAAATTAAAACAAAAAATTTTTTAAATATTCATTAAAATAGCAATAATAAACCATAACGTGTTAACATAAATATCGTTATGAAAAATAATTGTATTTCAAAAAAGAAATTTAGAGAATGGCATTGTTTTACAGATCTCTTGCAAATTGATGTGTGGCTTAATAGAAGACAGCTAAATTCTCATATCTGCTTTCTCACTCAGTCTGTTGCCACAGGTGGTTCTAGGAGAAGTAGATGAAGAAAATCCAGCCTCAGATATGTAATTGGAAAAGGGAGGAGTAGTTTAAGAGTCTTCATAGATAACTATGAATATTCTTTGATACTACACCAAAATTCGACAAGCATAGTTTCCTTAAAGGTTAGTGGCAGTGTGGAATCTGAAACCACATTAAGAACTTTTCATACTCTGTTACATTAAAATCCTTTGATCTGTGCTGAACTTTGAGTGACTCTTTTGCCCGTGCATGAGTTCATAACATTATACAGTTATCTGGAAATTACTTGTTCACTGAGTTATACAGATTTTCTATTAATAGATGTTTCACATTCACTATACAATATCAAAAAATCACATTTGTTAATATCACTACTGATCTTATCACGAAAGTCTTTTAATGTTAGGAAGCTTTCAGGCTCACAATGGTGAGTACAAGTTTTTCAAAATCCTAATTTTTGCTCAAAAGTTGAATTTTCTCATTGGCAACAAATACTGTCAATTATTTTCCTTGAAGTAACAGGCTCACTTTGTTCATTTTTCAAGAAAATGCTAATATATTAAAATACAATTGATTTTTCTCTATTGATCTTGTACCCTGAGACCTTGCTGAATTCAATTATTACTTTTCGTAACTTTTTTTGGAAATATCCTCACATTTTCTATGCATATGGTTATATCTTTTATAAATAAAGACACTTTTACTTCTTTCTTTTCCATCTGTGTGTGTTTTTTTTCTTTCCTTTATTGTACTGGCTAAGACTTCCAGCACACTGTTAAATTCAAGTGGTAGCAGTGGACATCCTCGCCTTGTTCTCATTCTTAAGGGGAAAACATTCAGTATTTCACCACTATATGTGATGTTAGCTGTAGCATTGTGCGTGTGTATGTGTGTATGTATGTTTATAAATGTCCTTTACTAGGTATAAGAAGTTTCCTTCTATTCCTAGTTTGCTGAAATTTTTAACATCATGAATGGTAGTTGATTTTCTTCAGAATTTTTTTTCCTGCATCTATTGAGATGATCATGTAGTTTTTCTTTTGTTTTCTTTCCTTTCCAGCCCCCCCACCCCAAGACAGAGTCTCACTCTGTCACCTGGGCTAGAGTACAGTGATGCAATCATAGCTTACTGTGACGTCAAACTCTTCAGCTCAAGCGATCCTCCTGCCTCAACCTCCTTGGTAGCTGGGACTATAGGTGTGTGCCACCACACCTGGCTAATTTTTCTATTTTTTGTAGAGATGGGGTCTTGCTCTTCCTCAAGCTGGTCTTGTATTCCTGACCTCAAGCAATCCTCCCATGGTCTTCCAAAGTGCTAGGATTATAGGCATGAGCCACTGCACCCAGCTAGTTTTTCTTTTTTATTCTGATACTATGCTGAATCATATTGGCTGATTTTTTTAATAGGAAACAACTTTGTATTCTTGTTTTAAAAAAACCACATTAGTTCTGATATAATATGCTTTTTATATATCACTGGGTTCTTGCATTTGAGTTCATTAAGGATCTTGGCATGTAGTTTTCTCTTCTTGTAATGTGTTTGATGTTAATATCAGGGTAATGCTGGCTTCATAAAATGAATTTGGGAAATGTCCCTTCACTTCTATTTTATGAAAGAATTTGAATAGGATTGGTATTATTTCTTCCTTAAATGATTGATAGAGTTCAACAGTAAAGCCATCTTGGCCTGGAGTTAGGTGTTTCTTTTCTTTCTTTCTTTTATAGAGGTAAGGGGGATAGAATGAGAAGGAAGGAAAGGTTTTGTTTTGTTTTTTTGAGACAGGATCTTACTCTGTCGCCCAGGCTGAAGTACAGTGGCATGATCATAGCTTACTGCAGACTTCAACTCCTGGGTTCAAGTGATCCTCCTGCCTCGACGTCCTGAGTAGCTGGGACTGCAGGTGCAGGCCATCACACCCAGCTATTTTTATTTTTATTTTGTATTTATGTTGCCCAAACTGCTCTCAAACTCCTGGGCTCAAGCATTACTCCCGTCTCAGTCTCCTAAAGTGCTGGGATTATAGGCATGAGCACTGCACCTGGCCTCTTTTTTTCTTTTTTGTATTTTTTATTGATGTATAATAGTTGTACATATTTTGGGGGTACATTGATATTTTGATCCATGTATACAGTGTATAATGATCAAATCAGGATATTGGGATATGCATCACCTCAAACATTTATGTTTTCCTTGTGTTGGGAATATTACAATTCTTCTAGCTATTTTGAAATATACAATAAATTATTGTTAACTAAAATTTCCCTATTGTACTATCAAATACTAGAACTTAATCCTCCTATCTGGCTGTATTTTTATACCCATTAACCAACTTCTCAATTTCTTTAATTGATATAGGACAGTGGTTCTCAGCCAGAGGTAATTTTGCAATTTTGCCCCTCCCCCAGCAGACATTTTGGGTTTTTACAACTGGTGATACTTCTGGCATCTCATGAGTAGAGGCCAGGGATACTGCTAAACAGGAGGGCATTGCTCCCCCACAACAAAGAATTATCCAACCAAAAATGTCAATAGTGCTGAGGTTGAGAAACTGATAAAGGGCTATTTGAATTTTCTAATTCCTCTTGTATCAGTTTTGACAGTTTGCATCTTTTAAAGAATTTGTCTAATCTGTCATAGGATTAGAATTAAAGAAAAAAAGAAAACAATTTGTCCATTTCATCTAAGTTGTTGACTGTCTTCACATAAAGTTGTTCAGAGTATTTCATTGTTATTCTTTTAATGTCTGTCGCTGGGGGTGGCAAACTACAGCCACAAGCCAAATTCAGCCTGCAGCCTTTTTTTGAAATACTGTTTTAGTCTATAATCCCAGCACTCTGGAAGGCTGAGGTGGGAGGACCACTTGAGCCCAGGAGTTCAAGGTTGTAGTGAGCTATGATCACACCACTGTACTCCTGCCTTGGCAACAGAGCTCAACCCTCTCTCCAAAAAATACTGTTTTTTTAATTTATTTTTGTTTATTTATTTTTTTTTTGAGAGAGAGAGTCTCACTCTGTTGTTCCAGGTAGAGTACAGTGGCGTCATCATAGCTCACTGCAACCTCAAACTCCTGGGCTCAAGTGATCCTCCTGTCTCCCAAGTAGCTGGGACTACAGGCACACACCACCATGCCTGGCTAATTTTTTCTATAATATTTTTAGTTCAGATAGGGTCTTGCTCTTGCTCAGGCTAGTCTTGAACTCCTGAGCTCAAGCGATCCTCCACCTCAGCCTCCTAGAGTGCTAGGATTCCAGGCATGAGCCACAGTGCCCAGCCAAAATAATATTTTATTTTAACACAACCACACTTTTCATTTACGTTATGTCTGTGGCTCCTTTATGTCTGCAACAGAGTTGAGTAGTTGTTCTAGAGTCCATGTGACCCACAAAACCAAACATTTACCTCCTGGATGTTTACAGAAGAAGGTTGCTGACTTCTGGTTTGTAGGATTGGTAGTGATGTCCCCTCTCTCATTACTGATATTGGCAATTTGTGTCTTCTCTCTTTTGAAGTTTATCAGGCTAACTAGCCATTTATCTATTTTATTGAACTTTTCAAAGAGTCAGCTTTTCAGCCAGTTGCGGTGGCTCACGCCTGTAATCCTAGCACTCTGGGAGGCTGAGGCAGGAGGATCACTTGAGCCCAGGAGTTCAAGACCAGCCTGAGCAAGAGCAAGACCCCTGTCTCTACAAAAAATAGAAAAAATTAGCTGGGCATGATGGTGCACATCTGTAGTCCCAGCTATTCGGGAGGCTGAGGCAGGAGGATCGCTTGAGCCCAGGAGTTTGAGGTTGCAGTGAGCTAAGATGACGCCACTGCACTCTACCCAGGGCAACAGAGTGAGAATCTGTTTCCAAAAAAAAAGAACAAGTAGAAAAAAGCGTAAAGTTGTCAGAATCACAGTGAAGTCACTGTGTCAAACCCTGACAAAAACGGAGCCAGGGAAGGCCATGAAGGGAGGGCTCTCACTGCACAGTTGCCTGATAACAAGAACTATCACAAGAGACTCTGCCAAAACCACAACTTTGTATGATGGCCACTACAACCTTACACAAAATACTTCTGTGAGGACATCTGCCCAGTAACTACCTGTCCAAACTTAGACAGATGCCACCCTTGTTATTGATCCTTGTAGTGAAGGATAATTGTTTCAACATAATTTATGTAACAATCTTCATTTTTTCCTTTAAAAACCTTTGTCTTCCTTTACCTCCCTGTATACGCCCATAGTTTACAATGGCACTGTAGTTCGCATTGCAATTCTCACTCCCAAATGAACTCCGGAGAATCTCTGTTATTTAGTTTGACGAAAGAAATAAAGAAATTATAAAGATAAGTGCCAAAATCAATGAAACAGAAAAGAAACAAAGGAGAAAACCAATGAAACCAAAAGCTGATTCTTTTTTTTTTTTTTTTTTTGAGATCGAGTCTCATTCTGTTGCCCTGGCTAGAGTGCAGTGGTGTCATCTTAGCTCACTGCAACCTCAAACTCCTGGGCTCAAGCGATCCTCCTGCCTCAGCCTCCCAGGTACCTGGGACTACAGGCAGACACCACAGCGCCCAGCTAATTTTTCTATTTTTAGTAGAGACAGGGTCTCACTCTTGCTCAGGCTGGTCTCGAACTTCTGAACTCCAGCAATCCTTCCACCTCAGCCTCCCAGAGTGCTAGGATTACAGGCATGAGCCACCACGCCTGGCCTTAACTTGTTCTTTTTATTGTTAGTTATCTTTTAAATAAATTTTCAAAATAAGATGCAATATCTGTTATATTTACCCATATATTTATAATTTCTGGGACTGTTTATTCTTTTGGGTAGATCAAAGTGTCCATTCGGTATCATTTTTTTTTCTGTTAAATTTCCTTTAACATTTCTTGTAGTCCAGATCTACTGAGGATAAATTACCTTTTATTTGTTTGAAAACATCTTTATTTTGCTTTCATTTAAGAATAGTTTCACTAGACACAGAATTCTAGGGTCAAAATTTTCTTTCAACACTTTATAGATGAATTGTGGCTGGGTGTGGTGGCTCATGCCTGTAATCCCAGCACTTTGGGAGGCCTAGGCAGGAGGATCACTTGAAGCCAAGAGTTCAAGACTAGTGTGGGCAACGTAGAGAGACCCTGTCTCTACAAAAATAATTATTTTTAAATTAGCTGGGCGTGGTGGCACACACCTGTAGTCCTAGCTACTCAGGAGACTACACAAGAGAATTGTTTGAGCCTAGGAGTTCCAGGCTACAGAAAGCTGTGATCACGCCCTTGCACTCCAGTCTGTGCAAGCAAGTGAGACACTATCTTAGAAAAGAAAAAAACAAGAATCGTTTATGAGAAAAGTGTAGTAATTCTTATCTTTGTGCCTTTTTTTTCTCTTTAGTCACTGGTTTTCAGTGTTTATTCTGGTCCAGACCTGTTGAGCTTTTGGGATTTACGATTTCCTAATTTTCATCGAATTTGGAAAATTCCAGCCATTACTGTTCAAACATTTTTCTCTGTCCCCCCCCCTTAGGCCATTAAAATTGTTTTTCAGCTTACTTTGGCCTTGTTCATTTATTTTTGGTGTTTTTATTTTCTCTGTATGCTTCAGTTTTTAGTTGCTGCCGCTGTTTCCAAGTACATTCTAGTACACTAATTTTTTTCCTTCTGTAGTATCTAATCATCTGTTAATCCTGTACAGTGAATTTTTTATTTCAGATACTATATTTTTAAGTTCCAGAACTTCCATTTCATTCATTTTCATACTCTTCACTTTTCTCCTCATTATGTTCATGATTTCCTCTACATCCTTGAGCATAGTTGTAATAATAGTTTCAGAGTCCTTGACTGGTATTTTACCATCTCTGCTATGCTAGGTTTGTTTCTATTGTCTGTTTTTCTCCTGGTCATATATAACTGCTTCTTTGAATGCTCGGCAATTTTTTATTCAACATTTGGTACTACGGTGAAAAATTTACATTATTGAATGTTAGATTTTATTGCCTTCCTTCAAAATGTTTTAGACTTTGTTCTGGCAGGCGGTTGGGTTTTTTGTTAAGCAGTTTGATCCTTTCAAGGCTCCTTCTTAAGATTTGTTGTGGTATGTCTTGAGTAACCTCTCTCTAGGGCTAGTTTAGCCCTACTGCTGAGGTGTACTCTTCTGGAGGTGCTCCTCAGTGCTCCAGGTGTTCAAGTTCAACAAGAGCTCCAGGCTGGGTACAGTGGCTCACGCCTATAATCCTAGCACTCTGGGAGGCCAAGTCAGAAGTATTGCTTGAGCTCAGGAGTTCAAGACCAGTCTGAGTAAGAGGAAGACCTCATCTCTACTAAAAATAGAAAAATTAGCCAGGCGCTGTTTGGCTGTAGTCCCAGCTACTTGAGAGGCTGAGGCAGGAGGATCGCTTGAGCCCAGGAGTTGGAGATTGCAGTGAGCTGTGACCTGCACTCTACCCAGGTCAACAAGAGTGAGACCCTGTCTCAAAAAAAAAAAAAAAAAAACAAGAGCTTCCCACATTAGCTGGTCAAAATAAAACATCTCCCAACCCTCTGTTAACTTTGGGAATGTTAACTTTCTAGCTATGCAGTACTTCTTTGCCTGACTTCATGGAGTTTTAACCTATTCATTTGCAGCTTACTGTTTAGCAACAGACTGAAGCATCCTCTAAGCAGAATTCTGGAGCTCTGTCTATGGGTAATTCCCTCCTTTCTGTGATAAAACAGGTATAATAACATTTTACTAAACATTTACTAAAAATGAGTGATGTGTTTAGGGATGTTCACCGTAAAATTTCAGCTTTGCTGCACATTTGAAAATTTAATACAGTTGAGTATCCCTTATCTGAAATGCTTGGGACCAGAAGTGTTTCAGATTTTGGATTTTTTCAGGTTTTTTTTTTCCTCATATACCTAATGAGATATCTTGGGTATGGGACCCAAGTTGAAGCATGAAATTTATTTATTGAGATCAGGAACTTGGCGGGGAGAGGGTAAGCAAAAGAAAAAAGAAAAAGAAATTTACTTATGTTTCCTGTACACCTTATACAGATAGCCTAAAGGTAAGTTTTATAATATTTTTAATAATTGTGTACATGAAACAACGTCTGTGTACATCGAACCATGAGAAAACAAAAATGTTATGGTTATCTCTATAAGCAGGCTATAAAAAGAGAGGAAATAGGAAAAAAAGAATAAAAAAAAATAGATAGCAAAGGTGTCACTATCTCAACCACCCATGTGGACAACCTGTGGTTGTTTGGCATTACCATCGTTCCTAACTCTGAATTTATATGATAAACAGTCATTTTCTTACACTTATTCACACATAAGTATTTACCAATAAAAAATATCATTAATACAGTGAAAAATAATGTGTTCAGAGTAACTAAGCAGGACAGTACCAACACCAGAATACTTATATCAGCTGTTAAACAATGGCAACAAACAATGGCAGGCTTGCAGTCTTCATCTACAATGCCGTGTTTTGATTGAAAGGTTACTGTATGTTGGCCAGGTGCTGTGGCTCACGCCACAGCACTTCAGGAGGCCTTGGTGGGAGGATCGCTTGAGGCCAGGAGTTTGAGACCAGCCTGAGCAACATAGTAAGACTTCATCTCTACCAAAAAAGAAAAAAAAAAAAAATTCTCAAATGGAGAATAGAAAAAAAGAAAAACAATTTTTTTTAAAACTTCATTTTTAGCTTTATGAAATGTTTTTCTATTTTTCATTGCTGTCTGTTCTTCCCTTTCAGCACAGAACTTGAGTAGTTTATTCATTCTATTTCTTCAGGTCATATCTGGTGGTAATTTCAACAACATACTATTCTGTAAGATGTTTCACACTTAAACCACTATCCAGTTTCTCCAACAACTTGACTTTCTGAGCTATAGATAAACATAAGTGCTTTTTCCCTCTTTTTCTTATCTCTGTTACCCATAGGGGTGTCTGCAGGCCGTTTTTAACATTTTCAGTAGTATCTTTACACCACAGAATAGAGAATAAGCAAAAAAAAAAAATACAGTGAGTGTTTGTACATAGGTTTTGGCCCATGTGTGCCATCCTGGGAACCCTGACATTGGCATGTTTGGTCTGTACATGTGCCATTTTATTACACTTTGTGGGTGTGCTTGGAGTGGGGAATATGGGTGTGCGTGGAAAAATTTATCACAGCTGAAAGGGGCTAAAAGGATCTTTTTTCCCTGTGGACACGGAATAAACTGTGCATTGTGTGCCCGCATTTTGACTGCAATCCTGTCATGTGAGTTAAAGTGTGGAATTTTCCACTTAGAGTGTCATGTTGGCACTCAAGTTTTGGATTTTGGGCCATTTCCGATTTTAGGTTTTCAGATTAGTGATGCTCAACCTGGTGTTGGAAAATGATCAGATCATATTACACTCAACAAATACAATGCCAACATTTATAAAGATATTTGTGAGATTATATTAATACATCGCCATGAAATGGGTCCTAAGTCAGAAATGAATGGGAACTGCTAGCCATCCTTGTAGCTGGAACAATAGATTGAAACAGTTTAGCCCTTTTTCCTATTTTTGTAAACATAATCCTTCAGATTCTCAGAAGTTCCATTGCCACATGTTCATATATGAAGCTTTTCTCAGTCTTGCTGGCTTTACTGAATATCAGTCTGCTGATTTCTTTTTTTTTTTTTTTTGGTCTGCTGATTATTTCTGAAGCACAGGCATTCATTTTTGGCAT
>NW_012148607.1:1347742-1359557 GCF_000956105.1 Propithecus coquereli
TTGAGGTTGCTGTGAGCTAGAATGACGCCACGGCACTCTAGCCCAGGCAAAAGAGCAAGACCCTGCCTCAAAAAAATAAATAAATAAAATAAAGATAAAGTCCTTATCATTAAGACATATGTACTTGCTAGGTGATGGGTAAATGGGGGTTGATTATTATTCCATCTGTTCTCATATGTGCTTGAAATTTTCAGATTAAAAAAAATTCCGAATTTTAAAAAAAGACAGGAAGCAGTTCCCAAAATTTTATTAAGATGGAATCACTGCTAATTACATAGAAGCTACTTGCCTAAGCCAAAATCCATGAGGTTCATATGAACTTTTACACAAATTAAAAACAAATGGCATATTCAAAACCATAAGGAAGTATCCTGATGCCCAGGTGATGAAGGCTGAGGTGAATGAGTCTGCACATTCATTTCAAGCTGTTGAAGAGTTTGTGGGCCACCTAGGTGGGGAAAAGAAAAGGATATCATCAACTGGCAGCTTTAATTTCATAGCTTACAAGGTCCTTCATGACCTGAAACAGTACTGCCTCTTTTCTCACCACTCCTCACACACCCACACCACACTTGAGCCCTAGTGAACTCTCTTCTATCTGGAACTCAACTTTTGTTCATCTTTATTCTTCCTTTAGATCTTAAGTTTACATGTCATTTCCTCCAAGCCTCCTATAAACAAGCCACTACTCCTACACAAATCTGTCTCTCCTCTGTCTTCTGCAGAAATGTATACCTCCCATCACAGTGACGTTAATATTACATATTAATTCAACAGGTACTTATAGAACACCTACTATATGCCAGCTACTGTTGTAAGTGCTGAGTGAGTTATAGCTGTAAACAATATCTCTGTCACTTATAGAACTTACAGAGTAATAAGGGAAATATAAACAAATAAGGTAACTTCTGATAGTGGTAAATGCTATGAGGAAAATAAAATAGGGGGAGGGTAAACCTTAGTGGCTTTAAATAGGGAAGTTCAGTGAATGCCACCTTGATGAGGTTACACCTGAGGGTCTTACCACAGTTTAGTAATTGTTCTGCTTCTGTCTCTTATGCTGGCTCATAAATTCAGTGAAGGAAGGGACCATGTCTGTGCCACTCCCAGATTCTAACCCAGTGTTTGGTTTATAAATATATTTAAATATTTGTTGAATGACTGCAAAGTGGGAGGAGAAAAATCGCCAAGAGGGCATGTAATAAAGGAACAGATCATGTGCCTATTTTAGGTATTTTGTATAAATGGTATCATATGATATGTGTGACTTTGTGACTAGCTTCTTTCCCTTAGCATGTAGCATAATGTTTGCAAGGTTTATGCATGTTATGGCAAGTTTAGCACTTCATTTTTTAAAAAATTGTGGTAAAATACACATAACTTAATCATTTTTAGCTGTACATTTCTCTGGCATTAAGTATATTCACATTGTTCTAAAACCATCAATCTTAGGAACTTTTTCATGTTCCTAAACTGAAACTCTGTACCCACTAAACAATAATTCTCCATTTCCCCTCTCCAAATCTGGCTACCACCATTCTACTGTCTCTATGAATGTGACTACTCTAGGTACCCCATATGGGTAGAATGATATATTTGTCCTTTGTGACTGGATTATTTCACTTAGCATAATGTCCAAAAGGTTCACCAGTGTTGCAGCATGTGTCAGTTTCCTTTACTTTTAAGGTCGAATAATACCCGATTGCATGTATATAGCACATTTTATTTATCCATTCATCCACCAATGGATACTTGGGTTGTTTCTACCTTTTGGATATTGTAAATAATGCTACTATTAACATAGATGTACAAATATCTGTTTGAGTCTCTACCCTCAATTCTTTTGGGCATATACCCAGAAGTGGAATTGTTAGATCACATGGTAATTCTATGTTTAATTTTTTTGGGGGGGGGTCCTCACTCTGTTACCCAGGCTAGAGTGCAGTGGCATCATCATAGCTCACTGCAACCTCAAACTCCTGAGTTTAAGCAATCCTCCTGCCTCAGCCTCCCAAGTAACTGGGACCATGCCTAGCTAATTTTTTAATTTTTTGTAGAGATGGGGTCTTGCATTCCTGGGCTTAAGTGATTTTCCCACCTCAGCCTCTCAAAGTGCTAGGATTATAGGCATGAGTCCTCTATGTTTACTTTGTTTGAGAAAAGTACTTGATTTTTGGCCAGGCTCATACCTGGAATCCCAGCACTTTGGGAGGCCAAGGTGGGAGGATCGCTTGAGCCCAGGAGTTTGAGAGCAGCCTCCACAACATACCAAGACCCCATTTCCACAAAAAATAAAAAAGTTAGCCAACATGCACCTGTAGTCCCAGCTACCCAGGACACTGAGGCAGGAGCCCAGGAATTGGAGGTTGCAATGAGCTATGATGACACCACTGTTGTCTAGCCCAGACAACAGAGGAAAACCCTGTCTCAAAAACAAATAAAACAAACAAAAAAGTACTTAATTTTTCTTTATTGCTAATATACCATTTTATGGATATACTGCATTTTATTTATCCATTTATCAACTGATAGACATCTGGGTTTCCACTTTTTGGATATTATGAATAATGCTTCTATGAACATTTGTGTACAAGTTTTTGTACGGACATGTTTTCATTTCTCTTGGGTGAACACCTAGGAGTGGAACTGCTGGGTCATATGTTAACTCTGTGTTTAATCCTCTGAAGAATTGTCAGGCTGTTCTCCACAGTGGCCATACCAACTTACATTCCCACCAGCAGTGTATGAGATTTCCAATTTTTCCATATCCCATCCAAGATTTGTTATCTGTTTTATTGATTATCACCATCCTAGTGGGTATAAAGTGTAATCTCATGGTACATTTGATTTGTATTTCCCTAATGGCTATATTTTTATTGGCCACCCAGTCTGTTTTAACAGAAGCAACCATATCAAATTCTGCCTACATGTAATTTATATAATACCTCTCTGTATTATATGAGTCAAGCACAAGTATACTTTAAAAAAAAAAGAAACAACTTTCTGTACCAACTACTATGTATAAGACACATTAGAGGATATAAATTATTTTAAAGAAAAGTCTGTTACTTAAGAGTACAAAATCCAGCTTCCCCGCTGTTTAGCAATGTAAGTTGGGACGTTTGTTCATTTTTCTTCTATGAGCCTTAGTTTCTATCTGTAAAATGGGGATAATGATACCTATCTCCAGTGGAAGTCATAAGGATTAGGTAAGATTATTTATGTAAAATGCTCGGCACTATACCTGACATATGTTGAGTCCACAGTAAATACTCATTGATGGGCCTGCCCCTAGCATGAAAAGGTTGTCAGCACCATGTCTTCCCTGGCCACCGTAAGCTTTCCCCTTCCTGACTTCAGACTGACTTACGCAGTGGTCCCTTGCATGCAAGAAGTCAAAGAGCTCCTCTGTGCAATCCTCTTCTGTATGTGATCGGGAGGAGACACGCTCATCACAGAGCTCTAGCCGCTCCCGGGCCTTTACACATTTCTCCAGCTGCTCGCATTGTTCTCTCACTGTTGTCAGGGGATCCTGATGGAGAAACAGAACAAAATGGTTATTTTAGGGGAGACCCACCAAATACATATGCTTTGATTAATACAACCACCAAACCAAGGTGCTGCCTCTGAATTACCGTGCAGAAGGCCAGCTGGCAGAGCCACACTGCCGCCAGACATGGCAGAATGGGGTCTCCCATTCAATTCTGATGCTAAGTAGTAGGGAAAAGTTTCACATTCCTGCCTTCCAAGGTTGCCAGTATGCACTGAAAGCCTCAGTCCTATCTGAAAAACAAGGTGGTAAAGGAAACCTGGCCAAACAAAGTAGACCTATAGGAGGCCTTACTTGTTAACACAGCATTTTGGGATATGGCATGTCTAAAATTTCAATTCTCCTTGTCTGAGAACCAGGCCTATGCACCCCAGCTGCCCAGCTAGAAAGGCAGTGCTAACACAGAGAAGGACCATCTAAGAAAGGTTCCTTCTTTATCAAACCATAAATAGCAGATGACTGAGTGCCAGGCCCTCAAGATGCTGTCTGCTCCCTCACATCACAACTGAAGAAGCCCCAAACAAAGAACAGACACAGATTCCCAGACCATACCCCCAAATACTCCATCACATGGAACGTATTAAAGCTTATTCCACCCCCATTCTCTCCAAGGTGTCCTTCAAATGCCTTCAGTTTCATGATGCTCAAACTTCCTGCTTTTACTGAGATAGTTCCAAACCTGAGACAGCTCTTACCACTAATTCCTCCTCTTCCTCTTCCTCCTACAAAAGGAAAACAAAATTAATGTCAGCAGCAATTTTATGGCATGGTTATTCCCAATAATATTGACGATGTAATTATTGATGATAAACATTGTATTGATCATGTTATTTTCTGTGTTTTAGGACATTTTGACATCTTAGGGGCCTTGTTAATCCTGCCCTCCCAGCTAAGTTTTAGATAGCAAACAACTTGCCTGGTAGCACACCTCTCATATGCAACCCAATCAATCCAAAACCCTTGTAGCCAACCACCTCTTTTATCTGAGTCTTATACACCAAGCTCATATTTCCCTTTGTCTAAATCACCACCAGGTCAAATACAGGACAACTAGGGACCAGCCCTAGAGCCTAGAGCCCAATGAAATGATTCAAACTATCCAATCCTAAATTTAATTAAGCTTGCCTACCCTGCCTCATCCATTTCTTCCCACAGAAACCAAGGCTCTGTGCCATGCTTTCTACCCCACTCACTTCTTCTGCCTCCTGACCACCTCTGACACTTCCCTGTGTAGCCCTGCATTGTGTGGTATGCCCCCTTCTCTTGGGAACTATAAGTAATAAACTCTTTTTTCAAAAGCAGTTGTCTTCATGTCTGTCACATTACCGTACCTGACTAAAACAAATCCGAGGTACATTTGAATTCAAGACAGAGACACCGTATTACTTTCATTAGCAGGAACCTAAGTATGCTTAACACTCTACAGTTTATAAAGCACCTTCTTATGTGTTATGATTTCATCACATTAGTTTCTTAAAGAAGTAATCCCAGTTTAGAGATAAGAAACAGTAATTAGACATTTTCTGATATAGATTCAAGTTGTTAGATGTTCATATGGGACCTACATAACTTAAAGTATTTTGTTCTCTATTCTGGTAAGTTCTAGTAGTGCTAGAAATATTAATAACTAAGTTTAGTTCTTACATCTCAAATCAAGTAAGGAGGAAAGCCATTTTTTTTCTAGACTCTGAACTTGAATTTGGAATATGAAAATGGACAAACCTAAACTCTTCTCTAGCCAGAGCTTGACTGAAGATGGTATCGTCACTGTTTTTTGGCTTGCTGAACTCTCAGAACCCTAAAACTAACCATTAATATAAGCACACCAAAGGTCTACACAACTCCACCCACGAGCTTGGAAACACAGGACCTACCTATTTACTTCTGATTCAAGTGCATAATCTCAAACTTAGTTTCCTTTCTTCCAATGCGAGCACTGTAAAAAATTCCCCATGCATCAGCATAGGCCTAAATCCTGGGCATAGCAGAGTCTGATCAGTGTCTCAATGCCTGTCAGAAATAAGGTGTTTGTCTGCCTGTGCATGCAAGTGTCCACTTTGGGGGAAAGGAAAGAAAAGGTAGATACATAAATAAAAGAAGGAGTTCAAAATCCCAATACAATCTGTTTCATTCTCTACCATGCCATTCAGGGAAGAGACCAAAGCTCACATAGGCTGGGGATGAGGAGTAGGGCAGGTTCAACTGTAACCCAGGCTATTTATTCTCACAATTGGCAAAGGTTTCTCCTAAACATTAAGATTCTATTTAGGATGTAAATTCTAGTTTTTCATTAAATAAGGTTTCTTTTTTTTTTGAGACAGAGTCTCACTCTGTTGCCCGGGCTAGAGTGCTGTGGCGTCAGCCTAGCTCACAGCCACCTCACACTCCTGGGCTCAAGCGATCCTCCTGCCTCAGCCTCCTGAGTAGCTGGGACTACAGGCACGTGCCACCGTGCCAGGCTAATTTTTTCTATTTTTAGGGCTAATTTCTTTCTATTTATAGTAGAGATGGGGTCTTGCACTCCTGAGCTCAAGCAATCCTCCCGCCTCGGCCTCCCAAGAGTGCTGGGATTACAGGCGTGAGCCACCGCGCCTGGCCTAAACAAGGTTTCTTAATCTTGCTCTTTTTAAAAAAATTATACTGAATAAGTTTTCCCAAAAAACTAAAATTACATTCTGCCCGAGTCAGAAACCAGAAATTAGTATACTAGAAGCAAGATCTTTATATCATTTCCCTTTTAGCAATGCTACAACACTGATAATTTTGTGTCAAAAATATGGCACGTTTTAGGCCGGGCGCGGTGGCTCACGCCTGTAATCCTAGCTCTCTGGGAGGCCCAGGCGGGTGGATTGTTTGAGCTCAGGAGTTCGAAACCAGCCTGAGCAAGAGCGAGACCCCGTCTCTACTAAAAATAGAAAGAAATTAATTGGACAACTAAAAATACATAGAAAAAAATTAGCCGGGCATGGTGGCGCATGTCTGCAGTCCCAGCTACTCGGGAGGCTGAGGCAGGAGGATCGCTTGAGCCCAGGAGTTTGAGGTTGCTGTGAGCTAGGCTGACGCCACGGCACTCTAGCCCCGGCAACAGAGTGAGACTCTGTCTCAAAAAAAAAAAAAAAAAATATGGCACGTTTTAGAAAAACAAATCCAAATATAAGTCTGAATATGGACTGCTGCATGTAAAAATTCTAGTCAATGAGAAAAACCAAGGTCATACTAAATAAAAATATTTAATCCTCTAGAATTATGGGTTCTTCATAAAAGACCCCCATTTTCTTAATTTTAAAATTGACTGCTTATTTACTTTCTTTTTCTCATCTACTGCTGTGGTGGGCCTGCCTGAATTTTATGAGGCTGGCTCCGCTTCCTTCTGAAATAAGACTAGGAAAAATTAAGGGATAAGTGAGTTAACAACTATTCTGAATCCATAAGCCCAGAATGGTTACCTTGAAGTGACCAGAGAACAAATGAACAGACAGGAAATGAAACTGGAAACAAAAAGCTAGTAGCTTTTGTAAAGCACTGTGGGTAAAGAGTCCTGGCTCTAGAACCAGGCTGCTTGGATTCAACCCAAGCGCCAATTTCTTAGCTATGTCCTTAAGACGAGATATTTAACATCCATGTTTGTTTGCTCATCTATTAAAAATGCAATAATAATAGTACCTAATACCTCATAGAAATATTATGTACATTAAATGAATTAGTACATAGAAAGCACTTGGAATAGCAAGTAGTCAACAAATGCTTATTATACAGGCACTCTTATTCTGGGAAAGCGCTCCTTCTTTCATCACAGAATTGTAGTACACATTCCTACATTGTCCCCAATAAACCTCTCTCCGCCCTCAAAAGAAACCACTTTTTCACAGAACTCTAGTAAGGCCAGATCTCCTGACCCTCCAAAGATGTGGTAGGGATTTCTGATCTGAGCTAGGGTAAAGTTGGTCTATTTGCTCCCCAAGCCTGTCAAACCAGGGCCTCAGAACACCTGAATGACTGAAAATAATTTTACAAGAGTTTAGTCGATACGGAATTTTTGCTCTCGTTAAACCTTCACCACATTTACAGAATGGGGAAGCCAAAGCCCAGAGAAAGACAACTTGCCCAAAGTCACTCGACGAATTCTGGGGAAGGGTCGAGGGAACCAGCTCTCCTGACCCTCCAAATCCAAGAGGGGAAACCAGGGCTAGGAGGGCTCCAGGCACGTTGGGCGGGCTGGGTGCTGAGCCTTAGGAAAGAGGGTCGAGTCGATCACCTTGCCTTACCTCCTTGGGATCTCCGGATCCGGTCAGCATCTTTTGTTCGTCCTCCAGACCCATGTCCAGCTACGGTTCTGGATTCAACACGAGCAACAACAGCGGCACCTAATTCACTTCAGGATCAAGAAGGACTCGTAAGGGTCACTCAGCGGATATCCGGCGACCTGGCCGGAAGTGCGGCATACTCAATCGTAGTCGCGAACACACGCTCAGATTGGCATATACTACTAGCCTCGGGCAGGGGTTAGGGGTAGCTGGTATTTGCACCTGAGGAGGCTTTGCTAAGAAACATCCTCTTAGTCACACCAGACCCAAATATATCGATCTAAGAGTATAGTTAAAACAGTATCTCCTGAGAGACTTGGGAAATGTACTAATTTATTTGACATTTCTTTAGAGTAGTTCACATTCTTACCCATATCGCTTATGGAGCCGTCCTAACTGCTGACCTTTTCAAGATGGCGGTCCGAGGACGCCACTTTCAGGCTCGCGCACCTCCCCAAGATGGCGGCGCCCGAGGCCTGGCGCGCCCGGAGTTGCTGGTTCTGTGAGGTAGCGGCGGCAACGACCATGGAGGCCACGTCCCGGGAGGCGGCGCCAGCGAAGAGCTCGGCCTCGGGCCCCAACGCTCCCCCCGCCCTGTTCGAGCTGTGCGGGCGGGCGGTGAGCGCCCATATGGGGGTTCTGGAGAGCGGGGTGTGGGGTAAGTCGCGGGGTGAGGGGCTACCTCTGGCAACGAGCGGCGGCGGCCCGGCGGCCGGGGGGCGCGGGGGGCGAGGCCGAGAGGCCCGGGGCAAGGCCCTGCCTGGGGCACTGGAAGCCAGATCGTTAGGTCAGAGCATGAATTCCGTGACTGACAGGGCTGGGCAGTAAAGACGGAGACCAAATGGGCAGGTGGACCCGCACCGCGGCCTGGCTGAGGGGCGCGGGGGGCGAGGCCAGGAGGCCGGGTCTGAGGCAAAGCAGACAGGGCTCGGGCGGCAGAAGCTGGACTGGCGTGCTGGAGCTGTGGGCTCCGAACTGACACTCGGCTGGGCCGGGCTGAGGAGTCTCGGATGCCGAACCGGTGGGCAGGGATGGCCCACCTGCCCGGGGGCAGGGGCCGAGGTTGGGAGGCCCGGCCTAAGGCAAGGAGGCCAGGCCCGGGGCCACCTAACCTGACCGACGGCCGGGGGCCTTGGGTATCTGTCCTGACACACCAGAGGTACCGAGACTCGGGAGGCCAAGCCGATGGGCGGGGGCAGGACAGCGGATTGGAGTGCAAGGGAATGGGGCTGGGGGAGAGGCCGAAAGGCTCGGGGCACCGCGGCCTTTCAGACGGCCCAGGGCTGACGGGAGCGAACTGACGACCGAGGCCTCGGGTGCCAAACTGATTGAGCGACTGACCGACCGGCAGGGCAGGGAGCGCCGGAGGCCACTCGGATGGGCTCAAGCGGCGAGAAGGGCCTGAGAGCAAGTAGATGAGGACCCGGAGCGCCTTAGCAAACGAGGGAGGGCTCGAATGACGGATAGGCGGGAAGGGCCAAGGAGGCCCCAGGCGGGGCGACGGCCCGGGGATCCCGGACCGACTGGCTGGAATGGGAGGGGGGCGCGTCGCTGCCAAGAGGCCTTAGTCGGAATGGGAGTGAACGGAGGCCCCAGGCCTGAGGGCGGCCGGGACCGAAGTGTCGGGCCCTCGGTGGAGAGTGTCCAGGCTGAACAGCGAAGGTGGGCGGCCGGGGGCACAGGGACGAGCCGCCGGGAAGGGCGAACTGACCAGTTGGGCTGGCGGGCCCGGGAGTCCGGGCCGGTAACGGAGGAGAGGAGGCCTGCTGCCACGGGGAGGCCAGGCTGTGGGGTGGGCACCACTGGCCACGGCCTGGCAGCCGATGAGGGAAACTTGGGCCCGCGACCTGAGGAGAATAAAAGAGGGGAAGAGGAGGATAAAAGGGAAAGAGAAGGCTCTGCGAAGCAGGCTTGGCTGCCCAGGGGACTAGGGAGGCCTTGGGCCGACAGGCTGGCGGTGTGAGGGGGGTGGGGTCCAGAGGCCCGGGCCGAAGCAGGGTAAGGCAGGGTAAGGCCATCGCAGGCCGGCCGGAGGGCCTGGGGGTGGGGGTGGCAGGAGAGGAGGCCCTGGGCCTTGCGGGAGGGGGGCGTTCCATGAGGAGGCCTCAGCGGTGGTGGCAGTAGTGTCCTTGCCAGGAGGAGGGCCCCGGTCAGGTCAGGGGTAAGGGCTTGAGGCCTAGGAGGGGATGGGGGGGTTACACTCTGAGAGGGTGGGTATAGTGAAAAGGCCTTGGAGTTTGGGGAGTTGGGCCTCCAGAATAAGCCCTAAAGCTGTGGAGGCCCTTGGTGGTCGGAACGGGGCACCAATACTGAGGAGGCCCAAGTGCCTTCCTGTAGTAGGGGGTGGGGAGAGACTGCTGGAAGGCCTCAGGCCCTGTGGGTGGGGATTGTGGAGGCCCTGTGCCAGCCAGGAAAGAAGGGTCAGGCCGGACCCCTGGGGAATGGGAGAAAAGTTTCAGTGGAACTGAGCAGGGGGCTCAGAGAAATCCCAGGGAATGTGGAAGAAGGCAGAGAGGGTTTGGCTGTGTCAGCCTGGATCTTCTGGGATGCTAAACCTGGCTAGAAGGGGAGACGACCGGGTGTAGAGGCCACAAGTTGGGAAGAGGAGGCATTAAAGGTATAGGCTAGAAGGAAGCAAGGAGGAGCCTGGCTTAAAAAGACTGGAGAAAGGAAGAGAGGAGTTTGTGGGTAATAGGAGATGAGAATTCCTGTGGCTGTGAGAGGGGATGGCTAAATAGAGGGGAGCAGATTGGAGGGAAAGGGGGTAAGGCTCTGGAGGAACTTCTTTCTTTATTGCGTCTTCCCCCCAAAACAAACAAGCGACAGTTTACTGAATCTCCTTTTCCTCCTCCCTTCCCCCATCACTGCTGTACGTACTACCACCATTATTACTGGTTGAGCCCCAAGCCAGGTTGAGAGGAGACAGGGGAGAAAGAGCTCCTGTGGGCCTAGACCAGGTAAACAGTCACACAGAAAAAGTGAATCAAGTAAGGCCTTTTAGAAGAAGGGCCAAGTAAGAGGCCCACTAAGCACTGCTGTTTTGGAGGAAGGTCTCAGTGTGGGCTAACAGCCACGAAAAGCTTCCCGGAGGTTGTGGACTAGCATTGCTTTGTGTAACGAGTAGGGGTAGGTGAGTGAATACAGGCAGCAGGAATGGGTACAATGAGGAAACTTAAGTAGAATAAGGTATATTATACCTTTCGTGCCAGAATATGGAGTTTGGACTTTATTTGTTTATTTATTTATTTTTTTATAGAGATGGGGTCTTGCTCTTGCTCAGGCTGGTCTCAAACTCCTGACCTCAAGCCATCCTCCTGCCTCAGCCTCCCAGAGTGCTAGGATTACAGGCGTGACCCGCCATGCTTGGCCCTGGACTTTATCTTGAATGCAGTAGAGAGCCTTTGAAGGTTTTGAAGAGGGGAATGTCATCAGCAAGAGCAGGATGAAGACAGACTAGAGAGAAACTGAGGTCAAGGAGAGCAGTTAGGCTGTTGCAGTAGTCCACATGAATAACGATGACACCTACATTAGTGTAATTGCATAGGAAATTAACAGTTTTCATTCAGCAGGTACACTGAGTACCTACTATGTACTAAGAATTATACTAGATGCTTGGATATCAAGATTCACTTAGTCCACAAGTAAAAATAAAAGGAGATCCTGGAATGGAAGTTTTGGTATACTCTGAGATATTAGACTTGTTCTTGATAGGACAGAGATGCTATTGACAGGATAAAAATAATAATAGCCAACAACATTTAGTGAGCTTATTATGGCCAGGCATTGTTTTAAACAGATTACATGCATGATCTCCTTTAATCTTCATGACAATGTGAGGTAGTATTATTATCTCCATTTTAAATTTTTTTTTTTTTTTTTGAGACAGAGTCTCACTCTGCTGCCTGGGCTAGAGTGCCATGGTGTCAGCCTAGCTCACAGCAACCTCAAACTCCTGGGTTCA
>NW_012148607.1:1360007-1422402 GCF_000956105.1 Propithecus coquereli
GAGTTTGAGATTGCTATGAGCTAGGCTGCCGCCACGGCACTCTAGCCCAGGCAAGAGAGTGGACTCTGTCTCAAAAAAATAAATAAAATTAAGGAAACTGAGGCTTAAAGAGGCTTAAATAATTTGTCCAAGGGTTCATTTTAACTAAGTGTTACAGTCAGGATTTCACCTAGATTTGTCCAACTCTAGAGATTAAGCCCTTTGTCACTATACTATAATGCCTCTCAGAACTAGAGTAGTTGGCAAGAGCAGGTTTTGTTTTTAAGATATATTGAATAGATTATAGAGGTTAATTGTCTCTGTTCTTCATAGAACAGTACTAGTTCAGGGTATAGCAGTTTCCCAAAGGATGGAAGTGATTAGTCTGGAAGAATGGGAAAGGAATTCAGGAAAGACTTAATAAAGGGCATGTGATACTTGAAAGATGAGTAGTTGATAACTGAAAGTGGCAAGGACATTCCTGTTGGAGAGAAGAGCATGGCAAAGGTACAGAGACAGAAAGCAGCATAATATGTTAGGTAAATGAAAAAAGTAGTTTAGTGTGGCTGAGGTGTAGGAAGCAAAGCAGGGAGCTGAAGTTAATAGGGTAGATTTTGAAGAACTTTTTATAATACATATTTAGTAGTAGGACTAGGACCTTTTCAACACATAATGGTTCATTATGTTTGGGCAGAAGTGAACTTACCAGCTCCTAAATGAGCATGTCAAGCTCATTTATCATGTCAGCTTGTTTTGTGGGATTATCTCACCCTTGCCCCTGAAATTCTAGCTCCCAGCTGAGTGGCTGATGACAAGTGGGCCAGAGTTTGGAATAGACTTAGATTAGCTTCTATAGGTTCCATTTATCAAATAAGTCTCCCCTTGCATTTTCCTTTCCAATAGGATAAATAATGCTTGGAACCCTGTGGGGGTGGGGGGGAAGTAAACTTTGTGTTTTGGTTTTTGTAGCCCTCCCAGGCCCAATTCTTCAAAGCATCTTACCTCTACTGAATATATATTACTTGGAGAGGATTGAGGAAACTGCCCTCAAGAAAGGTGAGTATCTTTCTGTCTCTTTCTCAGGCATCATGATGTTCTTCAGGTAAATATTACACCTGATACCAGCATAGAACTTCACGCTTTTCAAAAAGTACCTTCACACCTACTTTCTTTCTTTCTGATTCCTCAGTGTCCTGTGAAACACAAAGCAAGTATATGATCCTTATTATACTGATAAAAGTAAGACACAGGCACACCACAATTAAAAGCAAAAGCCAGAACTAGAACCCAGATCTTCTGAATTTTAGCTTTTCTATTTAACCAAGCTGCCTCCCCTCATTGGACACATTCGTTAACGGCTAACATTTAACCCTGATGTGCCAAGCACTGTCCTAGGCACTTTACCCAGAGAAACTCAAATCTTTTCAACAACCCTATTATTATCTATTAACTATTAACTACATTTTACAGATGAGGAAACTGAAGTACAGAGAAACTAAGTAACTTGCCCAAAGTCACATAGCTAGAGTGTAGTTTGCTGAAAATCAAACCCAGGCAGTCTGTCTGTAGAGCCAGTGTTCTTAACCACTCTGCCATATTGCTCCTGTAAACCCAAAGGACACATGAAAGGCTGGTATACTTCACTCACAGTGGCCAGGAAGCAGCCAAGCAAGTGTGATATTTCTCCCTACAGGCCTCTCTACTCAGGCCATCTGGCGCCGACTCTGGGATGAGCTGATGAAGACAAGGCCTTCCAGTTTGGAAGTAAGTTAAGGTATCAGGTAGAACTCTGGACTGATTTTGCACAGAGAAAGTAGAAATAGCACACAGACACAAGCTGGGTACTAGTAAAGTGCAGAGACAGGGATGAAATCGATTTGGGAGGAGGGCTCTGATGGTTTGTCACAAGGTTCTGGCCCATTTGGCATTTGTCACTAACTTGCTTGCTCACCATTTTTGCAGGGGACACAAAACAGGGAAGAGTAGTGATCAAAAGAGATGGCAGAGCCAGGATTCCTAGAGTTCTTGAAGGGGTTGGTACAATGGTCAAATCTAACAAAATGTAATTTAACAGAATAAACCAAGCTCCACTAAGTCTAAAAATTTCCAATTGCAGGGCTGAGGGTAGGTTAGATGGGTCTGGCTTAGTAGCAGTTTGTATAAAAAAGATTAGGGGAGTTTAGTCAACAACATGTTAAAGCCACTTATAATGACTATACCCTGAGCCGTGTGAACTAATGTAAATATAATATAGGCTGAACGACAAGGGGGACATACTCCTGCCTTGCTCTGCAGTGGTCAGGCTACTCCTGGAGTATGGAGAAAGAAGCCAAAACCACATTGTATGAGACACATTTGGAAGACTGGAGATGTTTTTCCTGAAAAAGAGAAGATATGGGAAGGAAACCTGAATCGTCTTGAAATATATGAATGGTTATCACATAAAAGGGATTAATAGATTTTTTCCAGGTGAAAGCTAAAGGAGGATATATTTTGCTAAATTGAAGGTGAAACTTAAACTCTGAGCTCATCAGTGATGAAATAAGCTAATTCTAGAGGTAATAAGTTTCCCATAACTATGTGTTCAAATAGAGGCTGGATAACTCCTCGACACAAGGGTATTGTACAGGGAATTCAGCATTGTAGACAGGATTGGACAAGATGACTTTTAGGGCTCTTTTAGCCCTGAGATTCTATTATTAGCTGATTCAGATATAAATCACTGGAGCTCTCATTTAAGCAGAATTTCTTTTGCTGCTCCATAATTAGGTGACAGGACAGATTTAGTTCAATAAACATTTATTAACACTTACTACTACTTGGGAGGCTGAAGCAGAGGGATTGCTTGAGCACAGGAGTTCAAGAGCAGCCTGGGCAACATAACAAGACCCCCATCTGAAAAAAAAAAAAAAAAAAGCTTACTACATACCAGATCTTACACTAGATATTAGAAGTATAAACACAGTCCCTAATCTTGAGGACCTAGCAGTTTAATGAGGAAATCTACAAATAGATTACATGTGATAGGATAAGTGGTGTGATCAAAGGTAGTAAGGAGGTTGAGGGAAAAGGGAGCAAGAAAGTCTTTACAAGGAAGTAGTATTTGAACTGGGTTTAATACGGTGAATGAGGCCAAATGACCGAAAAAAAATGCTAGAATCAAGAATTGGAGATTTAATTTCTGGGATGCACTGAGTTCAGTAACATTCAGCCCCATGTCCTTCAGCTTTTCCACTTTCAGGTCTGGATTGCAACCCTTGGAGTTCAGAATGAGAACACTTGAGGCCCAACAAAATCCTCAGACTCTAGGCCTTATGAGGAAGAGAAGTGGATGCAAGAGTGTTAGAAAACAATAACGGCTTTCTGCCATCTCTAAGGAAACATCAGATTCATTTTGTCCCAGTATTTCACAAGCAGTGTGTATGGTTGACCAGCAGATAATGAAGATTGTAATAATATCTTTCTCTTGAAGAAAGCTTTCTTTTTCCAACATTATCTCAAGCTTCCTGGAAAAGAATGTTATCCTGTTATCTTGGCTGAAAGCATTTCAGAACATTTAGAAGGCCCCAGGCTTGGTGTCCCAACAGTAACTTAGGCAGAGATCCTGACTTAGAGCTTATCCATTCCAAAGGGTGTCTTATGCTTCCCACTTTTTGCACAACAGTAACCTTCACCTCACTCGTAACTCAAAAACGCTTACTGAGTGCCTGCTCAGTTCCATACACTATTCTATTATAGATTCTAGGGATACAATGGTGAACAAGATAGTTATAGCCTATAACTGCTTATAAAGCAATAGTATTTGAAACTGTGTAGTACTAGTGTATACAAAGAGATCTGTAGAATAGAATACTCTGGAGACAAAGCAATGGAGAAATGAAGCGTTACTCAATAAATGCGTCTCTAGCAGTTGGTTAACCATTTGGAAAAAATAGAGCCTCACTTAACAATATACTCAAATTATTTCTATACAGATTAAAAATTGTAGAAAGTAAAAGCACACCAGGCATGGTGGCCCATGCCTATAATCTCAGCACTTTGGAAGGCCAAGGAGGGAGGATCACTTGAGGTCAGAAGTTCAAGACCAGCCTGAGCAACATAGTGAGACCCCATCTCTACAAAAAATAGAAAAATTAGCTGGGCGCGGTAGCACACACCTGTAGTCCCAGCTACTTGGGAGGCTAAGACAGGAGGATCGCTTGAGCCTAGGAATTTGAGGTTGCAGTGAGCTATGATCATGCCACTGCCCTCATGTCTGGGCAACAAAGCAGACAAAATAAAAATAAAATAATATAGAAGCACAAAACAACTAAAAGAGAATAAAGGTGACTGGCTATCAAAACTCAGGATAGAGAGAGTGCTAATTATTAAATGGGCAGACCCAAAAAAGAAAATACAGACATTTAACCACATAAAATACTAACACCATAAACAAATTTTAAAAGGTAAATAAGCTGGGGAAGAACATTTGCAACAATATTTACAAAACAGGGATTCAGAGAATAAGAAAAAGACAAACATCCCAGTAGAGTAAAACAAGTAAAGATTTGGACAAGTCACACAATATAAAAAATCTCCAATAAAGTGAAAAATGTTCAACCTATGGTAAAAAATGGGAAAGTAAAATTTCACTTGTTAAATTAGTAAAGTCTTGTTTGGATTTGTTTTTTGTTTTAAAAGGTAATGCCTAGGGTTGGCCAGGGGTGGGTGAAATTCAGAAATTGTTATAACTTTCTTGGTGGGCAATTTGGTGATACTAAGAGATTTTAAAATAATTAAATTCTTTCACTAGAAATTCTTAGAATTTATGGTGTATAAAATTGAGATACTCATGAAGATTATTTCAAGATGTTTATTTCAGCAAAGTTTAATATTAAAAGACTAGAAACAATTTAAGTATTCAGTAATACAGGAATCACTAAGTATCATATGTACATATTTTGAAAATAATCACATTTTTATAGATCTAATGGTTCAGTACAAAAAGGAAAAAAAATAAAAACAGAAAGCAACCACATTCTAAAAACATTTAAATACATGGTAGTATAATGTTGTAAAAGCTCAGCATTTGAAACAGTTCAGAATTGTCTCAATATTGTAAAAACAAATATACATAGCTATTCACATATATAAAAATACTCCAGAGTTGTTTACATGTGATTTATCATTGATTCAATATCTTTCCACAAACAATATTCTGTTAGCAGAAAAAGAATGGACAGTATACAGTTTGTGAACATTGCTGGCTCTAACAACTTAGTACAAGAAGATACTTAGCCTTCCTCAGTTTGTACACACACTTCCTCTTCCCTCGCCAGTGCCTGAGCTGCCAGCCTATTGCGGATGGGGCAGGGATGGTGTTGGTGGGCAAATGTCACTTCCCCTCACTGGCCGTGCCTCATTTCCCTTACCCTCACCCAAAAGAATTTAAATCACTTGTCTCGGCTATAGTGTACAAGTCCACAAAATGAGTGGCTTGGACCAGATCTCTCAGGTATTTTTTAGCTTTGATGTTTTAGCATAGATTCTTCTAAAAGATGATGATGGAATAAAATGCAGTGAACTGCTGTCTGCTTGTGCATTAATTTGTGAGAAAGAAGCCATTGAGATAGCTGTCAAAACTAACTTTACATACTCATTTAACCCTCACAAGAGTGCTATGATGGTGTAGTTATCTAGCACTTTATAGATGATGAAACTGAGGCAGAAAGAGATGAAATGACTTGCCTAAGGTTACAGTTAGTGAATGGCAGACCCAGGATTCAAGTTGAAGCAGTCTGGCTCTGGATTGCACGTTCCTGATCACTATGCCATGCTGCCCTCTGCAGTTATCACGTGTCTGAGGTGTTCCAATTTCAAATATTCTCTCTCATTGTCTTCAACCGTTAACACGTCTGAAAAAGTCCAATATGTAGTTATCTAACCTACATTTCCTACATGCCTTTTGTGGTGAGAAATAGTCATATCTTGGTTCACATCTTTGTCCATATTTTAGGCCCAGATCTTATAACCACCCGATTATCCCACTTATAAAATTGGAAGGCCTTGCTAGGGTTACCTGCAAGTGTTTTTCAAGACTATGGGTGTGGGCCAGCAAATGCTGGAGTGAGGTAGGACATGAAGGACTCAGGGATACCCCCTTTGCGTCTACTCAAAGCTGAGCAGAGATTTGGTTGCTAGGTATTTTCTCCTGCTCCCGGTGAGTAAGGCCTTTCTCTGTTGCTGCTACACAGTTAACTCAAGCATAAAGAAGTCATTCCTAATTGTTACCACAATAGGCAGAGTCTGGGGAAATAGCTGGGGCAAAGGGAATTACACTTTTGCCTGGGGACAATAGAGGCCAAGCTCCTGCTAAGATGTTAAGAACCTTGGCTATGAATCGAGAGTCACTCTGGTATGGAGGAATGCATGGAGGCAGGGTAAAGACCAAAGAGAAGTATTCTACTTTTAGTCTTGGTGAACCTCAGGCCCCCACTACCTTTACTTCAGGCCAAACAAGCAGCCTGCTTAACAGGCTCTACCTCTGTTTCATATTGCCCATCAGGGCTAACAGCAACAGCAGCAACGTCTACTTTGTATTTTAGTTTTACAAAGCGCTTTAACTTGTACTGTCTCATTTGGTCTTCAAAACAGTCCTCTCAAGCAGGTGATGTTATTCACATTTTATAGATGAGGAAAGAGGTTCAGAGCGGTCCAGAGTATAGTGGCAGAGCTGGGACCTATATTGACCTTAGGAGAAGGCAAGGACTTAGAGATGGTCTTAAATTAGAATCTCTGAGGCCTGGTACCTTTCTTTGTCTCAGTGTGCCTTTGGGATTAGGTAGCAGTATTTTTTTTTTTTTTGACACAGTCTCTGTCGCCCTGAGTAGAGTGCCGTGGCATCAGCCTAGCTCACAGCAACCTCAAACTCTTGGGCTCAAGTGATCCTCCTGCCACAGCCTCCCAAGTAGCTGGGACTACAGGTGCACACTACAGCACCCGGCTAATTTTTCTGTTTTTAGTAGAGCGGGGGTGGGGCGGGCGGTCTCACTGTTTCTCAGGCTGGTCTTGAACTCCTGAGCTCAAGCAATCCTCCCAACTTGGCCTCCCAGAGTGCTAGGATTACAGGCGTCATTAGCCACCACGCCCAGCCCAGGTAGCAGTAATTCCTACCCTCTGATGGAAATCAGAATCATCTGGGGCTGGTTTACTTTTTTTTTTTTTTTTTGAGACAGTCTCGCTTTTGTTGCCCAGGCTAGAGTGAATGCCATGGCGTCAGCCTAGCTCACAGCAACCTCAAACTCCTGGGCTCAAGCAATCCTTCTGCCTCAGCCTCCTGAGTAGCTGGGACTACAGACGTGAGCCGCCACGCCCGGATAATTTTTTATTTCTATTTTTAGTTGACTTGCTAATTTTTTTTATTTTTAGTAGAGACGGGGTCTCGCTCTTGCTCAGAGCTGGTCTCAAACTCCTGAGCTCAAGTGATCCTCCCACCTCGGCCTCCCAGAGTTCTAGGATTACAGGCATGAGCCACCGCGCCCAGCCCCTGGGGGTGGTTTAAAAAAATGCCTGGACCTTACCTCAGGTGTAACATACAGAATCACCAAATATGGGTACCTGCCATATGAATTTTGAAAAAAAAAAAAACTCCACAGTAAATTCTGATGTGCACCAAAGGTTGAAAATCACTTGATAAATTTAAACTGCTAAGTTTATCAGAATAGTATGATGAAGTCCCATACCCATCAAAGCAAATAACTCTTGCCTTGGAGGAAACAAATCTAAGAGCTGGTTCCTGCTCCCCAGAATTTCTAATCTGGTTGGGACGTGTACACGGACACAGAGGCTCAGTATCATGAGATAGGGCACCAACATCTTAGACTTGAGTAGTCAAGAGTCCCCAAAAAGAAACAGCCTCAAAAAGCGACATGTTGGGGCCGGGCGCGGTGGCTCGTGCCTGTAATCCTAGCACTCTGGGAGGCCGAGGAGGGCGGATTGTTTGAGCTCAGGAGTTCGAAACCAGCCTGAGCAAGAGCGAGACCCCGTCTCTACTAAAAAAAAAAATAGAATAGAAAGAAATTAATCGGACAACTAAAAATATATAGAAAAAATTAGCCGGGCATGGTGGCGCATGCCTGTAGTCCCAGCTACTCGGGAGGCTGAGGCAGAAGGATTGCTTGAGCCCAGGAGTTTGAGGTTGCTGTGAGCTAGGATGACGCCACGGCACTCACTCTAGCCCGGGCAAAAAGAGTAAGACTCTGTCTCAAAAAAAAAAAAAAAAAAAGCGACATGTTAGTAGGTCCTTTCAGGAAGTCTGTTTAGTCTGGCAATGGAGAAAATTTCTGGTAGGTATAAGAAAGGAGATAGAAGGCAGGTTTGGGTTAGCGAGGTGACCGATTTTGCCAGAGCAAAGCATTCATTCTTATGCAAGATGTGGGAAATAAAACTCAGGTAGGCAGAAGCCATAGCGTGGAAGGACTTTGCTACCAGGCTGAAGAACTTCAAATTAACTGTCCAATGGGAGACAATGGCTGTTTTAAAGCGGAATAATGTATTCAAGGTAGTGTTTTACAAAGATGAATCCAGTGGGCCTATGCAAAGTAGCTTGTAAAGGGGCAAAGGGGACAGGAAGAGCAATCAGGAAGCTGATGAAATGGTCAGGTGTGAGGTGATAAGGGCTGAACAAAGGTAGTGGTGGTAAGAATGAAGTTGGGATCAGGTTCTAGAAACAAGTATGGAAGAATTCATGGGAGTGATTGTTTCAGTTGTGAGAGACACTATAGCAAAAGAATGGTGTGGAACCAGATTTCCTTGGTTTCAAATCTTGTTTCTGCTACTTACCTGTGTGACCACAGGTGATAACCTCATGTTTGTGCCTCGGTTTTCTTACCTGTGAAATGGGGCTAATAGTAATATATACCTCAAAGATGTGAGGATTAAATGAACTTGTATAAATTATTTAGAATGTTGCCTGGCTCAATAGTTTGCTACTGGAGGAAGGGTAATGGGATAACAGTTTCATGAATAGTACTCAGTATCATGGCTCTCTGGTATGTTCTCTGCTTTCAGAGTGTGACCTGCTGGCGAGCCAAGTTTATGGAGGCCTTTTTTTCCCATGTTCTACGTGGGACCATTGATGTGTCTTCTGACAGGCGTCTTTGTGACCAGCGCTTCTCACCTCTTCTGCACAGCTCCCGCCATGTCCGACAGCTCACCATCTGCAACATGCTGCAGGGTGCAACCGAGCTGGTGGCTGAGCCCAACCGCAGGGTTCTGGAGACCCTGGCCAGTTCCCTGCACACCCTCAAGTTCCGCCACCTGCTGTTCTCTGATGTGGCTGCTCAGCAGTCACTTCGGCAGCTGTTGCATCAGCTCATTCACCATGGGGCTGTCAACCAAGTGTCGCTGTACTCCTGGCCTGTGCCAGAGTCAGCCCTCTTCATCCTTATCCTCACCATGAGTGCTGGCTTCTGGCAGCCAGGCCCTGGTGGCCCACCCTGCCGCCTCTGTGGAGAGGCCTCCCGAGGCCGGGCCCCATCCCGAGAGGAAGGGTCCCTCTTGCTAGGCTCACGCCGGCCTCGCCGAGATGCTGCTGAGCGATGTGCTGCAGCCCTGATGGCCACCCGGCGGAAGAGCGAAGCCAAGCAGATGCCAAGAGCTGCACCTTCCACTCGGGTAACACGCCGGAGCACACAAGAGAGCCTGACATCAGGCGGGACAGACCCTAAGAGGGAGCTGTACCCTCCGGCCACCTCCCACGAGGCTCCTGGCACCAAGCGGCCACCCTCTGCTCCAGCCGCCACTTCCTCTGCCTCTGCCTCCTCTTCCACATCCTCATCCAAACGAGCTCCAGCTAGCTCAACCCCACAGCCTAAGCCTCTAAAGCGTTTCAAGCGAGCTGCAGGGAAGAAGGGTGCTCGCACCCGTCAGGGGTCTGGTGCAGAGTCTGAAGACCTGTATGACTTTGTTTTTATTGTGGCTGGTGAGAAGGAGGATGGTGAAGAGATGGAGATCGGGGAAGTGGCTTGTGGAGCTTTGGATGGATCAGATCCCAGCTGCCTGGGGCTTCCAGCCCTGGAGGCCTCCCAGCGATTCCGCAGCATCTCTACCTTAGAGCTATTCACAGTTCCTCTCTCCACGGAGGCAGCCCTGACACTATGCCACCTGCTGAGCTCCTGGGTGTCTCTGGAGAGCCTCACACTCTCCTACAATGGTGAGCACCCTGGAGGGGCAGGGGTTGGGCTTGGACCTCCCAGCAGCACCAGCTGTGTGCCGAATTCTGAGCGGGGCTGAATTAGGAGCATGATCTGGAAGCTGAAGATGTAGCTTTGTGTGCCTCACAGAGGAGCAGACTCAGTGCTAGAAGCGAGGAATGTGAGCTCTAGAAGGCTTGATTTATTGTTGGAAGCAGGTGTTCCTGAGGAGCAATGAGACAAGTCAGCTGGACTCTAGAGAATGAGTACATTTAAGATATGGGAGGCAGCCCAAGGGCAGGTGGGGGTAGTATAGGGTATGCATACACAGCCAGGGCTGGGGTTGGATCCCACCAGTAATATCAAAGCAACTGTCCAGACAAGGTGTGGGACACAGTTTTTTTATCAGACCAGCAACCTCCAAGGCAGTCCTCAGTCCTTTCCCATCTGCTTATGCCCAGCTAGCAAAACTTCAGCTTCGGCTGAATCCAGCAATCTGCCTAGATTGCTGAGCACTGCTAGAGAAAAATCATACAACTGTGCAAACTGGTGCTACTATACATTCATAGTCATCAACTTCATAAGAACCATCACTGTGTTTGCAACATCAGCTCGCATTCCTACTCTTCTACTTCCAAACTCTTCCTCCTTTTCCTTTCTCAGATGACCTCACCTCCTACTTCACAGAGAAACAAAAGCCATCACACGAGTTCCTTTAACCTGTTAACCAACCTATGAACTCTCCTACATCTACACTTATCCTTTCCTCTTTCACCACAATGGAAGAGATCACCATCCTATCTAAGGCTAATTCTTCCACCTGTGCTCTGGATGCCTATCTCCCACTTAGGGAAGCTTGTTTCTTAAATGCCGCAGTAATAATTTTTATACACTGCTTAGTACGTGTCTGAAATTTCAACTATTCTTGATATATTATTCAATTCTTACGACAACCCCAAGAGGTCAATTGACTTGCCCAGGATAATCTAGCTAGTAAATTATAAAGCCAGGATTCAAACCCAGGCAACCTGACTCCAGAATCCATGTTTTGTTTTTTTGAGACAGAGTCTTGCTCTGTCACCTGGGCGAGAGTGCCATGGCATCAGCCTAGCTCACAGCAACCTCAAACTCCTGGGCTCAAACAGTCCTCCTGTCAGCCTCCCCAGTAGCTGGGATTACAGGTGCATGCCACCATGCCTGGCTAGTTTTTTCTATTTTTAGTAGAGACGGGGTCTCGTTCTTGCTCAGGCTGGTCTTGAACTCCTGACCTCAAGTGATCCTCCCTGCCTTGGCCTCCCGGAGTGCTAGGATTGATTACAGGCAGAATCCATGCTTTTAAACCACTACGTTGTCTCCCTTCTGTCTCTCCCACCAACATTTAAACTTTAAGTCAGGTCTCCACCAAAAACAGCCACCACCTCCTCCCTCAATCTCTAATTTACTAACTACTGTTCTATTCTCCTGTTCAGTCATCTGTACTGTCTCCACTTCTCTCACTTACAGCCCACTCAAGCCTCACTTACACCTCTACTACTACATTAAAGACCTGTCAACAAGGTCTTCCTTGTTACTAGATCCAATGTATACTTTTCAGTCATCTTCCGTTAACTCTCAGCAGCATTTGCTATTAATCATTATCTTCTTCATGAAATACCTGTTTCCACTACATCAAAAATCTTTTTTTCTCTTCCCCTTCTAGACATTTACTTCTTATTGTTCAGAGCTCTCCCACTTTATACATCCTTCCTGGATAATTTCATCCATTCTTGTGGCTTCAAAGGCAACCTATGCTAAAGACTCCCCATTCTGTGACATTAGCCCAGATCTTTCTCCTGGCCTTCTGGGCCCATTTATTCAGCTGTCGACTAGACATCACTTCATAATCCCCAAGCTCCCCAAAACTCATTATATCCAACCTGAATGAGCCTGTTTCACTCTGTACTGATCCTCCTGTTCTCAATATCACAGTTGACTCAGTTGTCCAAAGATACCTGTATTCTGTCTCTCTTACTTCAAATATATCTGGTCACCAAGTCCTAGCTTTATAGTCTCTCAAATTCACTTATCTCTATATCTCCACATCCTTAATTCAGGCTACCCATATTACTCATGAGGACTCATTTCAACAGTTCCTCCTAACTCCATACTCTTGTCATACAATCCATTGTTTCCACTGTAGCCCATTCTTTCAAAAACATACCTCTGACCCTGTCATTCAAACATCCTTCAATGGCTTCCTGTCAACATACTTAATCTTACAGTTATTCATGTTCTCACCCCTGCTTACCTCTATAGTGGTATCTTAAATGCTTCCCCTGCTCATATTTTACACACCAGGCATACTAAATGTTTTCCAGTTCTTGCATTGCTACTTTCTCCTTCAGGCCTGTATATATGCTGAGTTCCCTCTGCCACAGTCATTCCCTCTCCTTTTATTAATAGCTTATCTCCTTTTATGTCCTTTTAGGACTCAGCTAGAATACCTTTACTGATGTAAGTTGGTCTAGGTGTTCGGTACTCATCTTTTGTACTTTCATAGTATTCTGTTGCCCCAGTTTGCATCGCATTTTTTTTATCAGGCTGTGTAGGCAAAAACGATGTGCTGCACTAATGTCTTGCAAAATATCTGGTATTTAGGTGCTGGATAAAGTTTAGTTGAATGAATCAACAGAAGCCTATACAGTCCCAAGGTGGGGAGGATGAGAGAGGGGGTGGGATTCAAGGAATTATTTGCTTGTGGCATTAAGCAGCTGCCCTACCCTCTCTGGAACCTACTTCATTCTGTAAGATGAGATTATCTTTTCCTGCCCCATTCCATCTAATGAATTTTCTAAAGTATTCCCTGTTGGGTTTGTCACTCTCCTACTCAGTTTTCAGGTGCTCTTCATGACCTATAGGAAATTAAACCATCTCTTCACCTTTCAGAACCTTCCACAGTGTGGGCTCCACTGCCCCACCCTCTAGAGCTCAGTTTCCTGAGCCCTGTCTAGCCAGACAAGCCTATTCATATCCTACACTTTCCTGTGACCCTTGACTGTGTCTTCTCCCTCTGTGCAAAATGTCCTTCCTCCAAGGCCAGCTTCTTTAGGAAAATACTCAAAACCCAGAAGTCCAGAGACTTCTGCTGCTGTCTAGGCCTGTCATTCAGCTGGTAGCCACATACTGCCCCACCATATCCTATCTTCTACTTTGTCACTGCCCTGACTGATGCTTCTTGAGGGCATGGCCCAGTACAGTAGGCATCAGGATTTGCAGGTTACCTGAGGAAAAAGCAAGACACAAATGAGTAGCTGAGGGACAAAATGGTTTTTTTTTTTTTTTTTTGAGACAGAGTCTCACTATGTTGCCTGGGCTAGAGTGCCATGGTGTCAGCCTTGCTCACAGCAACCTCAAACTCCTGGGCTCAAGCGATCCTACTGCCTCAGCCTCCCCCATGCCCGGCTAATTTTTTCTATGTATTTTTAGTTGTCCGATTAATTTCTTTCTATTTTTAGTAGAGACGGGGTCTCGCTTTTGCTCAGGCTGGTCTCGAACTCCTGAGCTCAAACAATCCACCCGCCTCAGCCTCCCAAAGTGCTAGGATTACAGGCGTGAGCCACCGCACCCGGCCACAAAATGGCTTTAAAAAATCTGATCCAAAGCCCAAGATGTTGGTGGTAATTAAAAGAAATATTTGGAGTTCTCTGTGAACATATCACCCCTGCTGACACTCCCACATGACTCTGACTTAATGTCTCTTTCCTATCGTAGGCCTAGGCTCTAACATCTTCCGCCTACTGGACAGCCTGCGGGCCCTGTCAGGTCAGGCTGGATGCCGCCTCCGTGCCCTGCATCTCAGTGACCTGTTCTCACCACTGCCCATCCTGGAGCTGACACGTGCCATCGTGCGAGCCCTGCCCCTGCTACGGGTCCTTTCTATTCGTGTCGACCACCCAAGCCAGCGGGACAACCCTGCTGTGCCTGGGAATGCAGGGCCCCCTAGCCACATAGTTGGGGATGAGGAGATACCAGGTGAAGCATTGTCTGTGTGTGCACATGGGTGTGTATCTCCACACAAACGTGCAGGTGCATTTGTGTGGGGGGAAGGGGAGAGGACCTGCAATCCAGGTCTGCTACCACTCATTCCTGGCTTATCTGGCCTTAAAATAACCTTTGGCAGGACAGGGCCTAGACCACTATAAGCCCAGTAGAGTGTTCATGACAGTTTAGTCTCCACAGAAAGAACAGAACTGACCTTCAGACTGGATTAAGCCCCTCTGCTGTATGTTCCCATAGTTCCTGTATATCTCCTATCCCACCACTCTGCATACTTTATGAAATTTGCTTCTGTCCAAGTAATCTAATCTTCCTGCACTAAAAGCTCCACGAGGGCAAGGACCAAATCTCATATTTAGTGCTCTGTTCCCAGAACCTAGCAGAGTGCCTGACATATAATAGGCAAGTAGATGAATAAATGATTGAGTGAATCCCTTAAGGACAGGATGGGACCTACCATAGGAGTGAGGTACAGATGGCCAGCTGCAATCTTCTTTCCCCACCATATCCAGAAAACTGCCTGGAGCAGTTGGAGATGGGATTTCCACGGGGAGCCCAGCCAGCCCCACTGCTCTGCTCCGTACTGAAGGCCTCAGGTTCTCTGCAGCAGCTGTCCCTGGATAGCGCCACCTTTGCCTCTCCCCAGGATTTTGGGCGTGTGTTGCAGACACTCAAAGGTAGGACCCAGCCAGAACGATGAAGGGAGGAGGGTGTGTGGGGACCTAGTATTGTTGTCTGGGACAGCTAAGGCCCATGGCCCCTGGTCTCTGCCTCCTATCCAGAGTACAACCTATCCCTGAAGAGACTGAGTTTCCATGACATGAATCTGGCTGACTGTCAGAGTGAGGTGCTCTTTTTGCTACAGAATCTGACTCTTCAAGGTAAGTTCCTCACCTAGAACCTGGGCATTCCTGGGTCCTCACTGTGGCTCTTGCACTGTCTCGCTGAGTGAGCAAACCACTGTTTCTTTCTTGCTTGTGTGTGCTCAGTTTAAGATGGATATAGAACCTGTATGACCTTCCTTTTAAAAGTCCCAACCTCAACTGCTCCTCCGTTAAGCATGAGAAATTACTCACTTTTAGAGTACCTCATCCAAAAATTTTTCTTACCTTTCAGGGGCTGACAGAAATGGTGGTGGTGGGGAGGAAAAAATGTGCTGTGCGAAGCTCCCCTCATAGACTTGTCTCTGATCTCCCACCCCTGCACAGAGGGTGGTCAGTGAATAGAGAGGGAAAGAGGAAGTGAATGGAGAATTTTCCATGCAGAGAATCTCCTTACAGCGAACACTTAGCCTAAGTCCCTGGTTTGAATTCTGATTTAGTTCAAGCCTTGCTTGAGGTCTCAGATAAATTCCTTCCTTTTTGGGCCTCTATAAAATGGTAATACACCTTGCCTGGGTCAACTGGGACAAGCGGGGCAGCACCAGTCCTAAATGCAGCCATCAGAATTTGCTCTAATTTCTCTTGACAGAGATTACCTTCTCCTTCTGCCGTCTGTTCGAGAAACGCCCAGCCCAATTTCTGCCTGAGATGGTTGCTGCTATGAAGGGCAACTCCACACTGAAAGGCCTCCGGCTGCCAGGGAACCGCCTGGGTGGGGGCCGGACCTTGGGGAGGGAGTGGGGGAAGGAGCCAAGCCTTTGACCTAAAAACTCACTGGGTGAAGGCACAGACCTCTCCACTGGGAACACTGAGGTTGGAATATAGATATTTATGTCCTGGGGCTTCAAGAACCGGCAGGGCT
The DNA here is from genome assembly GCF_000956105.1 of Propithecus coquereli. Classification (NCBI taxonomy): domain Eukaryota; kingdom Metazoa; phylum Chordata; class Mammalia; order Primates; family Indriidae; genus Propithecus; species Propithecus coquereli. The sequence continues at coordinate 1,375,937 of NW_012148607.1, forward strand.
GGGCTTCTCCCTAGCCATAGTTATGTTGGGATACCCTTATTCCCCGTTCTTGGGTGGAAGTGACAGGCACTTCTCCCCTTCTCTCTAGGGAATGCTGGCCTGTTGGCCCTGGCAGATGTTTTCTCAGAGGATTCATCCTCCTCTCTTTGTCAGCTGGACATCAGGTACATGGAGGGGGTGGGATGCAAGGGGTGGGATGCAAGGGATGGGCTACAGAGATACAGACCAGGAAATAGTTGCTTCCTGGATATCTAATCCATCTCACCCCCACCAGTTCCAACTGTATCAAGCCAGATGGGCTTCTGGAGTTCGCCAAGCGGCTGGAGCGCTGGGGCCGTGGAGCCTTTGGTCACCTGCGCCTCTTCCAGAACTGGCTGGACCAGGATGCAGTCACAGCCAGGGAAGCCATCCGGCGACTCCGGGCCACCTGCCATGTGGTTAGCGATTCGTGGGACTCGTCCCAGGCCTTTGCAGATTATGTCAGCACCATGTGATGGGGCCCATACCTCACAGACCCATGTTCAGTACCATCAGCTTGCAGGGGCTGAGGCATGGGCTGCCCAGAAACCCCAACCACCAGTTCTATCCTTCTCTATCACCCTTTTTCTCTTTTCCCCTTCTTCCCTTGCACTGAGGTCCTGGAGGCCTTGATGGAGCCCAACAAAGGCATTCCCACAGCTGAGTTTAGAGCCTTTGGGCCCCTTACTCAGTATCCTGGGAACCCTGGGCCAGGCAATTACAGTTTTCATCACCATCATTGAAGACAGCTCCCCTCCCCCTGCCCTGGGGTTCCTGCCTTCTCACCTCAAGCAGGTACCCAGGCTTTAGAGAAGTTTAAGAGTGCCCACTACCAGGCCTCTTCCCTGCTGGGCTTACCATGCTGCTCCCAGGCCTCAGTCCCTTTCATACCTTTATTCCTTTCTTTTTTTTAACCAAAAAAGTTTTTCTTATAAAATAAATTTTGGGCAAACATCATGCCGCCCTTTTTGATGATTTTCTCCCAGAGGACAAAATTCAGTAGGGCCTTGTGAATGAAGTAAGGAGCCCCCTTTCCCTATTTCCTTCCTCTAACAGCTACACCCAGACCAGCTGGGTATCAGTGGAGCCCCCGCTGCTCCTCATGAGAACGCTGGTGGAAGACGAAGGTGATGGCAGTGGAGGTAGCGTCCCAGGCAGCCTGGAGTACCTCATCCTGGAGCCCACGCTTATCAGTGCAGTGGTTCCACTGAGCCAGGTCTGAAGTGCAGTCAGAACCATCAGGGGGTGGAAAGACCTGGCGGCTGTTGACACAACGGCGGCAGTGCAACCTAGGAGCAGAGGACAGAGCTGTGGTCACTACAGATCCCATCTCCATGCTGTGCAGTTAGCTCAGGAATAATGGCAGGGACAGTCCACCTACCTATCATGTGTGTCACTGAGGCTAGTCTCATCCAGGATAAACAGCTCCTTCAGCTCGCCCAGAGAGAAGTGCCGCTCTACATCTTGCTCCTCATCCACCACACAGCTGCTCAGTGCCTTCTTGTGGCTCTGACGCTGGAAGATCTTCTCCTCAATGGTTCCTGCCTGGGGGAGGGAGGAGGGAGGATAGCGGGGAGCGGCAGGGAGTGTCGAGGGATGCAGGGCTTAGTCATCCCCATGCAGAGGGAATAAGGAAACCCAGGGGATGAAACTACAGCCACCCAAGAGAAGGGAAGACGAATGAAAAGTTAAGGGTCCTGGAGCAGTAGCTCTGCTCAGCTGAGCCCCATTTTCCCAGTCTGTCTCCTGGGAACATAACTTCTGCATGTCTGCCCACCCAGACTACTTTCTCTACTAATGAAGAGTCTCAGGGCCTGGCTAAATCCCTCCAGGGTGAACTGAGGTTAGTCTGCAGCAGCTTCAGATCTCTACACCAAGCCCAACTCTCATTCATTCAATAAACATCATTTGAGTATCTTTTCTTTGCCAGGCCCTGTGCTAACATTAGGATACAAAGAAGAATCAAATATGATCCCTATACTTGAGCTCACAGACTGGTAGGAAAGACAAACATACAAACAAACTGGTACAATGATAGAAACCTGTAGCATGAGGGATGGTAGAAGAGAATAGTGTTGAAAAGCACGAAAGTAGAGACTATCCGTAAGCAGAATCTTGAAAAAAAATAGATTTTACAAGAAAGGAGAGAAAGGAAGGCATTCCCAGGATAGAAACAAAGAAATACACCTGGCCTATTGGAGGACTGTGAGGAGCCCAGGCTAACTATAGGATGGTGGGAGTGTAATAAAAGCTAGCACTGGGGAAGTCAGCAAAGGCCTTATTGGGAAGACCCTGGATGCTGAAGGGTTTGGTCTTGTCCTGGAAGTGATAAAAAGCAAAATCAGAATTTTTTTAAAGCTCATTCTGGAAGCAGTATGTAAAGAATAGGTTGGGATAAGACAAAAGGTAAAGAATTAGGAAGCTGCTGTAATATCCAAGTGAGAGAGGACTGTGGATGGAGGGGAGGGTTATATTAAAGAAATTTCAAAAAGATAAAATCAGTGAAAACTGGTAGGAATCTGGTTGGTAGAAGACAAAGAATAGTCCAATAATATGATTCCCAGATTGGAGTTGGGTGGATAAAGGAGCCATTAAATGACAAAATTCAGAAGGAGAACAAGTTCAGTCATGATGCACTTATGAGCACATAAGAAATCCATGTGGAAATCGAGATTCAGTAATGGAAATATGGATCTAGAGCTCAAGTAAGAGATCTGGGTTAAAAATTCAGTTAGAGATTTCTCAATATGATTGTATGTAATCTGATAAGTGGAGAATCAGAGAAGAGTTTCCAAAAACGAGAATTTTAAGGGATTAGTAGTCAACAGTGTCAAATATACAAAAAGGAAAATGGAGAGTCTCCTACTTTGGCAATTAGGAAGTCAATAGTATATTTCAAAAGCAGGTTCAGTGACATAAGGGTCTGAGTAGAAGAGGAGAAGCTGAAGAAATTAATCTGTAGGCTTTGGAAAACTTTTAACAGTAAATGAATGGGAAATAACGAAAGTAGTGGTTAGAATAGGACAGGGTTGAAAAATTACTTTGTTTTTAAGGTGAGAGCTATCTGAGCACAATTACAGACTTCAGGAAAATAAAGAAGTACTTGTTAACTAAGAAAGCACTGGATGGGAATGGAGTTTAAGCAGAGCTAGAAGGATGAGCCTCAGAGTGGAAGGAATCCTGTTCCTCTGAGATGGAAAGGGAATATCAGGTGTAGAGATTTACAGAAGAGAAGAAGCGAGGTGAGAGAATTCATGCCTGGTATCCTACATTTTCTCTGTGAAGGAAAAGGCAAAGTTTGTGCAGAAAGAAAGAGAGACTGGGTTGGGTAGGAAACTTGAGGGAAGTGGTGAAGGCTTAAAGTGGTTGTTGAAGGAAATGAGGTATCGCTCAGCCCAAAAAGGAGAGCATAAATTTGCAGTGGTACCAATTTGTAAATGCAAAATTTAGCTGGTGTAGAAGCTGAAAACAGCTAGAATTATCCAAGTAGAATGGGTATTGGGAAGAGGAGCTGAAAGGATGCACGATGAGGACTGGGCTGGATAAAAACGAAGTCAAAGGGCCAGCACAGTGGCTCACGCCTATAATCCCAGTGCTTTGGGAGGCAGGAGGATCACTTGAGGCCAGGAGTTCAAGGCCAGCCTGGGCAACAAAGCGAGACCTCCGCCTCTACAAAAAAAATTTTTAAGAGTGTTAGCTAGGCACAGTGATGTGTGCCTATAGTCTAAGCTACTTAAGAGACTGAGGTGGGAGGATCACTTAAGCCCAGGAGTTCTAGGCTGCAGTGGGTTATGATTGTACCACTGCACTCTAGCCTGGGCAACAGAGTGAGACCCTGTCTCTAAAAAAAAAAAAATTGAAACAAACAAATAAATAAATACATTGGCTGGCTGCAGTGGTTCATGCCTGTAATCCCAGCACTTTGGGAGGCCAAGGCAGAAGGATCACTTGAGGCCAGGAGTTTGAGGTTACAATGAGTATGATCGTGTCACTGCACTCTAACCTGGGAGACAGAGCGAGACCCTGTCTTTTTAAAAAAAAAAAAAAAAAAAAAAAAGTCCAGCCACAGTAGAGGAGGTGGGGTTCAGGCAGGGGACAGGTTCTGGGGACATTAGGTTGAAACAGAGAAAGCTGGAAGGATAAGTGAGAGTAGAATGACTTATTAAAGTTTTGGGTACTAACAAGTTCCATAGTATGACCTTAGGAGTAATTAAATGAAGGGGAGCGAGGTCATTAGAGATGAGGTCAAGGAAACATGAAGGCCAGTGTGCTGGGTAACTGCATGGTCCTTGACATTAGTCAGGATGACTGCTGGATTTGGGAAAGAAATGATGGCCAAGCTGGTGTCCAGAGCCTTCAATGAATTAGGAACACAGCAGAGGACAAATGACTGCATCGAGGAAGGAAAGAGAGTAACCAAGTCAGACAATGTGAGCTGCAAAGGAACTATGGGATGGATAGTCTGAAAGTGGTAATTGAGAACTCAGAGAATGCCAGTGGGACACAGGGTGTGAGAAGACTACGAGGCAAGTGGCACAGGAGAAATCGGGTATAGGTGAAAGCAGGTGTCCTGTGAAAAGGATGTACTGAAAAAGTGTCCAGATAGCATAGTAAGACGTGTTTGAAGGAACAGAGAGAAGGGGAGGGAGAACAGAAGAGAGGGCTCTCAGGCTAGCCCCACAGCCTGGCTACTGCTAGAGGCAGAGGGGCCAAACAGAGGCACTGAGAAACGATTCAAGATGGTCCTAAAGGTCTTGTTCCATTACCCACCCCTACTGTGTCTACTATCACCATCCTTACAGACAGCAGGCGGTAGATATAGCAGGTTTTCTTTTGACCATCACGCCAGACCCGGGCCATGGCTTGTTCATCATTGGCTGGGTTCCAGTCAGGGTCAAACATGACTAGCCGGTTAGCCCCAATGAGATTGAGGCCACAGCCTCCAGCTTTGCTGCTCAGCATGAAGACGAAGTCAGGGCTCTGAGAAGAGAGGAAGTAGAAGAAAAAGAACCTCGTACAGCCTAAACTGGGATCCTACTCAGCCCAGTCAACTCCTCTCTCACCCCTCTGTATTCTTATACTCAGACCAATTATGAAGATCACCAGTTTGTCTGCCCACCAGCCAATTTCCCAACCTACAAAGTCAGTCTCTAGCCCAGCCATCACCAACCAGCCTAACCCTAGCACAACCACCAGGAAAAAAAAAAAAAATCAGGGAGCCCCTTAATTCTGATGTTAATGCATTGGTGGTGTGGGGACAAGGGTTGTGTATTTACCGATGGACTATTGAAGCGTTCTACAACCTTGGCTCGCTTCTTAATGGACATCGTGCCATCCAGCCGGACATATAAGTACCTGAAGGGGGATCCAAGATTAAGACCCAAGAAGAAAGCAGAATCCCTGGGAGTCAGAGCTACTGAAGGGAACTGAACTAACCACGCCTGAGGTCCTAAACTCCCACAGGGAGGGACAAGGACAGACCTAGGGGCCAGGACTCTGTTCTATGGGAGTGTATGAGGGACTAGGGGATATTCTGCTTAGAGATGGAGCTAGGGCCCTATCACCAATAAGAGAACAGACATCTCCAGGGAAATCCTTCATGTACCCGTATCTTAGCCCACATCCACCAATCAGAACCCATAATCTTACTAGAGGGGCAGTAGGGGAGGCACACCCATTTGGCAATCTCATTAGGCTCTTCTCTACCTTCGGGCCCGGCAGAGCTTCTCAAAGAGATCCAATGTCTGGGTGTAATTGGACACCAGCACAACTTTGTCACTGCTGCGGCTTCGGGTCACCGCCAGAATATAATCAAGGACCAGCATCTTACCTGGGAAGAGTAGCAACCATTAGTCCCCAACTGGCCATCCCAATGGCCTAAGATTCTTACTTTTGATATCCTGCCTTGAAACAGGACAGCTCTAGCACCAAGAGACACCCTATTCCCACTCCTGAGGAGCCCAAATGCAGGTGGGAAAGGGCTCACCCGACAGCTGGGGCTGTAGAGCCTTAGAGCTGTAACCAGGGGGGAAGATGTCCAAGGTACCCTCGAAGCCAGCCTCCTCTTCCACACACTTGTCATAGATTAGAGCTGGATCTGGAAAAAAAATGCCAGCTACTTTGCTTTCTGAAGTTTCCATTTCAATGCTCACTAGAACTCTCCCGAAAAGCCTAGCCCAGAAGGCCTTCCTCAGCACCACACTTGCTTGGTCTTCACCCTCCCAAATTCAGGGTGTGGTCAGTGCCATCTGGGACCATGGATGGATAATCTTGTTCACAGGTGTGTTCTCTTAACAAGAAGGGAGTTATAACAGAGAAGGCAAGGTTTCTTCATTATTTTTCCTCCCGTCTACCATGCTACTGAGCATGTGCATGTGCAGGCACTCACACACACACAGTCCTCTACATCTCAAGCATCAAGCATGGACTGGACAGAGGATATGCTAAATTTTCCAAAGCAAAGGGTCTAGTTTAAAGAGTCTACAATGCAGAGTTCATGCCTTGGGTAGGGTTGGAATCACGTGTGGCCTTTGTGAGGGCTCTGGACAAGTTTTAGTGAAGGTTGCTGGGCCACTACAAGAGCCTACCCTCCGTCACTCACTCTCACAAAGGACACAAGGACACGAGCCCAACTCACGATTACAAAGCTTCTTTAGCGAGGTAATGGAAGAAAGGGAAGACACACTCATCTTGCCCTCAAGCAATTCTTCTGCTGGCTTGGCCTGTCTCAGAAATCTCTTGTATAACTCAGTCTGAAGGGGTGTTAGCCTGAAAAAAGGCACCCAGGTCAGTGGGAAAAGCTGAACCACACTTCTGCCCTCTGAGGACATCTTGAAAGCCCAGCCATACTTCAGAAGCTAAGCTTTGATCCATTAATTCCATACCCTTCAGTTGAGTTCAGTACCTACAACAAACCACCTGCTCAATCTTCACAGGCAGGTATTTAGAAAGGATATCAGATGTCCTCCGTATTAGGCACCTAGGGAAAACAAGATAAAAAGGCAAGAGCCTGGTAAAACTATTGTGCTAACTACTAGAATAAAAGCCACCACCCTTAAAAAAAAAAAAAAAAAAAAAGCTACCAGCCAAAGGACCAAGACTGGCTCTCTTTTGTAGTATCAACTGTCAGAGATCCATCAGCCCTATGGCAAAGATATCTGTATCAGGGTCTCAGTCATGGGAACAGAGACCTCTGAAACAGCCTAAAGTAGACTAACAACTCTTTCTCTTTCCCTTCAACTGGCTGGCTGATTTTGAAGACAAAGCTGAGGTCTCCCATCGAGCCTGGAGCTCTGACAGGAAAAGCAAACTACAAACCACTAAGCTCTTAGGGGAGTTTCTGCTTGCATTTGCCCAAATGCCTGCTGCCACATGGCCCTAGGCTCAATAAAATTAAGCCCACATCTCCTGGGCAGACCAGGAAGGATAAAGATCAAGCACTTAAGAAGTACCTCTTAAAAACACTGACTCTCCTTCCCATCAACTAAAATTGGTAGAGAGAAGTAGCCAGGAAGTTGGGAAGGGCAGGAGGACTTTTAGGATATAACCCATCAAGTATGCATACCTCCTCTGGAAAGAGTAGTCCAGAATGTATATATGTACCTGCCCGCTGGGTTATGCAACTCCCATGAAAAAATAAGTCCTCTTAGCCTGGGAGCCACATCCATCTTTCAGATCATCTGCTACTTGTCACAGAACTATGGGGCCTGGTGAGAGAAGCCTTGTCCTTTAAGTCTGAGACTGACTGACAAGAAGCTTCTGAAGTACTACTGATACTCCAAGGTATATTGTGCCCAGGAAGTCCAGCAGCTTCAAAGAGCTTCCTCAGCAGGTTTGTAAACAGACCAAACCCAGTCCACAGGGCCCAGATCCCACCTACTTGCTAGAATGCCAGCCTTTAAGGGCTCCAGACAGGTCAAGTCCCCCAAAGGATTGGCCTTGAATGGCTTGGGAAGCAATTTTGATGACCTCCCTTGGGGTCATTACCTATTCACAACGCTGGTGAGCTCCCGAAGTCTCTCCTCTCCTAGCTGCCTGTCTGCCTCACTGGCGGCTGCATCTCGACCCTTCAAAATTGGCAGCTCAAAGTGCTTCTTGAACTCATGGGCAGTCCCTAAACACAGAAGGGAAAATTAAAGAATGTGGAAAAGGAATAATTTTCCCACTGCTAGTAATGGCAGACCTCCTTGCCACAGACCAACCTTCCTACCAAGAACAATAAAACTGAAGATATAGGCCAATTTTCTGTTTAACAGATCAAAGAGATACTAAAGCAGTGAACATTTGAAAGGCCAAATAGAAAGATGGTAGATTAAAACCCAAATATTAATTATGGTAAATATAAATTAATTAAATAGTCCAATTAAAAGACAAAGATGGTCAGGGTAGATTTTTTTAAAAGCCCAACTATATGTTTATAAAAGATTAAGTAGCATGCATCAGTACAGAAGTATATGCTACAATGTGGATGAACCTTGAAAACATTGTGCTAAATGGAAGAAGCCAAACAAAAGGTCACATACTGTATGATTCCATTCATGTAAAATATCCAGAATAGGCAAATCCATAAAGACAGAAAGCAGATCGTGGTTACCAAGGTTTGGGAGTAGGGGTAAATAGGGAGCGATTGCTTAGTGGGTTTAAGGTTTTCCTTAGGGATGATGAAAATGTTTTGGAACTAAACAGGGGTGCTGGTTGCACAATAGTGTGATGATACTAAATGCCACTGAAATGTACACTTTAAAAATAGTTAAGGTTACATGATGTGAATTTCACTTCAACTTTTAGAAAAAGCAACTATTTGATAAAATTTAATACCCATTCATGAAAAAAACACCTAGGAAACTAATAAAATAGAGGGGAAAAAGTCTTTAATCTGATAAAGAATATCTATGAAAAAAAAAGCTAACATTTTATTCAATGGTTAAATATTGAAAGATTTCCTTTTCCCAAGATCAGCAATGAGACCCATTGTCACCTCTTCTATTCAGCACTGTGATAAAGGCTCTATCCAGTGAATAAGACAAAAAAGAAATGAAAATCATGTGAATTAAAATGGAAGGCATAAATTATCATTATTTGTGGATGACATGATTATATATGTAGAAAAATCCAAAAGAATTTACAGAAACTATTAGAAAAAAAATATTAGCACGGTTTCCAGATACAAAGACTACTGGTCCAGGTCCAGTCGATGTACCAAAAATCAACTGAATTTCTATTTACCAACAAAAAGTAATTATAAATAATAAAAACTTAGAAAGATACCATATAATTGCATTAAAAAAACATTACAAACCTAGAAATAAATCTAACCAAAGATGTATAATACTTCTCTACAGAAAGCCATAAAAGATCACTGAGAGAAATTAAAGATGATCTAAACAAATAGAGGAACAGGTCATATTAATAAACTGGAAGATTTCATACTATAAAAATATCATATCTTTCAGCATTGATCTATGGATTCAAAGAGCCCAATTAAAATCCAATTAGGATTTTTGGGGGGGGGTAAAGGGGTGCAAATTGATTAGGTGATTCTAAAATTGACATGGGAATTACAGAGGGCCAAGAATATCTAGGACAATGTTAAGGAATAGAATATAGTTAAAAGGCTCACACTAATGGATATCAAGACTTATATTAAGCTACAGTAATTAAAGCAGAGAAGTACTGACACAAGCAGACAGACCAGTAGAACAGAAAAGAATCCACAAATAGAGCAACATACATATGGGTATTTGATTTATGAAGGTAGTGCTGCAAAGTAAGGGGAAAAAAGTCTTTTTAATAATTGGTACTAGGTGAACCAGACATCCATAAGGAAAAAGACGAATCTTGAGCCCCACCTCATGCCATATATAGAGATTAATTTAAGATGGATTATAGATTTTTTTTTTTTGAGACAGAGTCTTGCTCTGTTGTCTAGGCTAGAGAGCCTAGCTCACAGCAACCTCAAACTCTGGGCTCAAGCAATCCTCCTGCCTCAGCCTCTTGAGTAGCTGAGACTACATGCATGCACCACTGCACTCAGCTACACATTATAAATTTTAATATGAAAGGTAAAACAATAAAGCTTCTTCCAACACATTTTCATGAAAAACACTCAAAAAACTAGGAACAGAAGTCAACTTCTGGCTTGGCGTGGCAGCTCACACCTGTAATCCCAGAACTCTGGGAGGCCAATGGGGGAGGACTGCTTGAGGCCAGGAGTTTGAAACCAGCCTGGGCAACACAGCCAAGATCCTGTCTCTAAGAAAAAAAAAAAAATTAGCCAGGTGTGGTGGCGTGTACCTCTATAGTCCCAGCTACTGGGGAGGATAGGAAAAAAAGAAGTGAACTTCCTTAACCTGATAATGGACATCTTTGCTTAAACATAGTTTTATGATACAGCAATTCCACCCCTAGGTACATATACTAAAGAGAAATGAAAACATATGTCCACATAGAAACTTGAATATGAATTTATAGCAGTATTATTCCTAAAAGCCAAAAGGTAGAAACAACCCAAATATCTATCAACTGATGGATAAACAAAATGTTTAAAAATAGGCAAAAGACAAAGTCAGGTACTTCATGAAAGAGGATCTCCAATGGCCAATGAATGTAATAAAAGATGTTTGACTTTATACATCATTAGATAAATGCAATGAGATAGCACTAAACACCCACCCATTTTAGAATGACTAAAATTTTTTAAAAACCCAAAAGACAGGCCGGGCACAGTGGCTCACACCCAAGGTCAGGAGTTCAAGACCAGCCTGAGTAAGAGTGAGATCCCATCTCTACTAAAAATAGAAAGAAATCAGCTGGACAACTAAAAATATATAGAAAAAAAAAATGGCCGGGCATGGTGATCCTCAAGAAGGATTGCTTGAGCCCAGGAGTTTGAGGTTGCTGTGAGCTAGCTGACGCCACGGCACTCTAGCCCAGGCAACAGGGTGAGACTCTGTCTCAAAAAAAAAAAAAGAAAAAGTTTGTTAATCCCTGATGTAGAGACACTGGAATTCTCATATACTCCTGGCAAAATAATCATTTTGGAAAACTGGAATATCTACTACAGCAGAGCACATGCGTAACAAACATATGACCCAGCACTTCCACTCTTAGGACAAAGAAATACATACTATACTCATGTAAAAACATGCACAAAAATGTCCACAGCATCATTATTAGAAAAAATTAAAAACTGGAAACTACTCAATAGAATGGATAAATTCTAGTATATTCATAAAATTGAACAGTATACAACAATGAAAATGAACAAACTACTGTTACATATGACATGGATGAATTTTAAAATTGATGTTGAATGAAAGAAATCAGATGCAAAGGAATATATACTGTATGTCTTCATTTACATAAAGTTCAAAAGTAGACAAAACCAATCTATAGTGTCAGAAGAGTATTTACTTCTGGGGTGAAAGGACAGGGTAGTGATTAGAGGAGGGGCTGCTGAGAGGATGGTAGTAACTGATCTGGTAGTAGGTACGCAAATGTGCTCACTTTGTGATAATCTTGCCACTCGGTAGGTTCTTTGCCTAAAGTGATTCTCCTGAGCACTGGCAAGTTGCAGTGGCACTAAACAAACCCTTCCACAAATATCTGTGTGCAAGAACTGCTCAAATGGTGGTTGCCAGGGGCTGTGGGAAGGGAGGAATGGGAATTTATTACTTAATAGGCAGAGCTTCAGTTTTGCAAAAGGAAAAAAATTCTGAGGATGGATGGTGGTGATGGTTGCACAACAATGTGAAGGTACTTAATACCACTGAACTGAAATACTTAGAAATGGTTAAAATGGACTGGGCACAGTAGCTCATGCCTATAATCCTAGCACTTGGGAGGCTGAGGCAGGAGGATTGCTTAGGCCAGGAGTTCAACATCAACCTGAGCAAAATAGTGAAACCTCATCTCTACAAAAAAATAGGAAAATTAGCCGTGCATGGTGGCACACACCTGTAGTCCCAGCTACTTGGGAGGCTGAGGCAGGAGGATCACTTGTACTCAGGAGTTTGAGGTTGCAGTGAGCTATGATGACACCACTGCACTCTAGCCCAAGCAATAGAGAAAGACCCTGTCTCAAGAAAAAAAAAAAAAAAAAGGTTAAAATGGTTTAAGAAAAAAAACAAACTGTCCAAGACAGTCTGCTCTGAGGCCAAAGCTCTTGTAAGAGAGTCAGGATATGAGGAACAAAAATATTTACTTTGGGGTAACAGATATTTGCCTTAGGGTAACCCAGCTCAGGACACATTCTGTATAGCCCCTGCCACCTCTGCAAAGGAAAAATGGCCAAACTGGGCCTTTCTGAGTTGCTCAGCAGAGCCAAGACCTCCCCAGTGGCTTTGCTATTCCCAGATAAGAGAAGCCGACTTTCAAGAGTATTTAGTGACCCACACATAACTAGCATTCTCTCCTTTATACTCCCAAGGACAAGGCAAGGCTCCTCTCCAATATGGCAGACAAGTTCTTACCTAGGATGCCTGAATTAACAAAATGTACCAAGCTGAAATACTCAAGCAGATCATTCTGGATGGGGGTCCCAGAGATGAGCACCCGCCGGCTGGTGTTCAAGCTGTCCAGGGCCTGATAAGTCTGATTCTCAGAGTTCTTGAGCCTGTGTCCCTGCAAGGGAATTAATTCTCAGAGTACAATGTGCCATCACTGCATTGTAGCAAAGTCTTGTGTAAATAGGAAAACAGGAGTCACAAACATGACAGGTTCTGGGACCTTGGAAACTAGGTAGGAGTCAGCATGAAAGAATTCACTCTCTTGATTGGGGAGAAATACTAAGCTCAAAAGATAGACCTTCAGTTTCCAGACCAGTGCTATATCCATAAAGCAAGGATTCCCTCTGTTCCCTCTCATCCCTTTCCCTGCCATAACCTCCACAGCCTTGGCAGCCCATCTGTCCTCTTCAGAGACCACATGGCCATGTTACAGGGAGCCCTCCGTCCAACCCAACCAATCCAGAACCTTCTGAGCCAGATGCCTTCTATATTAGCCTCCAGGTCTTGTCGTGACCTACCACCAGTGCTGAAGGGACTTGGCCCACACTCTATCTCCCACTAGAATCCACACCACTAGTATATCTAAAGAGCCTCCCTCTGCCTCCCTTCATGTGTCTTCCCCAATCCTTAATCTCCCTGTCCCCCACCCCCCACCCCGTACATACCTGTGTTAATTCTTTCAAGAAAGAAAGATAAAGGACCTTTTCAAGAAAATGATAAAGGACCATACAGCCTTCCCTCTTTCTCCAAGAACCACGTGGGCAAGCTTAGCCCTGTGCCTTTTCTATATCCGGCCCCCATTCAGCCCCACACTCATACTAAAGTCAACCACCAGTTAAAGAATGAAGAAACAAATAAGCATTGCTCTCTCTGGTCAGCCTTTGACAGTGCTATTAAACACAGACTCGGGCACGGTGGCTCAAGCCTATAATCCTAGCACTTCAGGAAGCTAGGAGGATCACTTGAGCCCAGGAATTCAAAACCAGCCTGGGCAATAGTGAGACCCCATCTCTATAAAAAAAAAAATAGAAAAATTAGCTGGGCATCAGGGCGTACGCCTGTAGTTCCAGCCACTTAGGAGGCTGAGGCAGGAGGATCAATTGAGCACAGGAGTTTGAGGCTGCAGTGAGCTATGATCACACCATAGCACTCTAGCCCGGGCAACAAGCAAGACCCTGACATACATACATATATATATAAACAAACACAGACCCTCCACTGACTCTCCCATCTTTAGGATCAAGTTCAGAGTTCTTTAAGTGTATTAGCTTAGCATTCAAAGCTCCTCTCAATGAGGCCTCAGTGAACTTCTCTGAGCTTACTGTAGTCCAGGAAGCCTTATCTCCTCACCACTCCTACCACTGATTTCCTTATGTCTCTTTGCCCATGCCACTCCTCTGCCTAGAGCTCTTCCACAGGCAAATTCTTCAATGTCACCTCCTATGCAAAGCTTTCCTCAATGACCCCAGGCCGTTGGTCTCTCTCACTTCTGTGCAACTATGGCAGTGTATACATAATAGCTGCTACTGTTTAGTGAACCCTTTTAACATGCAAGGCACAGTACTAAGCACTTTACCTATATTCTCTTCTATAATCCAAACAAGTGGAAATTATAATACCCATTTTAGAGATGAAGAAGCAAAGTTCAGAAAGGTGCAGTTATCCAAAATTATGCTGGTAGAAAGTAGTAGAAATGGGATGTGAACTCAGGTCTGACTCCAAAGTCTGGGCACTACATTACTCTGCCTCTCATCCACTGCTATATATCCTAGAGTACTAATCACACTCTGCTGTTCTTTATCTTCTCAACTAGGCATGAACTTCTTAAGGCAGAGACTTAAGAAGTCCTGGCCATTTCATATTCACCGTTATAATTTTAGTGCACAGGACAAAGCTGTTTACAGAGTACTGCTCAGTGAATGTTAGCTGAATGAATGAAAGAATTAAAGAATGAATTTAAAAAGAATTAAATAAACACAGAATTTTAATCTTTAAAAAATTACTAGAGGCTCCAAGCACTAGCCATAAAACAGAAGGCTTAGGCTGGGCACGGTGGCTCACGCCTATAATCCTAGCACTCTGGGAGGCCGAGGCGGGTGGATCGCTCAAGGTCAGGAGTTCGAGACCAGCCTGAGCAAGAGCAAGACCCCGTCTCTACTAAAAAATAGAAAGAAATGATCTGGACAACTAAAAATATATATATATATAAAAAAAATTAGCCAGGCATGGTGGCGCATGCCTGTAGTCCCAGCTACTCAGGAGGCTGAGGCAGAAGGATCGCTTGAGCCCAGGAGTTTGAGGTTGCAGTGAGCTAGGCTGACGCCATGGTACTCTAGCCTGGGCAACAGAGCAAGACTCTGTCTCAAAAAAAAAAAAAGACAAAAACAAAACAGAAGGCTTAGACTTCTGAGCTGAAGGGGGAAATGAGACTTGAAACTTGTGAGGAAATTACGCATTGGGTCCAGGGGAAATGCGGCATCAAAAATTAGGTCCCAGACAGGTGTGGTGTCTCACACCTGTAATCCCAGCAATCTGGGAGGACAAGGCAGGAGGATCCCCTGAGGTCAAGAGTTGAAACCAGCCTGAGTAAGAGCAAGACGCCGTCTCTACTAAAAATAGAAAAAATTAGCTGGGTGTAATGGTATACACCTGTAGTCCCAGCTACTTGGGAGGCTGAGGCAGGAGGATCACTTGACCCCAGAAGTTAAAGGTTGCTGTGAGCTAGGCTGACACCATGGCACTCTAGTCCAGGCAATAGAGACTCTGTCTCAAAAAAAATAAGTAAAAAATTTTTAAAAATTAAAAAACAAACCAACAAACAAACAACCAATTAGGTCTCTCTAAACTGAAGCTCCCCAAGGGAAGGCATTGTGGGATCCTCAGAGCCTGACACATAACAGGCATTTGATAAAAAACCCAGCAAATGAACTAGGCTGCCATGCTACCCTTGGGCCTCTGTGGGAAGGAAGGCCAACCTCAGCTCCCTACTGGACCAGTCACTGTGGCTCCAGACCCAGCTCCTGCCACCATCGCCTATAGATTTAAAACACAAATTCTGGCATCTCAGCAAATCAAATGTTTGGCTAGATGAAAAGTTGTCATAGTTCTAATTTATAAGCTGAATTTCTTCTGGCTGAGTTCTCAATTTATTCTTTTGAAAAAGAAAAAATCATGCCTAGATCAAATACCACGACTTCCCTCTCTCTGTAACAGGAGACCTATGAGTAGCATTCATGTATTTTATGCATATCCTCAGCATCTTTCGTCTGGCTTGCTTTCTGTTTGAGCACTTGTACAGGAACATACATGGGTCTGGATGAGGACCACAGGGACAGCTCTTCTGTACCTGAGCCAAGCTGCTTCTTATACCAAGCACCCAAAGCAGTAAGGCACAGGAAAAATGGCCAGGACTTAAGATTTCAGACCTGTATTCAAGTTCCAGCTCATTATGTACTTGCTGAGTGAACCTGGGCAAGTCCCTGCACTTCCCTGAGCTCCAGTCTCCTCATCTCTAAAACCGAGACGATAATGATGATGTCAATCCCTCCCCTATTCATACACTTTTAAAAAGTGCTTCCATATATCATCTCGATCAGAATTATGTCCCTTTCAAGTAGACTCTGTGCCATCCACTTATAGATAAAGAAACTGAGTCTCAGAGCAGTCTCATCTGTGGAAAATCACACGTGGAAGTGGCAAAGCCAGGGTTGATGTCATGTCTTCCAATTGAGATTTTGTACATAAAAGTTATCATGAAGAACTGTGCATTCCAGAGAAAAGTGTTAGCTGGGAGAAAGCAGCTATGGATGCTCAGAACATGAAAGTCAAGATGGCACTTGCCCTTTCCAGGGTCTGAACAGGACAAACTCTCTCCTCTGGAGTAGGATGACTATCTTGCAGGACTGTGGGTTTTTCAGGTCTCTGACAACTGACAAAAAGTTGACAAATAAAAAGGTAAAAAGTAGAAAGGAAGGCCAGGGGGCTGCAATACAACAAGAGGCAGCCTAGCCCCATGTGCCCGGCACAGAGTCACCTCATAAAACAGGACAGAGTGAGAAAGAAAAGGAACATTGGAGTAGGAAAAAAATCTCAACGCTCTCCAGTCCTCAAGAGCTCAGCAGCTACAGCCTGCCTTTCTCTCCCACAGCGCCTTGGCCTCTGGACCAGGCTCCTGGCTGTCCCCCTCCACGGTGAAGCAGAGGCCAGGGCCACATCACAGAGCAGTCACACGCATACCCCACCTCAACCCCACTGAGTCCCTTACTCCCACCAGGAAGAACAGCCCACCAGGGTATCAGGAGTTTGTAGACATGCCAGAGAATGACTGACTCTTCACAAGGACAAAAGTCCAGCAAGGACATAGTTCACAACTAGCAAGCTTGGTACCCAAAAGTAAGCTTTCCTCCTCTGTCCCCTCCCTGAAGTCCCTCAGATACAAGCTAATATATAGACCCCAGAGCACACTAAAGCCTGCCAGTTGGTTGACAGACAGGGCCAAGTCTTTCAGCCACCTCTCCATTAGAGTCCCAGGGGTGTACAAAGGACCTTAACTCTCCCTAAGAGGTACAAACGATGGCAGTAGCCTCAGGGTAGCCAAGCCCAAGGGAGTCCTGGAAAATTCTCTGTAGTAGGAAGCTTGCTGCCATTGTCACAACTTTCTAAGCAATAGCATCTCTACCACAATTAATGCATACTGAAAAAGGTCAGGAAGTAATTACTGCCATATTTCCCATAGTCCCAGAGAGAAGGAACTGGAAGTCAACACAAACTACTACAAAGCATGTGGACTGTCCACACTGGGCTTTCTTATCTTTGCTTTTGTTCATGCGAGTACCCCCAGCCTAGAATAAAAACCAGAGCTGACATTTACCAAGGTCTTATGGCATACCAGTCACTGTGATAAGAGCTTGCCCTCAATCACTTCAATTAATCCACATAATAATCATGAGGCAGATATTATCACCCCATTTTACTGATGTAGAAACAGAGGCTCAGGTAACTTGTCCAAGGTCACTCTACTGTTAAGTGGCAGAGCCAGGATATGAATAAAGGTCTCTGACTCTAGAACTTATTCTCCTAAACATTGTGCCGTATGTCTCTCCACCCACCCAAATCCCTCTCATCCTTCGAAGTCCTTCTTTGGTCTATGAATACTATCAGGAGGCAACAAAACCTATCAGCCCACAGCACTCACTACCTCACTCTCCTTGGAGTTTCAAGCACTGTTTAAGCCCTCTTTTGGCACACTGGTGTCATAGGCTCTCCCTCCCACTTGTCTCCTTCAAGGCAGCATCCTCTGTCCTCAGGATTCCCCAGTGACTACTATAGCCCTTGGATGGCAGTGCTCAGTGAGGAGACGACCAACTTTCTCCTACCACCCAGACTGCTGAGAGTCAAGTACCTCATCACATATGACTAGACCAACACTTCCTTTCTGGAGGACTCCAACATGAAGGCGGAAGGTCTCATAGGAAATGATGAGGATGGGAGAAGGCACTCTGGCTCCATGCTGGTTCATGAATCCCTCTACAACAGAAAAGATGTCAAGAGAACAAATCAGAATATCTTTAAAAAACAAAAACAAAACAGTTCAACAGTTCTTTAATTGAGCCTGGAAATAACCAACTATTTCAACTATTTTCAATGGGAATTCTCTTCTTCCCCTGCATTGCCCCTCAGCCCTAGCCACAAGTGAGCATACACACAAGCAAGCAAGCAGCAGGCTGGGTAGAAGAGTGCAACCATCTTTGTCGAGGCTCCATACCCAGTTTTCGATCTATCTCGTCCTTAGATCCTCCATCAATGGCCAGAGGTTGGATTCTCCCTCCAAGCCATTTTCCAACCTCATTATACCAGTTCTTCACCAGGCTGGAGGGCGACACCACCACCGCCTTGTCAATTTCTGGCTTGCACTCTGGACTCTGGCGCAAAAGTGTCCACATCAACGTGATGCACTGTAGCGTCTTTCCCAGGCCCATCTCATCAGCCATGATGCAGCCATGGCTGCCAGGGATGCGCCGACTGGTGACACATTCCCACAGGAACTTCACTCCCTGGGGAATAACAGCATTCAGTCCAGCCACTTTGGCACCTACACTGTTGCTTCCCAAAGGATGGCAGTCTCCCAGGCTCAGCCCCTAGCCCCACACCTCATTCCCTTCACCCTCATTTACCTCTCTCTGATGAGGCCGCAAAATCTTACTGAGAATAGGATCAACAACCACATGGACAGGGAGCTTTTCCCTGAGAAAACACAGCAAAACAAAACAAAACAAAAAAAACACGGTGCTCAGACATGGGCGAGGGCATGCCCTTGGGAGGTTGGGTCCTGCTGATCCAGAGGAAACAGAGGCAGCTGCCTAAAAGAGGACATTCTTGGCCTGGTAACCAAACCATAAAACCATAGCAGATTCTTGTTCCAGGAGTTAGAAAGTTAGGAGAGAGGGATGGGTTCCCTGTGTCATCACCTCAATCACGCCTCCTCCTGAGTAAGCATGGCAGGAGGGATGAGGAACCTTCACTAACTGGTCATGATCACATGCTCTTCCCCAAGTACTCTCCTTTCCCCACTTCCTACACTGGATGGTGCAGTAGTCATGACAGCTTTCTGAAAACATATACCAATCCCAAAGAGAAATCACACTGAAACATTTTCCGCCCTCCCAGGAAAGTACAACGTACAGAGGACCAGAATTGCGCAGGAGATACCAATGCACATACTTGTCAAGCTTCAGCTGGTCATGGGCACTCAGCAGGGGAGGCTCATACAGAACCAATGCACCTTCTTCCAGGGGGTCATGGAGGGCCCGGCGGACCCCAGCTCTTTTCAGGCCCAATGCCCGAGAGCCCAGAGGACCTGCAAACCAACAATCATTCTGTCACCCAAGCCTCTATGTCCAGAAGCTCCAGCAGGCCCAGCTCAAATACCTGTCCTTCACATAACCTTTCCTGAGATCCCATATGACCCTCTCTCTCCCAGAACTTCTCCATACCCTGTTAGAGCACCTCTACCTGACCATTATCTCATTCTGCTTCGGATCAGAGGTTTTCCCATTTTAGTTCTCCCATTCAACTACAAACTTCTAGAGGGCCAGGTCTTGTTCATCTCAAGTCTGTCCTGGAAAGGTCTGAAACCTTAAAGGGGCTTTTCAAGTCTGAGAGCTCTTGAGAGCTGGCCTCCTCCCTCCCCAGCCCATTTTAGCACAATGCTGTGTACTACAAAGGATAGGGAAAACTTTTATAGAATCTAGGCCTCCCACACAGTCGGCCTCATAAAGGAGATGCTACTGAATGCA
Source organism: Propithecus coquereli (assembly GCF_000956105.1). NCBI lineage: Eukaryota > Metazoa > Chordata > Mammalia > Primates > Indriidae > Propithecus > Propithecus coquereli. The sequence continues at coordinate 1,395,756 of NW_012148607.1, forward strand.
CTTGGACTGAATGAACCCTGGGTCCATCAGCCACCTTGGCCCACCAGGCGCTTCCTGAGCACCGGCACACCCCCACCAAGAAGATGAGGAGCAGTCAGTCTTGGCAGCCCTTACTGACACTAACACAGCTTTCATGCAGGCCTCAGGAGGGTCAGCCCAACCACAGCCACCACTGGACTGGTATCTTGCATTTTCAGGTAAGCTTGTATTTACAAAAGCAGAGGGTTTTCATTTATTCAGGCACATTTACACATGACTGATTCAAAAAATAGAAAAGTCTAAAGTCTATTTTACCTTGATAATTTGGAATGGGGACTTTGAAAGGCTTTGACAAAATGCTTCGAATAAATGCTTCCTAAAAAGAAAGGAGAAATACAGATTCAGGACTGATTGGAGATGTGATGGGACAATACTGTTATCATATGCTCCACATTAGGTTTTATGCAACAGCTTCCATCTTTCAGGCTGTATGTAAAATTCTACAAATACTAGGGACAAGAGGAGCGCTTAGCCTCAGTCAACCATGAGGCTCAGAACCCAGTCACTCATGAAAAACTATGCCAGTGAGGACACCTGACTCTTCTCTGGGGTGTAGCACCTTAGGGTATAAAGTCAGTAAAATAATAATAATAATAACAACAGCAAAAATGACAATAATTATGGCTAACAATGTAAGCCTCTTGCATTCATGTTATTAATACCATTTAATCCTAACAGCCATATGAGGTCCGTATATTACTGGCATTCTCATTTTACAGATGAGCAAACTGAGGTTCAGAGTGATTAAGTCACTTTATCAAGTCACACAGCCATTGCAGATATAGGATTTTCCTGACTCTAGGACCCTTACTTGTTTTTTAAAATTAGCCCATCATGCCCAGCTAATTTTTCTATTTTTTTGTAGAGACAGGGTCTTGCTCTTGCTTTGGATGGTCTCGAACTGCCAACCTCAAGCAATCCTCTCGCCTGGGCCTCCCAGAGTGCTAGGATTACAGGCATGAGCCACCACGACCAACCGAGAAACTCAATGTACTTTAAATAGGAAAAACATGATGAATATTTTTTGTAATATATTGGAAGACAGAAAAGGAATGTGGAGAAATGAACTTCATTATCACACTAAATAACATGACATAGTTGGTAAAGAGCCAAATCCTTTGTTTATTTGCATGTTTCTTTATACCTGAATAAAATCTATTTTATTATTTTTTTCTTTTTGAGACAGAATCTCGCTCTGTCACCCTGGCTAGAGTGCAGTGGCATCATCATAGCTCACTGCGGCCTCGAACTCCTGGGCTCAAGCAATCCTCCTGCCTCGGCCTCCCAAAGTGCTAGGATTACAGGTGTGAGCCACTGTGCCCAGCCATATACTCCCAATTTAAAAAGCAATACTTTCAATAGAACCCAGGAGCCACAGGTTCTGCAGTGAGAACCACAGGCTTGCATAACTGGCAAGGGAGAATGTGAAGACCCCTGGCCAAAAACGTTTGACAGCACAGCCTGCAAGACTTGGAACAGCCAGCTTTCAAGAATCTGATCTGATAATACTCACCAGACTCTGGCAGAGGCAGGAGAGAAAACATGCTTTCACTCTTTGTTCATTTAGTTACTGATAATTCATACCATCCTTTCCTTCTGATCCCTCCTCCCTACCAAGGCCAAAGCTTCCCATTTCCACAGAGATTCACTCTGCCAGTTATGCCTGATCTCCTGTATCTCGACCTATCCCTCTCTACTAGCTCTTTCTTACCAGCATTTAAAACACGCTTAAACACAATGAATGCGATGCGCACCATCTGGGGGATGGACACACTTGAAGCTCTGACTGGGGCGGCGGGTGGGGGGAGGCAAGGGCAATGTAACCTAAACATTTGTACCCCCATAATATGCAGAAATAAAAAATAAATAAATAAATAAAATAAAACACGCTTAACTCTCTACCTTAGACACAAAAATTCCTTTGATTCTTTATTACCTCTCCTCTGCAGGCAAACTTCTAGAAAGAGTTGTCTGTCTCCCCTTCTCTACCTCCCACTCCTCCTATCTGTCTTCTGCCCCATCCTGTCCTCTGAAATGAGTGGCCAGATCACCAACGGCCTACATGACCCTAATTCCAATGGACATGTGTCTATCCTTATCTTACCTGACAAAGCTGGCTACTCCTTGTGAAATATTCTCTGGCCTTGACTTCCATGACACCGCTCTCCCACTGTTTTGCTTCTCTGGGATTTCATGCCCAGTCCTCTAATGGGCTCTTCTTCCTCTGCCTAACCCCCTTAAAAGTCAGTGCTCCACAGGGTTCAGAGGTTAGCCCTCAGCTCTACTGACTACACATTCACCCAGATGCTCCAATACACTTCCGAAGTATAAGATACCTTTATGCTAATGACCCCCAAATCTATTTCTAGTCCGTACTCACTCCTAGGCTCCACACCCACATCTGTAACTACTTGTAATCCCAAATAACCTACAGGCACTTCACACTCATCATGTATGGTTAAAGTCCTCATTTCTAAGGCTGCACTATTACTTCTGTGGGCCCCAGGCATTTTTGCCTTTTGGGCCTCTTCCTCCATAAAAAAAATTATATTCTATGACTGTGTTGGTATAGATAAATATAATCCAGGTTGGATTCATCACTATGTACTTTTATTCCTTCTGATTTTAAAAGGAATTAAAGGCTGTCATCACTCTCTAACTCAAGTGCTGCTTCTAGCTCACTGGTCTCCAGCAGAAGGAGAAATGAGGTAAGTATGGGGGTCTCTATACCATGGCTGGTACAAAGCAGACTGCCTGCAAATTGACTAGTGGAAAACTACCCAGGAATGACCTGCGTAAGAAGCTGCTTGCGAGAGAGCACCCTCTACTGGAGGAGTGAGGAAACCTCATCGTTGTAGGCCTGGTACCATAGCAGTCCCTGAGATCACATTATCAGAAATAAAGCAAACTTCCCTTCCAGCATCTGGTATGAGAAATTGCTTAGGACTTCAAAACAGATATGCATTTCCCAAGTACAGCTATTGGTGCTTTTGCAGGAGGCAAGTGAGGCCTATCTGGTTGGCCTTTTTGAAGGCACCAACCTGTGTGCTCGCCATGCCAAACGTGTAACAGAATCCACTATAATGGGAAATGTTTCATTCTCAAAAAAAACAAACAACAAAAAAAATATCTTTCTGCTATTGGTAGTTCTGAATGTTAGATTTTTTTCCCCATGAGATCGAAAGCTATCTAAGTGTATGGCTGTGAGTGAAAAGTAGGGGATGGAAATCAGGTACCGCAGTTTTTCCATTTTCATTTGTGTGTCAATTTTTAATATAAATGCAGGGACATAAAGCAGTGAATAAGTTTCAACAGTTCAATTCTATAACAATTATAAATAAACCTGTTAAATTTTTCTGCATAATGGACATTTTAAAAAAACAAGTAAATTTCTTACTGACAGCAACTAAAAAGGGCTTGTAGCATTTTTATCATACAGTAGATTCCATCCATTCACTATACTTTTCTCAGTTGCCCCACATGCAAGTACATGTTTTTAATATTATCTGTCTTCTGTTCATGGAAGTTTGCTATTAAAACACAGCACATCAAACTATTTTTAAAAAAGGCATTAAAACATTTTGTGGACACGGTGGCTCACACCTATAATCCCAGCACTTTGGGAGGCCAAGGTGGGAGGATCACTTGAGGCCAGGAGTTCAAGACCAGCCTGGGAAATACTGCAAGACCCTGTCTCTTAAAAAATTTTTTAAATTTTATGGGCCCCTAAAAGTATCATGGGCCCCCTGACCACAGTGCTCGCCATATCACTCCCACCAGATGCTATTCCTTCTCTGTGCTCCCTATCTCAGTACGTGGCACAGCCATCTACCTTGCCCAGTCTGAAATCTCAACTTCATCCTCCATTTTCCCTCTCCCCACATGTAATCAAACCAAAGTTTTTCCACTCGTAAGTCTTTTTTTCCCCTAGCTCCAGTCTCTCCCCCTCCTATGGATTTTCATCCCATCCCTACCTAAAACACTTCAAAAGCTCTTCAGTGTCCTTAAAAGTCCAGTCTGTCATAGCATGGATTACAAAAGGCCTTCCACCCCAGTCTCTACACAGCACTCCAACTCTCATCTCTCACCACCAACTCCCAACTGATCCAGCCATATGAAACCCTTTTCAGGACCCACCTCATTTTCTTCCTGCCAGGCTTTCAAACAGGCTGTTCCCTCTATCTGGAATATTTCCCATTCCTTTCACCTGGCTAACCCCTCATATCCTTCAGGACTTAATCATCATGTCCCTCGAATGTAGGTCTTCCCCAGCCTCCAGACTGTTAGACCCCCTGCTGTGTACTCCCACCCCAACTGCACTTACGCCATATAGTTACAAAGGACAACTTGAACAAATCCTGAATGAAAAAGTCCGAGAGGGCTACATGCCCTCTTAAAGCTTAAAAAAAAAAAAAAAAAAAAAAAAAAAAATTTAAACAACGTGTTACTTAGTGAATTATACACATATGATAAAACTATCATAAAAAAGCAACGGATAGGCTGAGTGCAGCAGCTCCTGCCTATAAACCTAGCACTTTGGGAGGCCAAGGCAGGAGGATTGTTTGGGCCCAGGAGTTGGAGGGTGCAGTGAGCTACGATGATGCCACTCATGATGTCATTGCACTCTAGTCTGGGCAACGGAGCAAGACTCTTTCTTAAAAAAAAGCAAGGGACGATGAACACAATTCAGGATAGCCATACCTGTAGAGATGGGAAAAGGTGTTATGTGGCATTGACAATGTTCTAGTGTCTGGGATGGTGGGTTTGCAGGTGGTTTTTGTGTTTTAAAAATTAGGTGTTATATATATATTCTTTCGTATTTATCAAATAGTATACAAAACTGTTTTTAAATGTTTGCTGAATGTACAAATGACTAACCACCATTACATAGTCCCATTTTTTCTTCAAAAGCTTACCTCAGCACTCTAGCCCAGGCAACAGAGCAAGACTCTGTCTCAAAAAAAAAAAAAAAAAAACTTTCCTCAGAAAGCTTGAGGGAAAAAGCTTTGGAACTAGGCAGAGCTACTCCACGCACTGACTACTCTGTAACTTTTGGCAAATTACTTAACCCCTGAGACTCAGTTCTCTCATCTAAAAAATGACAATTAAGTGAGATAGTGCATGGAATCTGCCATAGTAACAATTAAGTTTTACTTTACTAGAGAAAACACATGGAAGCCACAGGACTCTGGTACTCCTTAAAACCATACACAGAGTCAGAGACTGAGCTGCTTCCAACATCCCACCATGGCCTTCCCTCTCTTCTCCCCTTTCTTTAGGAATCTGAGCCATCTGATATCTGGTGCCCCTGTAGCTATAAACAAGACATAAGTCAGGCACACATCTCTGAGCAGACCATGGCAACTGTCAGCAGGTCCAAAGCCCCACAAATGCCTATCTGCTGGCCACTCTGTAGGGCACTGAGGGAGTCTACAGGGGCAGGAATCTACCTACGCAAGACGACTAGGCACACACATACACAGGCAGGTTGCAGTTCCGACTTACATGTTGACTGCTGTCCAGACAGGGTGGTCGATTGGTTAACTGACTCAAAGGTTTCCGAAAAGGAGACAGGAAACACTCCTGGATCTGAGTCTCACTGCTGGATTTCCGTTTCTTAGGAGTCTAAGAGAGAGAATTGGGAAAGCTGAAGTCCAGAGACCACAGAGTAATGGAAATTACCATTTAAAACGCTTATTAAGTGCCAAGCTCTGTGCTAAATTCTTCATATGTGTTATCATGTATCATCTTCATAGCAACTCTATGACATAGGTTTATTATTATCCTTATTTAATAGGTGAGAAAACTGGAGCTTAATCTGAGGGGGACAACAGAAGAGGTAAATGAAGTGGGTCTGTGAAGATCAAATCCACCTGCAGCATGGAAGCACAGCGGCCCCAAGGTTGTTTTTTTTTTTTTTTTTTTTTTTGCTACAGAGACAGGTTTTCACCCTGTGGCCCAGGCTAGAGTGCAGTGGCACAATCAGCTCACTGCAACCTCAAACTCTTGGGCTCAAGGGATCCTCTAGCCTTAGCCTCCTGAATAGCTTAGGACTACAGATGTGGCTCAATTTTTTTTTTTTTTGGTAGAGAAAGAGTCTCACTATGTTGCTCAAGCTGGTCTCAAGCAATCCTTCCACCTCAGCCTCCCAAAGCTCTGGGATTACGGGCATGAGCCACCGCACCCAGCCAGCCCCAAATCTTCACTCCAAAAGCTCCAATGAATAACTGAGCAACCAAATGCTTCCCTCCCTATTTTCCCAAAAGGGACAAGAGTACAGCTGTCCTCAAATCCCAAGCCATTGAGGCCACTCCCCACTCATTCTACTTCATGGTAGTGAGGTCACTGGCACTGAAAGCATTTTCAGGGGCAACCAGAAACTGACAGCACCATGCACAACCCAGCTGCAGAGAATGCTGCCCCAAGTTCAAGTCTGAGACCGATGTAAGTGGTAAGGGGCAGCCAATGTGCATCCCTCACAGGTAGAGGAGCCCCCCGCACACCAGTGGTACAACTAATGAGCAAGCCCCACCAAGCCATCAGGCAAGAGCCCACTTGTACCGGCTTGCCAGGTTATCTGAAGTGCCTACGAGCCTATAAGGCACACCTGAAACAAACGCCAGTTCCCTTTTCCCCTACATGCCTTTACTCGCTGCCTCTGCCAAAAAAAGTGCCTTTTAGTCCTTTCTTAACCGATCTCTTCCCTCAAAGCTCTAGTGGCCAAGCCCTTGCTTCTTTTTTTTTCTTTTTTTTTTTTTAGAGACAGGGTCTCGCTTTGTCATCCAGCTAGAGTGTAATGGCACTATCACCGCTCACTGCAGCCTTGAACTCCTGGGCTCAAGGGACCCACTTGCCTCAACCTCCCAAGTAGCTGGGACTACATGCATGCATCACCATGCCTGGATAATGTTTCTTTAATTTTTTATAAAGACAGGAGTCTGGCTATGTTGCCCAGGCTGGTCTCGAACTCCTGGCATCAAGTCGTCCTCCCGTCTTGGCCTCCCAAAGTGCTGGAATTACAGGCATGAGCCAGCATGCCTGGCTGTCCCTGCTTCTTGAACTGCTTTCTCTCGCTGATGTACACGCTGCATTGTCCCATTTATTTTGGTTTACGTCGCTCTTGCCCACAGCCAGCCCCCAAAAGCCTCCAAGACAGGAAGCAGAGCACAGAGCCCAGTTCAAAGTAGAACACACAGTACTTGAGTATCAGCAAGGACTGAAAGGGACCACCCCTCACATTTAGGCCCAAGTGAGCTCAGGACTCTAAGGCAGGCCCAGAACACTCTACTGTTCTGTGACACTGGGCAGGGGACAAAGAACAAAAGAGCAGGCTGGGCCGGGCGTGGTGGCTCACGCCTGTAATCCTAGCACTCTGGGAGGCCGAGGTGGGCGGATTGTTTGAGCCCAGGAGTTCGAGACCAGCCTGAGCAAGAGCGAGACCCCGTCTCTACTAAAAATAGAAAGAAATTAATCAGACAACTAAAAATACATAGAAAAAATTAGCCGGGCATGGTGGCGCATGCCTGTAGTCCCAGCTACTCGGGAGGCTGAGGCAGTAGGATCGCTTGAGCCCAGGAGTTTGAGGTTGCTGTGAGCTAGGCTGACGCCACGGCACTCTAGCCGGGGCAACATAGTGAGACTCTGTCTCAAGAAAAAATAAATAAAATAAAAAATAAAAAAAAAGAGCAGGCTGCTAGTTACTGTTGTGCAGCCCTTTTTTTCCCCAAAGGAGTCAAAGGGCAAACCCCACTTGCTCTTTTGCTTTAGAATACTCTTTTCCACCAGGAAAATTGAGGCTATGTTAGCTTCTATTGATTACCTTGAGCACAAAGATTTTATTAATTTTGTTCAATAGTTGGCACATAGTAAGTTTACCGAACATATGAAAGAGCCATCTGGAGGTGGCTATGTAACCCAAGAAATCAAGTCCAGGTTTCCTTTCTGCCCAAACAGCCCCTCATTCCCACCTTCCCTATCCCCCTGATTACTCACAACTGCCCCAGGCTGCCAGTCTTCATCATCAGAGGATCTGCCTTCCGGTTTTCTCTTGGCCAGCTGGCTGGGAGCTAAGCTCCGCCTCTGTTAAGGGGAGAATGAGAACTAAGCAGCTGCGGAGATTCTTCGGCCTGTGCTCATTAGACCCAGACGCAGGGTTACTCCTAGTCTCCCCTAAGTTCACACTTACCATCCTGGGCCCAGGAGCATAAAACGTCAAGTACCCATCAGCCGAAGATCAAAGGCAAGTAGTAGCTAAGAATGCAGGACCAGAGTCTGATATAGAAGGGGTTACTATATTATTGAGAGGATGGGCTAATTAAAGAGGATGGGGATGGAGGGGATCCAGCCAGGGTCTGGGGTTTGGACCCAAACAGTGAGAGTGTAGGTCGCCAGTTAGCCTAGACGGCAGAGTGGAGTTCGGAAAATGGTCCCAGCTGGAGTGAAGAAGGTAGTTTCGCGGGGAAAATCAAAGGCTAGGAGAGAGAAATTGGGGTTAAAGTCCGAGGCCTGGCAAGCTCTAGTCTGGAGAAGGGGGATTTCCCAGCGCTGGATGTAGATGCCAAGCCCCGACTCAGGGAGGTCGAGCAGGGATCCAGGCGGGCCCAGTAAAAGACCCAAGTTGAGAGGAGAATCCCAAGAAGGGCTGAAAAGAGCGGCAGAAATGGATTCGGGCCCAAGCGGCACCCCCTTTACCCTCCCGGTTCCAAAGCGCGCGTTAACAGCCGCCAAGACTCTCCCCGACCCGCCAGGCCGGGTCAATCGAACCTCCCGCCGCGTTGCCCCTCCATCACCCATTGGCTACGTTCGATGAGTTCGGCGCTCGAGACCCCGGAAGGGGAGGGCCTAGTGCTGAGCCCAATGAGGGGTCCGGGCTCTAGCGCTGGAGAAACGAACCGACTTTCTAGGAGATGCGACTTTCGTGGAAGGGCGAGGCCTGCAGAACCGTGCTGGGAGGGCCGAGCCGGGTGGAGCAGAATTAGTGCCTGCGGGTTGGAGTTCTGTTCTGGTCCCTGGGCCTTTGTTCCAGGCCTGTGAGCTAGCCCAGCAGAAACTGAAGGGACGATTTGCACTGGACTGCACCGCGGAGGAGTTACCACCGGCCCCCATTTGTAGACGGCTGAGAATTATGAAAGGCAGCACATTTCGGCGAGTTTGGTCGGGCTTCAGAGCGAATCGCACCTTCCGTGGTGCTGGACCTGGAGCGGAAGGTCTCAGGTTCAAGTGAGGCCTCACTCACCCGGAGGGTGGGGAGAGGCATTCGACCCTGACTGCCACGTAGTGGGCTCGGGCAGTGGGATCCCTGAGAGTACGTGACTTTCACGGTCTGAGTTGTCTTGAAAGAAGCTGCCCTCTTTTCCTAGGCCAAATGCCGTTGGTGGAAGCGTGGTTTTTAATCACCCAGTATCTCAAAATTTCAGTTTCTTCGTATCTAAAATGACATTATACTAGTACCTCCCCCACAGGGTTATTCTGAGAATTAAGTAAATTAATGTGTATTAGACACAGTGCCATACACAACCTAGGTCTCACTAATAATGATAAGGGTATACACATAGCATTTACCACCAGGCATAAGCTTCTTAGATATAATAATTCATTTAATGTCCACAACTGTGAAGTAGGTTTATTATTGTCCCCATGTTATAAGTGAGGAAACAGGCTCAGAGAGGCTAGGAACTTGTCACAGGTTACATACCTACTGAGTATAGCCAGGATTTGAATTTAGGCAAAATCAGGCTTCAAAGTCCTTGTTCTTATCCACCAAGGATAGGGAGGGGTAAAGCCTGGGGTTTTGTGGAGCCTGAAGCTTTTGTAAGTACTTGTTGAGACCCTCTAAAATTAGGTACATATATAGATATTTATTTAGGATGAGAAAAAAAACCACAACACACTCAATTATGGATTTTTGGAGTTTTAAGTCTTTTCTTCTAAAACCTTTTTAGGCAGTTTATCAGGAATGCTTTATAGAAATGTTTCCCATTGCAATCTTGCTTCTCTCCAGTTAGAACACTGATTACAAATCCCCATCCCCAGTAACTTCCAGCACTCCCAGGGCCTGTGCAGGTGACCTCTGACGCTTACCCTTAGCTTCATAGTAAATCTGCCTTTGATGATAGCTATTATTTGGTGGGTGGAGGAAAATAATTTTTTACTTACTCTCTAAATATTTTAATTCATATGCAGTTGTAAGAAATAATACAGAGAGATCCTATGTATCCTTTACCTAGGTACATCTTGCAAAACTATAGTGCAATATTACTACCAGGGTAATGACAATAATACAGTCAAGAGGCAAACATTTCCATCACCACAAGGATTCCTCATGTTACCCTGTTATAGCTAAGCCACCTCTACAGCTTCTTTATCCCTTAGCAATCAATCTTTTTTCCATTTCCATAGTTTTGTCATTTTAAGAATGTTGGCTGGGTGCAGTGGCTCAGGCCTGTAATCTTAGCTCTTTGGGTGGCCAAAAGCAGGAGGATCACTTGAGCCCAGGAGTTTGAGGTTGCAGTGAGCTGTGATGATGCCGCTGCACTGCAGCCCTGGCAACAGAGCAAGACCCTGTTTCTAATAAGAATAATAATAATGTTACATAGGGCTGAGCATGATGGCTCATACCTGTAATACCAGTGCTTTAGGAGGCCAAGGTGGGAGGATCACTTGAGGCCAGGCATCTGAAACAAGCCTGAGCAACATAGCCAGACTCTGTCTCTACTAAAAAATTTTAAAATTAGCCAGGTGTAGTGACATTAGCCGATAGTCCCACCTAATAGGGAGGCTGAGGCAGGAGGATCTCTGGAGGAATTTGAGGAACCCAGGAGTTCAAGGTACAATGAGCTATGATTGTGCCACTATACGCCAGCTTGGATGACAGAGGAAGACACCTTGTCTCAAAAAAGAAAAAAAAAAAGAGTTATATAAATGGAATCATATAGTATATAACTTTTTTAAGTTGGCTTTTTTCACTCAGCATAATTCCCCAGACGTTCATCTAGATTATTGTGTATCATTACGTCCCTTTGTATTGCTGAGTAATATTCTGTGGTATAGATGTACCTCAGTTTATTTAACCATTCACCTGTTGAAGGACATCTAGGTTGTTTGCGGTGTTGCCTATTATGAATAAAACTGCTATGAATATCCATGTGAAGATTTTTATGGGAACATAAATCTTCATTTCTCTAGGATGAATGCCAGCAGTGCAATTGCTGGGTTCTATGGTAGTTACATGTTATATTTTAAGAAATCAAATTGTTTCCCAGAGTAGCTATATATATATATATATATATATATATATATATTTTGCATTCCCGCCAGCCCTGTTTGTTGGAAAGGCTATCTTTCCTCCATTGACTTGCTTTTGCACCCTTGTCAGAAATCAACTGGGCATATTTGTGTGGTTATATTTCTAGGTAGGATCTCTATTCTGTTCCATTGATCTTTGTGTCTAATATTCCACTGATACCGCTTGATTACTGTTGGTATATAATGTCTTGAAATTGGGTAGACTGATTCCTTTCATTTTCTTTTTCTGTTTTTTGAGACAAAGTCATACTCTGTCACCCCAGCTAGAGTGCAGTGGCATCATCATAGCTCACTGCAACCTCAAATTCTTGGGCTCAAATGATTCTCCTTCCTTAGTCTCCCAAGTAGCTGAGACTATAGGTGTGTGCCACCACACCTGGCTAATTTTTCTATTTTTTGTAAAGATGGGGTCTTGCTGTTGTTCAGGCTGAATTCAAACTCCTGAACTCAGGTTATCCTCTTGCCTCCCAGAATGCTAGGATTACAGGCACAAGCCTGTGCACCCAGCCTTATTGTTCTTTTTGAAAGTTATTTTAGCTATTCTAGTTTTTTCGCCCTTACATATAAATTTGAGAATAATCTTGTTTATATTTACAAAAAAGTCTCTCTAGGATTTTGATAGGAATTTCATTAAAACTGGATATCAAGGTGATACAGACCATTCATCCAGGTAGGCCATATTCTAGGCCATAAAACAAGTCTCAGTAAATTTTAAAACATTAACAGCTTAAGAATATATTCTCTGAAAAATTTTGAACCATAGTTCTATGTCAAAATCAAAAATAAACACAAATTAAAAAGAATATATTCTCTGAAATTAAATGAGAAATCAATAAGTTCTCTAGAAATCCCCAAATATTTGGTAGTTGAACAATATACTTCTAATTAACCCATGGAACAAAGAAGAAATACCAAAGGAAATTCTAAGACATTTTAAACTGAACAATAATAAAATTCAACATAGTAAAAATATATGGGATATAGATAAAGCAGTGCTTAGAGAGAAATTTATAGCTTATATTATAAGAGAATAGAGGCTTAAAATCAATGATCTAAGTTTCCACCTTAAGAAGCTAGAGAAAGCTGAGCAAATGAAACTCAAAGTAGAAGGGAGGAAATAATAAATAGTAAAGATTGAATAAAATTCAATGAAATAATAAAAATTCAGTGAAATAGAAAAGAGACAATGAGAAAATTAACAGAGCTGGAAAGTTGATTCTTTTTTATTTCTATTTTTAAATAGAGATGAAATCTTGCTATGTTGGCAGGCTGGACTCCAATTCATGGGTTCAAGCAATCCTCTCATCTCAGCCTCCTGAGTAGCTGGAACTACAAGCACATGCCACGATGCCTAACTCAAAAGTTGGTTCTTGGCCAGGCGCAGTAGCTCACGCCTGTAATCCTAGCACTGTGGGAGGCTGAGGAGCGTGGATCACTCAAGGTCAGGAGTTCGAGACCAGTCTGAGCAAGAGCGAGACCCCCCGTCTCTTCTAAAAAAAAATAGAAAGAAATGATCTGGACAACTAAAAAAAATTAGCCGGGCATGGTGGTGCATGCCTGTAGTCCCAGCTACTCGGGAGGCTGAGGCAGGAGGATCGCTTGAGCCCAGGAGTTTGAGGTTGCTGTGAGCTAGGCTGACGCCATGGCACTCACTCTAGCCCGGGCAACAAAGCGAGACTCTGTCTCAAAAAAAAAAAAGGAAAGTGTGAAACTAGAAACACAGACAATGTAAGTAAAAAGGGCACAAACTTACCAACATGCAAGATCTCAGGGAATACTGTTCCCAAGCCCCTTTCTTAGGAATCCAGGAGAGCATGAGCTTCCGCCAACCAAAATAAGTAGAATGACTGAAGGACTAGAGGTGAGTATGAAATATTATACAAGGTTACTTGTAGAACTAAAACTATGTAAGGCTAAGAGGGAGCAAGTATAGTATATAGTGATGTAATATGTGCCCCGACAATGTAGATTTACTATAAAAAAATTTTAATGAGGTGGAGAATGAGAAGTGCCTTAGCAAAATACTTTTTAAATGTTTTCAGTGATCATATTGGTGGTAGTGTTAATATCGTTATTCTAAGAGTGCTTATAATATAAAATAAAAGAAATGACCAATTATGGAATATTCTAATTCTATCATCTCCTATGTCCTTGAAAACTAGGATTCTTGGTATGGAAGAAAGGAGCTAGAGAAGAAAGAATTCAGGAGCCAACTTTGTCTTTTTTGTTTTTTCTTTCTTTCTTCTTTTATATTACACCTCTAATCAATGGAGTCCACAGCAGCCAATTTGATGAGACTCCACTGGCCAAAGTTGAGGCAGTTGGCACTTAATAATGATAATATTTCCAATGAATTGAAACCCATCAAATGTATATAAACCCATAAATTCATAATATTTTTTAAGTGGTCAACTTTGGAAGACGATAGGGATTCAATGCATTATCTTGAAAACTGGTGGAAAAAGAATGAATCAAACATTTACTCTGGCTTTCCTATGTGAATTATACCACTCAGGAAACAAATAGTAGATGAGAGGAAATTTCTCTTTATATTTCAACTAATCAATAAAATGAAATTATAGAAATAAGGGCACCATTTTGCAATCCCTGACGAATTAACAGATACAGGCAACACTTGGGAAAAAATCACAAGCATAGAAACAACTAGATATACATGCCTCCTATAGTCTTGCCAAGGGAATCAAATCTGAGTCTGATTCAGCCTCTGGCTCCAGCTACCAATTCATAGGAAATACTGAGCAAACAGGAAATTTAGAACTGCATCATGAGTATATAATCAGCAAAATCCATACTGTAGTAAACTCTGTAAGTCAAATTGACATAGGAAAGTGACTCCCAATGCTGGGAGCCACTTGAAGTCCAAGTGGGTTGTTGGCTTCAAGCAAGAAAGAATTCATGAGTGAGCCAACAAAATAAAATGAAAGCGAGATTTATTCAGAAACTATAGAAAGTTAGAAAGTCTGGCCAGACATAGTGGTTCACACCTGTAATCCTAGCACTCTGGGAGGCTGAGGTGGGCAGACTGGGCAGACTTCTTGAGCTCAGGAGTTGGAGACCAGCCTGAACAAGAGTGAGACCTCCGTCTCTACTAAAAACAGAAAAATTAGCTGGGCTCAGCGGTGTGCGCCTGTAGTCCCAGCTACTTGGGAGGCTGAGGCAGGAGGATTGCTTGAGCCCGGGAGTTTGAGGCTGCAGTGAGATATGATGACACCACTGTACTCTACCCAGGGTGTTAGAGTGACACCGTGACACTCTGTCTAAAAAAAAATAAATAAATAAAAGAAAGTTAAAGTCTACTCCACAGACAGAGCAGAGACAAGTTCTCCCTGCAAGAAGAGAATCAGCCCCCTGCAGAAACTATAGAAAGTCTACTCCACAGAGTAGAGGCTGGCTCCCCCTGCAGAGGAGAACCAGCCTCTTGCAGAGGAGGAGCAGAGTTATGTAGAGGAAAACCAGCTTCCTTGTTCTTGTTGCCTTTCTATTTAAGCAACGGGCTAAACAAGGGGAGGAATATTCATGGTAGGGGTGGTGTTTCTCCACCATCTTGGTTCTAACTGGTTGGAACTTGCTCTGTTTCCATCCTGTTTTGATCAGGGCAACTTGAAACTTTGGAGACCTCCTGACTCCATTAGGCAATGTCTGCAGCAATGCCCAAAGCAAGGCCCAAGACATCATCTGTGCAATGTCATACTCAAAGCAGTACCTGCCAGTTCCCTGTCTCAAAATGGCCCAGAATATTCAACAAATAAATTGTACGGAATTAAGAAAAGGATGAAAACAGAACTTTATAAAGAGACTTGAAGACACATCAATTGCTTTTAAAAGGCTAAAACTAAAACTACAGGCCAGGCCTGTAATCCTAGGTTTCTGGGAGGCCGACGTGGGAGGATCACTTGAGGTCAGGAGCTCGAGCCAGCCAATCTACTAAAAAGAAAAAAAAAAAAAAAAAATAGAAAAATGAGCTGGGCCGAGGTGCCTGTACCACGAGCTACTTGGGAGATTGAGGTGGGAGGATCGCCTGAGCCAAGGCATTCAAGGTTGCAGTGAGCTATGATTGAGCCATTGCACTCCAGCCTGGGCAACAGAGAGAGACCCTGTCTCTAACAACAACAAAAAAAGAAACGATACCTACACCAATTACCCCGACCTGATCGCTTACATTATATGTATGGAAACATCACTATGTACCCCGTGAATAGGTACAATTATTTGTCAGTTAAAAAGAATACAATTAAAAAAACTTTTTAAAGAAGTTTATTGGAAAATTAAACATCGGCTATATTATATTGAGAAATTATTAAATTTTTAGGTACAATAATGGCAATAAAAGTCCTTCTCCTTTATAGATACATACTAAAACATTTACAGATCAATTGGTATGATATCTGGTTTTGCTTGAAAATAATCTTGGTTAGTTGGGAGTAATTGAGAGAATAAATAAAACAAGACTGGCCAAGAGTTGATAAGTATCAAAGCTGGGTGATAGGTACCTGGGAGTTCATTACACTACTTTTGTAAATGCTTAATATTTTATATTATATAAAGCAAAAAATAACTGCAAATTATTAAAAAGACATTAAATATATAAGAACTACAGATTCATGACAATAATTTAAAAAGAGAGTGAAACAAAACCAAACCGTTGAACACCATTAGAAGTTGCTACGATACCAACTACTTAGAAAATGGTAAGTAAAGGAAGAGATTCAAGCATTTATCTTGCCATTCTGGTATGAACTTTATTTCAGGGTAACCAAATGGTCCCAGAGAATGTGAAAAAGTTTTTCTGTGCAGAATTAGAACTAATAAATGAAGAAAAATTAATAGCCTTAGAAAAATCACCATTTTGTCATCGCTAGTTATAAATAATTCATAAAATGATCATCAGTAGATAGTAAAACAAGTAGTTAAAAAGTTGACAGGAAACTATGACACAGGGATGAGGCTATCACCACCTGACAATAGAAGGAGCCTGGGACCTGAAGTGGAACACTGTCCAGCCAGGAACATCTGTGCTCCACGGAATAAGTGAAAAATAAATCTTTATTGTTTTAAATCACTGAAATAGGGAGGCAATTCATTACAGAAGTTAGCTTACCGTGAAAGTATACCATCTATATATATTAAAACACATAAGCACATAATTACATATATTTTCAAAGATACACATCCAAACACATCATGACACATTTGAATGTGTGCCTATGTCAGGGAGAGGAGTGAGAATAGGGATCAGGCATCAAAAGAAGGAAATAAAACAAGGAAGGGGACTAGTGTCAACTGGTGATGAGAATTCACTATGCTCTGAGCAGCATGGTTTAACTATTAAGAAATAAAAACAGTAATTTAAAGAGAAGACAACTAATCGACCCTTTCCAGAGAGAACCCAGGCTAGTTCACCAGGAGTGTAATTATCTTCAGCCTTGAGCACAGAATGGTCCCAGAGAGGATGCGGTGCTGAGGACAGAGCCGGCTGGAATCCTCCACCATGGTCACCAGGAGGGTCTCAAGCCTAAAAAGCTTCCTAAACTGAGAATTTCTCCCAGGCTTGATCTTCACCTTCAGCTCTCCCTGGTGGTGATGGCTGGTGCAGGAGATGCTTGCTATTCTCCAGACGTGGAACCTGGACCTGCCACCTCCCCCTTGGCACTACCTCTCACTCCAGGGTGAGGGAGGCTGGACAAAGCACAGAGGTTCATTCTGGGCCTGGGTGCATCCTGCCCACCCTCCATCCCTGCCTGTGGCAAGCTAAATAATAGCCCTATCCCCAAAGATGTCCACTTCCTAATCTCCAGAAGCTGTGAATTTTTTTTATAGAGAGATGGGGTCTCACTACATTGCCAGGCTGGCCTTGAACTCCTGAGCTCAAGCCATCCTCCTGCCTCCACCTCTGGGAGTACAGGCACATGGCACTGTGCCCAGCTTAACCTGTGAATATTTTATCTTAAATGGCAAAAGGGACTTTGAAGATATGATTAAATCAAGGATCTTAAGATGGGGAGATGATCATGGATTATCCCAGTGAACCCCATGTAATCCTTACAAGAGAGACAGGAGAATTAGAGAGATGTAGGGATGGAGGCAGAGGTCAGAGAGAAGATATTATGCTGCTGGCTTTGAAGATGAAGGAAAGAGCCATGAACCAAACAATGCAAGCAGCTTCTAGAAGCTGGAAAAGGCAAAGAAACAAATTCTCCCTTAGATCCTCCAGAAGGAATGAGGCCTGCCAACATTTTGACTAGTCCAGTGAAACTGATTTTGGACTTCTGACCTCCTGAACTGTAAGATACTAAATTTGTGGTTATTTGTTATAGCAGCAATAGGAAACTAATACCTTGCCCCTGTTGCTGGGCAGGACTCACTAACCTGTTCTACTAGCAAAGTATGGTCTGAGTATGTGGGGTGGGGGGTGAATCAGAGAAGACCTCCTGGAAGCCCCGGTAGTCAAACTGAGCTCACTCATTACCTGACAATACATTGTTAACAATGCATTGTTTATGGGATTGCTAAGAATTAAAAATGTTTTAAATTACCTAATTAAAATATAAATGACCAACTTTTTTTAGGTCACATCTCCTCGTGGGTGACTCCATGCATTGAACAGGAGTCAGTGAACACCCAGGGCATGCCTGGCACCGTACACACAATGAGCTGTGTCCACTACAACACTCAAGCATTTCTCACTGAACCTGCCACTGAGCTTCCAGTTAGTTCAGTGCTCAACTTCACTGCCCCCATCCTCAATGCAGGCCCTTAGACCTACCCACTCCCATGACTTGTGTCCCCCTGATGGGCCCATCCCAGCCAGTACCACCCTTTACCCTCCCAGGCACTGCTTCTGTAGCTGCCACGAGCAGCCTCATCTCTGCCTTCACCCTGAGCCCTGACAAAAGCCCCCAGCGCACCTGAAGGGCAGTGTGCTCTCTCTGATCATGTTTTCTACATCCTGTTTTCATCTCACTCTCTCTTGTCTCTCTGCATCTCTCCCTTTTTATCCCTTCTCCTTCTTTGAGCCCCTTCCTATAACTAAGCTAATAGGAGAAGTGAGCCCCAATCAGCCAATCTAGAGCCAGGTGGGAGGGCCCAAGGATGAGGGTTTACTGGGTTTTTCTAGTAGTGAACTGGAGCCTAAGGTACTCAGACAGGATGCCCAGACCCACCTGGATTACCCAGGCAGCCTCACTCACCCCACCTCTCTAGCCCCTCAACACTCTCAGGTACCTAAACTGACCTGTAATTCACTGACCCATGGAGCCCCCACCCCTGCCACCTCTGCAAGATCTGAATTTCCTAATTTCACAGTTCCCCAACGCCACTTCCACTGCTAACCTCCAGGTCTGAAATGCTGAGCTCTGCCCCCTTGATGTCTAGACCTACTACCCCTCCTTCCCAGAAAAAATGGTTGGTCCAGGATTGATTTTCCTCATATCTGCAGGGTAGACTATGCACTCTACACCCAGTCCAGGCCCAGGGTTCTCTTTCCTCAGAGCCTGCAGCTCTTTTTCTAAAGACTGATCTGCCTCTTTAGGGAGGGCTGAGAACTCAAACATTATAACGGGGGAAAATTGCTTTCGGTCCCTTTGGGCTTTGGTGGTGTTGGCTGGGAACAGTCTCGCCAAGTAATGCTGTGGGCGTGTAGGCAGGCAATCTGAGTTCTTTAACCCGGGCATTGCCACAGATTTCTAATGCGTGACACTAGGCAAGGCTATGCCCTTTCTAGGCCTGTCTCACTAGCCTGTCTGTGCACTGAGGGGGTTGATCTTCTGAAAGGCTATATATATTATCGGAGTTTGGAGGTTCCACTCAGCAACCCCGGCAATGGTGCACAATGGCCACAAGGGGGCGGGCAACCTCTTCAGCTCAGAAGTTTGTAGAGTAAATGAGAAAGTGAGCAGCTGGCACGGTGGTACACACTTCTGGTCCCAGCTCCTCAGGAGGCTGAGGTGGGAGGATCACTTGAGCCCAGGAGTGCCACTGTACTCCAAACTGGGCAACACAGCAAGACCCCATCTCTAAAAAAAGAAAAAGTGAGCCTCAAATAGGAATACTATACGATGGTTTCCAAGAGGAAGGGTGGTTACCCAAGGGCACACCACAAAATGGCAACAGTAGGGATTGGAATAGGGTATTCAAATTCCCAGTCTGAGGGGAAGTCAGGAGCTCCAAGACCATGAGAAGTGGTAAGTACGAGTCTTGTGGGCAGCATAGAAGAGGCTGAGAAAATACTTTGGAGATTTCAATCTTTTGAGGGGATGGGAGGGGAAAAGAGGGTCTTTAGAGTGGGGCCATGACTGCGTGTATTGCTCCAGAAGGACAGAGTTGCAAAACAAGACTTGAGAAGTTTAGGGGAAGTAGAAATGATCAATTGGATTCCTTCCCTTCCCCAACATAGAATGAAAAGTAGGGGAATAGCAAGAGTTATTCCAGGATTTGGGGAAGACTCCAACAATGCAGGAGGACACAGTGAACAGCCAAAGATCATCTGACATCCTTTTTCCTCCTTTTTTCCCTCCAGTAATCTAGTTTCAGGGCCCAGGAATGACAAGGACTAACTTACGGAGCAATTACCTGGGTTCAAAGGATTAATTTCCAAGAATTCATTCCCTGACATTAGCCACAGCCCTTGTCCCCTGCTCTGGACATGTCCCCTCTATGAGCCCCAGGTTGGCAGCTCTCCTGATGTAATTCACTAGGGTCTGGGACCCAGGCCCAGAGCCAATCCCCTGCTCCCTCCTCAGGTCCCAGGAGTCAAGGGCTTGCTCTAAGAAGGAAGGAAACAGGCTTTTCCCCTGTTCCCTCCCCCTTCCCAGGATGGGACCCAGAGACCAAAGAGCCTTTGTCTTTCCCTGCCACGCCCCCACATTGTAGCCCAGACAAGGGGATTCCTTGTATCCCAACCTCAGGCAGGCATCCTTGTGACCAAATGGTGGAAGGCCGGTGACAGCATGGGGGAGGGGTAGTCACGAAGTCAGAGAAGACACTGCCCCCATCCAAGATTCTGGTATACCCCAGAGCTCTGACACCCAGAGCTTCTCCCTCCCTGGCTCCCATCAACAGTGGGGAGAGTAGGCCAAGACTCATCTACATATAAAAGGCCTGAGGCCCAAAGAGGAAACTGAGAAGGTGTGGAGACACAGAGGCTGCGCCTGCTGGCAGGCAGACATGGAGCCAGAGCACAGGAATGGGGGCAGCCCAGGTGCAGGGCAAGGCAGGGTGGCCAAACAGACCTGAGAGCCCTAAGTGGAGGCCCCTGACAGTTTCTTTCCCTAACACCATGGGGACAGGAGTGCTGGTACCAGACACAGAGGAAGTGAGATCTCCTAGGATTAAATGAGAATATGCCCTTTAAAAAGTAAGAACCTTCTGAAAAGCAGCACAAGTATCTGACAGTGAGAAACTTTCCTGCCAGGAGGGGTGATGTGTTCCCACTCACTAGAAGTAATGGTTTGGACAATAAATGATACAATCTCACTTAGCAGCAGGGGCTCAGACACTTCCCTACTGACCTATCACCATCCAAGGAAGGGTACAGAGGAAGGGCTAGGGCCGTCCTCGCCGGAAATGACATCACTCAGCACATTGGAAGGGGTAGGTCCACCAACCCCAAAGGCTTCTGGGAGGGCCAATCCATGGAGGGTTGGCCCTGAATGTCCATGTTCCTCATCAATCTTCCGTCTTGGCCAAGAGCGGTGAGCCAAGGTTCCTAGACTTTGGGTGAGGTAATTACACTCCCATCTCTTCATCAGTGATCTCCTGAGGGGTCCTAAATTCCTTAATTGTTACCTAGCGGGGGGAGCTACCATCACACTAGGAGCATAGGCCAATCTTCTAGAGTCAATATCTCTATGGAAATAGCTCCAGGGACTCAATAATTGAGGGATAAAGGCTGAGATTCCCTAGGGACCAGAGGGTGATCGGCCAGGTTTCCATGGTAACTAATTTCAGTGCAGCTTCTTCCCAGTCCCAGATTGAGGGAGCATAAATTTTGGGGGAGACAAGGGCCAAGAGATGAAAGAGCCACAGGAATACAAAAGGGTGGGAAAGTTGTTACAAGAAGGTCACATCGTCCTGGCACGGCTCCCAGTACCAGTGGGCCTCGAAGCCCAGCTTGGCACTCTCGTCCTCTGGTGACTCAGGTGGTCCACCTTGGAGCCCCTCCCCTGGGGGCTTCCACACGGCCCTCAAGCTCCCTAGCCTGGTGGCCGTCAGGTCCACCTCAGTCCTGCCCCTCTCCCCACCAGGTATAGCCTTTGCCCAGTCCATCTCAGGACGGGGAGCCCCAGGGGGGGCCTGTTCATCCAGCTCACTGGGGACCACCGTGTCCAGAAAGCTGCCAAGAGAGACACTGTCCAGCCGGTCAGTGCAGCTGGTGTCTGGCAGGCTGTCCCAGCTGCCTCGCCTTGAGCGGCCGGGGCTCCCGCCTGTCAGGCTATACTGGCTGCTGGTGAGGCTGCTGCAATGGCTGGTCAACGTCCCCCGCTCCTCCAACAGCCAGCGCACGGCCTCGATGCCCTCATTCAAGGTCACCAGCTGCTGCAGGATCTTCACATCGATGGCTCGCAGGTAAGCCTGGGGGAGTGGGAGAAGGAATTAGTCCCAGGGTTCCAGGTCGTGGGTTTCCCCAGTGTTTTCCAGAATCCCCGACCTTGTGGTCCAATAAACTATGCTTTGCTTTCAAGAAGCACAGAAAGATAATGGTTTGGAGTGTAGGCTTTAGAAGTAGACAGACAGCTGTGTCAAATGTCAGCTCTACCACTGATTAGCTATATGACTACGGGCAGCTTTCTTCTTTCAGCCTCAGTTACCTTGTTTATAAAACAGGGCTAAATCACTTACCTCACAGAGTGGCTGTGAGGATTTTAAAATGCTCTCTATTAAGTATTCAGCACAGTGCCTGGCACAGAGTAAGGTCTCAGTAAATGTTAAGTATTAAAATCTAATCCCATTGAGCTTTGAATTTCCTATTTAGGGTATTAACTATTGAACCCATCCAGATTCACCAGAAAGTCTTCGAAACAGCCAAAGAATAGCCAGATAGGGTATTGATTGGGCCAAAAGGAGGCAGGATCTGGGGAATAATGAGGGACCTAACCTGGTTCCCTAGTTCCTTCAGTGTTTCAGTAGCAGCTGCTGAGAGAGGGAAGGATTGGCCAGAACTTAGAAGGCTCAGAATCCCACTGGCTGGGCATTCAGGGCTTCCCGCCACCACACACTGGAAGTATTAGTTTGACTTACTGGGTAATCTCCAGGGTCCCTTCTAGCTCAGATGCACTGAGTTCCCTTCTCCAAGCACAAGTCTGAACCTGTCCCTCCCCTGCTCAAGAGCCTTTAGGGGCTTTGTACTTCTCTTAGAGAGCATGGAATTCTAACCACTAGACCACCAGGAACTCTGCCCTGCTGTTAGAGAATGAAATCTATACCCTTTAGCGGTGGGCATTCAAAAGCCTGTCACAATACGGCTCTTGCCCATCTCTCTAGCTTCACCTCTAGCACGCTTCCCTGGGAACCCAAAGTCCCACCACGAACGAGTTTTTAAAATTAGTTTTAGTTTTATGTTTAATAAAAGTAACAGATGCACACAGATTAAAGAGACAAATAGTTCTACAAGATTATGAACATGAGCAGTTCCCCCATCCTAGTCCTAAATCCCACTTCTGAGAGACAACTATTATTATTTTTTTAGCTGTTTATTTTGGTATCTACCTCCTAATCTCCAAATGACATTCTTACATTGCTACTTCTTGATATTTAAGTTTTAGGCATTTTTCTATTGACTTCCCACACTACAGAAGGTTAAGGATTTAACTTTCATCCCACTCCCCACTCCTCTGCCATACGCATGCCTTTCCCACCTTCCATCTTCCCAATAGGCAATAAAAGTATTCAGTGTTTACCTTATTAGAATTTGGAAATTCCATTCACAGCTAAGCCATATAGTTTACTACAGTTACTTTTGATTTCTTATAACTTCCTGTTTTCGTTAGAATTATTATTATTTTGCTTAGTTTGCTATGTAGTTATCAGTAAGGTATCCTCTTAACTCTCCCCCATTTTGTCTGAATTCCCCTCTCAAGTCTTTCAAACACAGTACATGTTCTATCTACTCCATCTTCTTAGAGCCATCCCTTAAGGAACCTTCTGATCTGTTCCAATTTGTCCCTGCTGGGATTGTCCTCCAGTAATTTCCCTTTATCTTCTTGGGAATTCCTTTGCCTCTTTCCTGAGCTGAATCCCATGTTTCTTAGATTCCATATCTTCTTCTTTCTTGATTTACTCCTTCATTTGGGTGGGTGGCACTCTCCCTCCAGTAGCATCCTGAGAAAGTCTGCATAAGAGGTAAATTTGTTGAAGCTCTGCATGTTTTTAAATATTCCCTCCTCACACTATTGATAGTTCAGCTGGGTATAGAGTTCTAGGTTGAAAATTTTTCCCCAGAATTTAAGACATGTTCCATTGTCTTTTAATTTTCAGTGTTACACTTTAAAAGTCTAATGTCATTCATATTCCTGATCCCTTTTATGTGACACTTTTCTCACTCTTATTGGAAGTTTTAGCATCTTCTCTTTCTTTCCAGTGTTCGAAGTTTTCACAGAAATTTGCCATGGTATGGGTCTATTTTCATTCATTGAGTTAACCACTTGATGGGCCCTTTCAATCTGAAAACTTTTGTCCTTCAGTTCTGGGAGATTTTCTTTAATTATTTCTCCTCCAATATTTTTCTGTTCTTTCTGGGAATCCTATCATTTGGATGGAGGATGTCCTGGACTAATCCTCCATTTTTTTTTCTCTCTTCCATCTTTCTATTTTTTTTTTTTTTGGAGACAGAGTCTCACTCTTGCTCTGTTGCCTGGGCTAGAGTCCTGTGGCATCATCATAGCTCACAGCAACCTCAAACTCCTGGGCTCAAGGGATCCTCCTGCCTCAGCCTCCCAAGCAGTTGGGACTACAAGCATGCACCACCACACCCAGCTAATTTTTTTCTTTTTTTTTAGTTGCCCAGCTAGTTTCTTTCTATTTTCAGTAGAGACAGGGTCTCACTCTTGCTGAGGCTGGTCTCAAACTCCTGACCTCAAGCAATCCTCCTGCCTCAGCCTCCCAGAGTGCTAGGATTACAGGTGTGAGCCACCACACTTGGCCTCTTCCATCTTTCTATATTTGCTCTAGTTTCTGAAATATTTCAACATAATCAACTATTTTGAGTTTTCTCTTTATTTCTATCATGTTTTGTTTTTTTTGTTTTTTTTTGTTTTTTTTTGAGACAGAGTCTTACTCTCTTGCCTGGGCTAGAGTGCCAGCCTAGCTCACAGCAACCTCAAACTCCTGGGCTCAAGCGATCCTCCTTCCTCAGCCTCCTGGGTAGCTGGGACTACAGGCATGCACCACCATGCCCGGCTAATTTTTTTCAGTTGTTTGGCTAATTTCTTTCTATTTATAGTAGAGACGAGGTCTTGCTCTTGCTCAGGCTGGTCTTGAACTCCTGAGCTCAAGCAATCCTCCCGCCTTGGCCTCCCAGAGTTCTAGGATTACAGGTGTGAGCCACCGCACCCAGCCTCTATCATGTTTTTATTTCCAAGTGTTGGAACATTCTCTTGAACGTTTTCCTTTTTTATAGCTTCCTGTTTTTGTTCATGGCTGCAATATTATCTTTTATCTCTCTAAGGATATGATTAATGATTTTTATAAGTTCTCATCTCGCTCTCTTATCTCCATTTCATTCAAGTTGCTTTTTTTCTGTTTAGGTCTATATAATTACAAGGTCGGATGTTTATGATCTTTAATTATTGCTCACACTTCTGAGTAGATCTCTAAAATAACTGGAAACTCTGAACCTCACTACGGGTGATCTGATTGGATTGTTTGATTGGAGAAGGTCTGCAATCAAATAATCTCTTTTCTCCTCTTGAGTTCATCATATTCCCCATATTATACCCATCTAGAGAGTATAATGTAATTAAGACTGCCAATATTCTAGGAGCCAAGTAGGGGTAAAGGCTACCAGGGGTATTTCATAATATTTAGTTCATTTTTCTTTAATCCCTCTTGCTCTCAGCTGTGCTTAGTGTCTCCCAACCTGGGGACCTTCTGTTCTATTCTATACATATATACACAGTCACGCATAGCTTAACAATGGGGATATGTTTTAAGAAATGTGTCGTGGCCAGGCGTGGTGGCTCACTCCTGTAATCCTAGCACTCTGGGAGGCCGAGGCGGGCGGATTGTTTGAGCTCAGGAGTTCGAGACCAGCCTGAGCAAGAGCGAGACCCCGTCTCTACTAAAAATAGAAAGAAATTATCTGAACAACTAAAAATATATAGAAAAAATTAGCCAGGCTTGGTGGCACATGCCTGTAGTCCCAGCTACTCGGGAGGCTGAGGCAGGAAGATCGCTTGAGCCCAGGAGTTTGAGGTTGCTATGAGCTAGGCTGACGCCACGGCACTCACTCTAGCCAGGGCAACAGAGTGAGACTCTGTCTCAAAAAAAAAAAAAAAGAAATGTGTCGTTAGGCAATTTCATCATAGAGTATGAACATCGTAGGGTATACTTATACAAACCTAGATGTCCCAGCACCATTACCGAATATCAATCATTTACCCTACTTGATCTGCAATGCCAATATCAAGTGCCATGCATCAGGTTTCTATATATGCTCCATTATAATCTTATGGGACCACTGTTGTATATGCAGTCCATTGTTGACCAAAACGTCATTATGTGTGCATGACTGTATACATACACACACGTAATAAATGTTTGATAAATGTTTATTGCACTTGAACAGTGTTTATTAAATTATTCAGGAAATAATTGCTTTATTCACATCTACAATGATAAACCAGAGTCAAGTATTTACATACTGAGAAAAATCAGGCACTGGAATTAGACCTAGATTCAAATTCCAGTTCTGCCATTAATGAGCCATAAAAAATTGGAATTTTTTTCTTTAAACCTTCATTTATTATAATATGAGGACACTATCTAATTTAAAGGTTTATCATGGCCGGGTGCGGTGGCTCACACCTGTAATCCTAGCACTTTGGGAGGCCGAGGCAGAAGGATCACTTAAGGTCAGGAGTTCAAGACCAGCGTAAGCAAGAGCGAGACCCTGTCTCTACTAAAAATAGAAAAAATTAGCCAGGCATGGTGGCACATGCCTGTAGTCCCAGCTACTTGGGAAGCTGAGGCAGGATGATTGCTTGAGCCCAGGAGTTTGAGGTTGCTGTGAGCTAGGCTGAAGCCACAGCACTCCAGCCTGGGCAACAGAGCAAGACTCTGTCTCAAAAAA
>NW_012148607.1:1422452-1463235 GCF_000956105.1 Propithecus coquereli
ATCAAAGACATTAAAATTCTTTAAAAAAAAAAATCACCTTTGAAACAAACAAAACTGTCTCTTTCCATAGATTTCCAATTCCGTTTTGCTGTCATAATAAATGGTAGCTATTAACACTGGGCAACAGAGCAAGACTCTGTCTCAAAAAAAATAAATAAAATAAAATAAAATTCTTTAAAAAAAAAGTTTATCATGAGAAATGGAGGGTACATATTAATGTGCATAGCATGCCATCTGCAAGTATTAATCAATAAATGGTAGCTATTGGGCTCTACATATTACTATGGTTGACTTATTTACTATGTGTGATATTATACATACACATATATAAGTTTTCATCCACAGTTCCTGGCTCATAACTCCCATAGCCATTATTACAGTCTCTTGTTATAATGTTGGGGTGCTTTAGGCCTCAGCAACAGGCCTCAGGATCTCTGTCTCTGACCTTTTCCTGCTCTCCTTTCTCCTGCCCAAGGCAAGATTCTAATCTGACTGTGGGTGATAAGACCCTTATCCCAGAGAGGGTCCTGCCTCATACCCTGGAGAAGGGAATGCTGCACAGAGAGGCTGAGAAGAATCTAAACAGACAGGCCTTGTGGGTTTAGCTCATACCCTTTTTGTCCAGTCACATTTCAACACAGTGTCCATGCTTCAATCGTGGACAACTAGTAAAGTCTCCATAAAAGTCCCAAAGGACAGGGTTCAGGGAGCTTCCAAGTACCTGAACACATGGAGGTTCCTGGAGGGTAGCGTGCCCAGGTAGAGCACAGAAGCTCTGCACCCCTTCCCACACGCCTTGCCCTATGCATCTCTTCATCTGTATCCTTTATAATAAACCAGGAAGTGTTTCCCTGAGTTCAGTGAGCCACTCCAGCAATTTAAGCAAACCCAAAGCGGGGCTCAAGGGAACCCCAACTTGAAGATGGTCAGTGAGAAGTTCCAGAAGCCCGGACTTAAAGCTGGTGTCTGACGAGGGGAGCAGTCTTGGGGATGGAGCCCTCAACCTGTGGGATCTGACGCTCTCTCCAGGTAGACAGTGTCAGAATTAAATGAGAGGACACCCCACGGGTGTCTGCTGCAGAATTGATTGCTTGCTTGCTGGTGGGGAGAAATTCTCACACATTTGGGGCCACAAAAGTCTTACGTGTGAATGATTATTGTTGTGTTGTATTAAGTGAAAAAATAAGAAAAATACGGTTTGGGTTTTTCTAAACACTATGGCAAAAGCATAGAGCAAAATTTTATACCTGAAATTATTTGTGTTTTTGGAAGAATATCACAACTCTAGTTCAATTAAACAAATGATTATTTGGTATACGGATTTTCTAATAATTACAAAGATAATAGAGAAATTATCCCTGCTCAACAAAAACTTGCAGTCTCAATAAGGGGAGATGCACATAAATGAGACAACACAGATTGTATAGACTATGAATAACATGATAAAGGAGATTATCTTCAATTCTTTCATTCTGAGGACAAATACACGAACAGTGAAAAACAACAATCCTACTCCACAACCAAACTAAATGCATTAACCAAAACTCCACATGCTAAAAACACATCTGCTATGTTTTCCCTTTCTTCCCTCCTTTCCTCTTTCCTTCCTTCCAACATCCCTCCCTTTTTTCCTTCTCTCTCCAAAACTTTTATCTCCAGTCTTCTGCTTGATAAAGGAGTAGCTGGTACCTGGTTGCACAGTAAGGGAAGGGATCTTAGAATGTGATTTTTTTTTTTTTTTTGAGACAGGTGTCGCTCTGTTACTCAGGCTGGAATGCAGTGGTGTGATCATAGCTCACTGAAGCCTCAAACTTCTGGGCTCAAGTGATCCTCCTGCCTTAGCCTCCTGAGTAACTGGGAATACAGGTATGCACCACCACACCCAGGGAATTTTTCTTATTTTTTTGTAGAGACAGGACGTTATGTTGCTCAGCTGGTCCTGAACTCCTAGCCTCAAGCAACCTTTCAGCCTCAGCCTCCCAAAGGGCTGGGATTACAGGTGTAAGCCATCTTGCCTGGCTTAGAATGATTCTTAAATATTCAACCAACCCTTTTGTTTTCAGCCCCACCTGTGCCCCCAGTTCCAGAAATACCTAGTGCTTCCAACTCCTGAAACCTTTGAGGGTTTTCATAGTACAAAATGGGTTGCTCTTCAGCTTTCTCCACTGCTGGCTTGGGACTCAGCTTTTTTCAGGTCTGAATTAGTTACCACTCTTCTTGCTGCAGTTCAGCTTCCAAAATGTTGTTCCTATCATCTTATTTTCATTGTCATAATTGCTTCATGCCTTTTTAACATAATCCTTCTACTGGCTTTTTAGGGAAGTTTCAGGAGGGAATGGAAGTAAATGCATATGTTCAATCTGCCATCTTGAACTGGAATTCCCACTGACTTCATTCATTCTTCAAGGCCCAGCTCAAATGCTACCTCCTCCAGGAAGTCTTCCCTGTTCTTCCTCAAGATGGAATTAATGCATTCAGGCATGGGACAAATAGTGAGTGTTTATTGTGGGTGTGGCACAGTGTTAAATGAAGGAAGAAAAGGCACCATTTCTTACCCTCAGAGGATTCACAGTCTAGTGGGTAAGATAAGATAATGAAGCAAGCTCTTAAAATTCAGTGTGGCAAATGCCGGGGGAAACAAGTGCTGCACAGAGGGCTGTCGGTACCTAGAGGGCCATAACCCAACTGGGGGAGGTGAGGAAATGCTCCCTAGGATAAGGGACATGAGCGGAGACCCGAAGGTTAAGTAGGACTTAGCCAAAGAAGTGGAGAGAAGCATTCCAACCAGAGGAGACAGCCTGTTCCTCCTTCTAATCTGAGTGGCCTTTCCAGAGCCAGACCCAGCCATATCACTCTATGGTCAAAGCTCTTCCAGGAGGCCCTTCCTGCATTCCAACAGCACTTATCATCCTATATTAGAGTTGTTAATCTCTCTCCCCTCTTCCCTAACCAGACTGAATGAGCTCCCTGAGAGCATGTCCTGCCCAATTCATTTCTAGTGCTCAGCCTAGGGTTGGGTAGGTCACATTCAGTTCTGTGATTCTTTTGCCCTTCCTCTCCTTGGTCCCTCTGGTGGTCGCCAGGGTTCAGGGTGCTGGGTTATCCTGTGTTGCTGGGAAATGAATCTGAGGACCAGATTCTATAATCCTGTGACAGTGGGATTCCCTGACTGTGACAGCATCACTCCCCAGAATAGAAAAAAGCAAGGCTTTCTTGCCAGAAAAAGAAACACTCATTTCACACCATCTCTTGGAAACGGAGTAAAGGATATACAGCTCAGGAGAGATGCAGCCTCAGTGGCTACCCCAACCCAATTCTCTTCCCAGGGGGGATTCAATCTCTCTGCTCCTGCCCTTAACATCTATATATCAGGCTCTCTCCCAGCCCTGGGGTCCCGGTATGCCTCCCTCTTGCTCAATCCAAATCAGGCCCTGGGGTAAAAGCTTAGAGATCCCAGTCCTAGCTCCCTGGTGGTTGATTGTCAGAATATTGTCACTGAACGGCTCCTACAGATCATCTGGTTCCACAATCCCCACCTCCCTATACTCCCCCCACCACAAGGAAGAAAAACAGGCCAGGAGAGAAACAGGGTCTTGCTAAGACCACAAAATGTTTCAGAAGCAGAGGCAGGACTTGAACCCATGTCTTCCCCTTCCTTGCCGAAAGCTTTTTGTCAGACTGCTCTGTGGAGGTGGGTTGTCGTAGTAACAGTTCTTTGGGTGGGAGAACTGAGGAGGGGAGGTTGCCATCGTTTCCCATTGCCACATATCCCAGCCTGGCCTGTTCACTCAACCTTTGAATGAAGGGGATGTGGGCAGGAGGAAAGAGGCCCAAAGGCAGGACTGGCCTTGGCCTCATGGGCAGGCCTGCCCACTGCCTGCAAGGAGAGCTGGGAGAGGGATAACTGAAGGACAGTCCGTAGAGGGCTTGGACCAGGCCTGCCTCCAGTGGCTCCTAGGGAAACCCCCTGCCCCACCCCTTGTCCTTCCTGGGTACAACCCAGTGGGGCAGGGCAGAGCACAGGAAGAGATTAATGACATCTTGGCCTGAGGAGGAGAAAGGAATGGGGTAGGGATCCTCCCCCTGCTCTGGCCCCAGAAGGTTCCCTCCCTTGTTCCCTTCACAGGCAGCCTCAGGCCCCAGGCCAGCTGGGTCAAGAATACAGAGAGACAAAATCAGAGTCCAATGTGCCCCCTTAAAGTTTACAAACAGGTAGTTTCCACCAAGGCAGAAAAGAGAGCCAGTGAGACTGGGTGTGGCTCCTCCGCTGACTCCGTGTGTAAGTTCAGACAAGCCCCCGAACACTTGCTAGCGTGTTTCACCCGTGAGACGGGGGAAATAATGATCCCTTTTCTCATTTTGATGGCATACAATGTGTTTAAAGTGTCTGGCACTAAGCAGGTCTCAATGTAAAGATGTAAAATGTAATCAGATGATCTGGGTTCAAATCCTGACTCTGCTTTTTACTTTTTTTTTTGGTAGAGACAAGTTCTCGCTATGTTGCCCAGGCTTGTCTTGGACTCCTGGCCTCCTCAAGTGCTAGGATTATGGGTGCATGCCTGGCCTGCTTTTTACTTTTTGCATGACCTCAGGCAGTTACTTAATCTCTCCGTGCCTCAGCTTCTTCATCTATAAATTATCACTTACCTAATAGGGTTGCTGTGAAGATGAAGAGAATATCATGTAAAGTGCTCAGCATGATGCCTGGCACATGCATGCGGTGAAAGTTTTCAAAGCAAGACAGTCTAAGTAGGCTCTTTTTAGGCCTTGATCTACAGTTTGTACAATGAGGCAAAGCCAGGCCCTCCTCCTTGCTTAGGTGGGTACAGCCACAGCCCCACTCTGGAGAACTGGCATTCACCTCCGACCTCCAAGGCTAAGTACACACTTGGCATTCCAGTCCTCCCAGGGAGCCTTCCCTGACTGCTCCACAACCAGGCTCTCCTCCCGCCCGCCATCTCAGAAGGTCAGAGCCCTGGCTTGTCTGGGAACCCCCATGACCTCCTCCTTCTGCTCCCTCACAGAGCAGCCTGGCACAGAGCTGGGCACACAGTGGGGCTCCAGGAAGACTTATTAGCTGACATAGTCACTTGTGAGCTCCTGGTTCTGGGCCAGGAGTGGCTAGCAATTCCTCAGTTCCCCAGAACTGGCTGCAAAGTGGTGGCAGGTGTAAATCACCCGCTTCACCGGAATGCAGCTCTGGGGAGCCTGCTGAGCCCCAGCTGCCCTTCGGGCTCTGAATCTAGACCGGCAGCAAAAGGGAAAGAGGAGGGTTGCTGCTTCCTCTTCTCCTCCCCAGGCAGGTACAGAAGAGATCCAAATATCCAGTTTACCAGGGGGGCTGGCAGGGAGGAGACTGAGTCGGAGGTGAGGGAATAAACACCGATGGTGCTGCCACTACTGTCCCTGCGATGGCTCTAGGAACTTTCAAGTATTTTAAGCGGGGCTGGAGAGATGTTAAGGAAAGGGAGGATGTTTTCAGTGCCCCTAGTCCAGGCAGTTTTCAGCAGATATGCCCTTTACCCAAATCTCTTCTGTGCTGAAGAGCACCACTGCCTCACAGGAACCAAACCCTTTCCCAGTTGGCAGGAGGAGAAAAACTGGTTGGTTGCCTTACACACAGGGGCTGGGGGAAGAGGTGGCCCGGTACGGGTGGGGGAGGATTTATGCTGCACTATGTTCTCAGAACTTCCCAGCCCTCACCTCCCCGTTGCCAGTTATTTGACAGGAAAAACTTCCAAGAGCCTGTGCCTCCCACCCCAAGTCCCCAGGACCCATCAACAAACACCCCACTCATCCTGGGGGGGGGGGCAATTAATGGACGTCACTACCCTCCATCCCAGGATTTATGGATTGATCTGGGAGGGATCCTGAGGAGTTAGGTGGGGAGTTTTAACTCCTTCCTCTCCAGCCTAAGTCTGGGGGCATGAGTTAGTCCCTTCTGGTCCTACGATGGGGACTCATCTCCCTGGCCCGTAGAGTCCACACTCACCAGCTCCATCCTCAGCGCCATGATCTTGTCCCCCAGGCCGTGGCCCGAGCTAGGCTCAGCCGGGAGCAGCAGGGCGCCAGAGATTCCTGGCTCCCACTCGCCGCGCAGCCCGCGGAGCAGCCCTTCAGGGGTCTTCCTGCCCACCTTGCCCTCCACGTCTCGCAGGTCAGGTGTCTGGGACTCCACTGTCCCCTCCATGCGGGCCCAAGCCTGAACAGGGCTGGGCGATCGGACGCCGGGGTCCCGCTCCCAGGGGTCCTCCCTTCTCCGCGGCTACAGCCGAGCGGAACCGGTGGGTCCCCGCCCGCGCGGTGCGGGGGCGGGAGGAGGGCACCGTAACACTCAGAAAAGCCGCGCAGCACCGTGTGTAGATATATATCCGAGTGCTGCGCACACAACTTCTGTCCCTGGGTGGCGTGGGGCTGGGCAATCCTGGATTTGGATGTCAAGGAATACTGGGAGACCTCAGCGCCTTCGCTCATCCTGGCACTGAATCCGGCCAGGCACA
Organism: Propithecus coquereli; assembly: GCF_000956105.1. NCBI lineage: Eukaryota > Metazoa > Chordata > Mammalia > Primates > Indriidae > Propithecus > Propithecus coquereli. The sequence continues at coordinate 1,428,953 of NW_012148607.1, forward strand.
GAGTCGGCGCCCAATAAATAAGTTTGCTGAATGAAGACAGCAGCTTCGGTCAGTCAGGGATGTGGGAGTTTAAGGAACAGTGGTACAAGAGAGTTGCAGAAGGTTTGGAAGGCTTCCTGGAGCAGATGAAATGGGTCTAAATTGATGGCTGGAATTTAGCTTCCCACCCAGGCTAGAATTCAGACTAAAGAAGCAGAAAGGCGCAACCCGTGCGGAGCAGAGGTGAAGCTGAAGAGATCCACATGGGCTTGATCTTGGCCTTACAAGATGCTTCTTAAGCTTGATTGTGCATATGAATTATCTGCAAATCTTGTTAAAATGCAGGCTCTGATTCTGTAAATCTGGGGTGGGGCCTGAGAGTCTGCATTTCTAACAAGCTCCCAGGCGATGGTCATGTTGCTGGTCCAGGGACCACACTTTGAGTAACAAGGTTATAGAAGATGGTTCTAAAGTGTTTGGATTTTATTCTATGAGCAATGAGGAGCCACGAAAAACTTTGGTTTGTTTTGGCTTTGACTCCAACTAATTCCAGCCCATGGTTACAGAAGGATTTACAATGAAAAGATAATTACCCCTGCCCTACCCTTTCACAGCTCTAGGCCCACTCCCCATTAGCAACCATTTTGATTTTTTTCCCCTGGCATTTTTACTCATAACTCTAAATAATAGCCTTATACCACTATTTTTGTTATTTTTTCTTTTTTAGAGACAGGGTCTTGCTATGTTGTCCAGGCTGGATTTGAACTCCAGGGCTCAAGCCATCATTCCACCTCAGCCTACTGAGTAGAGCAGGGATTAGAGGAGTACACCACCATGCCCAGCCACACTACTTCTCAATTTTAAACATTGTCTACTGACTTCCTATTAAGATAAATATGGATATATGGACTTAATTCACACTCTATACTCATACTTTCCTCCCCCATTAGCCCTATATATTTCTGTCATTACTTTTAGTTCACCTAATGGTTACCTTTGTAATTTTAAGTAACATATGCTTTCTTAGGTTTTTTGTTTTGTTTTGTTTTGTTTTTTGAGACAGAGTCTCTTGTTCTGTTGCCCTGGGTAGAGTGCAGTGGCATCATCAAAACTCACTGCAGGCCGGGCGCGGTGGCACACGCCTGTAATCCTAGCTCTCTGGGAGGCCGAGGCGGGCGGATTGTTTGAGCTCAGGAGTTCGAAACCAGCCTGAGCAAGAGCGAGACCCCGTCTCTACTAAAATTAGAAAGAAATTAATTGGACAACTAAAAATATATACAAAAAATTAGCTGAGCATGGTGGCGCATGCCTGTAGTCCCAGCTACTCAGGAGGCTGAGGCAGCAGGATTGCTTGAGCCCAGGAGTTTGAGGTTGCTGTGAGCTAGGCTGACGCCACGGCACTCTAGCCTGGGCAACACAGTGAGACTCTGTCTCAAAAAAAAAAAAAAAAAAACTCACTGCAATCTCAAACTCCTGGGCTCAAGTGATCCTCCCACCTCAGCCTTCCAGAGTGCTAGGATTACAGGCGTGAACCATCATGCCTGGCCTTTTCTTAGTATTTCTTGACCCATGCACGGAAGGGTTTTACATTAGTAATTAGCAAAACATTTGCCTTTGTGAAAAATTACTCTGGATTTTGCAAGGAGAAAAGGATTGCAGGAGTAAAAATCTAGCATCAAGGAGATTAGCTGGAAGGCAAGAAATGGAAATGGCCTAGACCAAGGGGCTGCCTGTGAGGTTGGAGAAGAATTAGACCAGAATGGAGGGCTCTTTAGGAAGTAAGATTGACAGAACTGGGTGACTGATTACATTCATTTATAGTGGCATTCAAATTAAATATTTGTTAAAAAACACAAATGAATGATTTCAACAAATATTATGGAGAGGCTACTATGTGCTAGCCATTGTGTATGGTGTGTAGAATACAGAGTTGAGCAAACAAACCTGGGCCAGTCCCTGGAGAGAGACAAGGAGTCAAGGTGACTCCCAGCTGTTTGGCCTGATGCAGTTCACCAAGGGAACCCAAAAGAGATCTGGGAGTGGGAGGAGATGAATTCCAGCAATCTTGGTGTTGAGTTGGAGGGGCCGTGAAGTTGCCCAGCAGCAGGTGGACAACAGTCAGCCAGGAGCTCGGGAGAGAGGTTAGGACTGCCAGTGTGAGTTTGGGAATCTAGATGGTAACAAAGGTCATGAAAATGAATGAGCTGTTCCATGCAGAGTGAGTTTGAGGAGAAAAGAGGGTCAGGAAGGAACCCTGAGGGACATCTTTTCAAAATGCTAATAAAATGTGTTGAATTTTCTTTCATTCTAAAACATACCTATTAGGGGGAAAAAAATCACCCGTTGCTTCAACTACTAAGACAAGTACTATTAACATTTTGGGAGATACAATCCCACCATTCAGGAAGAAGATAGAATGGGGAGAGCTCAAAAAAATCTAACTGGTCTTCTGTCTCCCTGTCTCCTTGCAATCCATTCACCACAAAATAGTAAAGGTTACCTTAAAACATAAATTGGACTATATTGCTCCCCTGTTCCATGGCTACCCACTCACTTCAAACAAGCATCAACATCATCTAGAAACTTGTTAGAAACGCAAAATCCCATCCTGCCCCAATACTGAATCTAAAACTCTAGGATGGGCCCAGTACTCTACTTTAACAAGCCCTTCCGGCGATTGTGATGCAAGCTAAAAGTTTGGGAACCATCCTGTTAAGCAAAATGTTTTGTATACATTATCCCATTCAAACCTCACGACTCTTCTAAATATTAGTATTGCCAGTAGAGTGCAGTGGTTAAGAGCTGAATCTGGAGCCAGGCTGGGTTTCAATTCCAGCTCTCTCAGCTTGTGACATTGGGATAATAATAGTGCCTACCTCATGGAGTTGTTGTGGAATTAAGTATCATTAAAGTCCCCAGGGAAGTAAAACTCAACGGAAATCAAGCAGGGGGCAGGAGGGAGAAAGGGATGGGCGATAACCTACTTAATGGGTACAATGAACACTATCTAGGTGACAGGCACACTTATAACCAAGACTCAAGCCCTGTAAAAGTGATCCATGTAACCAAAAATATTTGTACCCCCGTAATACCTTGAAATAAAAAAAAAAGGTATCATTAAAGTCCTTAGAACAGTGGTAGAACCTGGATTTTAATCCCCATTTGCCTCCAATGGCTGTGCAAACCATAGGTTTGGGTTATCGCCTTGCCCACACGGGGTACGGGCTGGGAGCGAGGCCAGCAGCCACTCTGCCCCCGGGGTGCTGTGTGATCTGGTCCAAGGTGCTCTGCCTCTGCCTCGAGTAGCGTTTGCCATCGGCGGTGCCGGGGAGCGGGCCGCTCTCGCTCAGCAGCCCAGCCGCCAACCGGGCAGCGTAGCTGCCGAGAAGGGTCTGAGTATTACAAACGCGCCGCCGCCGCCACCGCTCTAAGCACCGCCCGCCGCCCTCTCACCCCGCAGCGGCGGCGGCGGCGGAAGCTGGGGGGCGGGCCCGGCCGGGCCGGGGCGGGGCCGCGAGCGGCATGGAGGAGGCGGAGGCCGCGGCGCGCGGGGCCGAGCAGTGCGGGCCCGAGTGGGGCCCCTGCGGGGCTTGGGGGCCCTGAGCCGTGAGTGCCTCTGGGTGGGGGTCCGGGAGGGTAGCGCGGCCGGGGCAGGTCTCCCCAGCCCTCGAGCGGCCCCGGCCCTGGGAGGAGAAGAACGGGGCCACGTAGGATGGGGCGAGGGTGGAGGATTTGGGCGGGGGGGGGGTCGCTGTGCTTTTAGCCACCGAAGCCTAGAGCTTGGTCATGTTAGGGGCTAATGAACGTTGAGAACCGATTATTTGGCTTCCACCCCTGGGGCCCTGGGCAGCCTTGACTCAGATAGTTTCCCCAGTCCCGGGGAATTTCCAGGTGATCCAACCCCTCTGAAGGTTTTCCTGCCAGGCTCAGAGAAGTCGAGCCACTTTCCCCAGGTCACACAGCATGGTTGCTTGCAGGGAAGAGTTGCCGGGAAGTCCTCCCTCAGCTCCCCAGAAGGCATCAGACTTTGGGAGGAGCACCTTACCCCATGTGACCCGGCCGGTCTCCTCAGATTCCTGAAGTCATGGGCTGTCCAGGACACTGGTGACCCCCCAATCCAGCATGGATGACTGGAAACCCAGTCCCCTCATCAAGCCCTTTGGGGCTCGGAAGAAGCGGAGCTGGTATCTTACCTGGAAGTATAAACTGACAAACCAGCGGGCCCTGCGGAGATTCTGTCAGGTATAGAGAAGTTCCAAACCTCCCAGCGGCTCCCTCCCAGCTTTATCCCAGCCTAAACTGGGCACTGGGACCCACCTTGGCCCCCCTCTGCTGGAAGGGGGCAGCTGGTTCCTAGAGGGGAAACTTCAGTGTGTCGTGTTCCTACCAGGTAGTGGTTTGGACCCAGAGTTTTGGAATCAGAACCCAAGTACAAACTCCTAGGCTTCTGACGGAAACCTGAAGTCTAATCAGGAAGGCTTTGCCCAGGGGCACACGCCTGTCAGGCAGTGAGGACTAGGACCCAGGTCTTCTGATCCCCAGCTTGGTTCGCTGGGCCTGGCTCCATCTCTAGGAACTAACTATGGAGGGGACCAAGAAAATCAAGACCTCAAGTGGAAGAATACAGGATCTCTGGGTAGGGAGGGCCCTGACGGAGGGGGGAAGGGCCAGGGGAGTTTCCTGAGGAGATGGCCATGAAACTAGCCCCTGGTCAAGGGAGTAAAAGCGTTCAGAGGCAGACAGAGCAAGAGACAGGTCCCAGGTTTTCCCTACGCCCTCACTGCAGCCAGGGCCCTCCTTTCCGGAGGACCCTTTATGAGCTGGAGAAGGTGCTCCTCTTAATCATCCCCACCCCTCCCGTCAGACAGGGGCCGTGCTTTTCCTGTTGGTGACCGTCATTGTCAACATTAAGTTGATCCTGGACACTCGGCGAGCAATCAGCGAAGCCAATGATGACCCGGAGCCAGAGCAAGACTATGGTGGGGCCAGGCTGAGGATGGGGTGGGGACCCTCACAGCTGAGTGGCAGACAGATCTCAAGGGGTGTGACTCCGATGGGGAGACCATCTCCATGACCTGTTGCACTCCCACAGATGAGGCCCTAGGCCACCTGGAGCCCCCACGGCGCAGAGGCAGTGGTCCCCGGCGGGTCCTGGACGTGGAAGTGTACTCGAGCCGCAGCAAAGTATATGTGGCAGTGGATGGCACCACGGTGAGTGGGCCGGAGTCTGGTGTACAGTCACTCATTCTACTCAGGGCATGGTTCACTGGCTGCGGGGTCTACCGCCCAAAGTGGAAACTGCAGCTCTGCCAATTTCTAGCTGTGTGACTTTGGTGCACTCACATCCTTATCCATAGACTGGAACTGATGATTTCTACTGGTCAGGATTAAACGTAAAGTGTGTGAAATGTCGTACGTGTAGTGGGATCTCAAAAGTGATCATTCACCTTAGTAGGCAGTTAATTCATTGATTTATTTCATAATCACTCCTTCATCCCTTCTTTGGCCTCAGCCTTATGCTGGACACTGGGGACCTGGAGGTAATCAGACCTGGCTCGACCTCAAGGGGCTCAGTGTGATGGAGACTGTGATACTTCCAGGATGAAGCAGAGACAGTGAAGGCTCTAAGAGCCAGGAAAGTCCTGGAGGGGGAGTTGTTGAAAGATGAGATCTCTTCTGATGGGGGTGCTGTGGAGGCTTTCTGGAAGAGGTGGCCTTCAAGCTGAGTCGGAAGAGAACTGTGTGAACAGAGGCGTAGGCAGGAGGGGAGGTTTCGTGCAGCTGGTGTTTTAAGTGCCCATAAAACAGAGACTCCTTGAATGCCTGAGTGAAGAGTTGGACGTTGTCTCTGCTACCGTGTAGGTACTGGAGGATGAGGCCCGGGAGCAAGGTCGGGGCATCCATGTCATCGTCCTCAACCAGGCCACGGTGAGCTTCTCGGGGTGGAAGACCCAGAGGGCTGAAGCTGGGCTCTTCTTGCTAGTGACGCTAACTCCTGAGAGATGTGTCCCCTGCCAGGGCCACGTGATGGCAAAGCGAGTGTTTGACACATACTCACCTCATGAGGATGAGGCCATGGTGCTGTTTCTCAACATGGTGGCGCCCGGCCGAGTGCTCATCTGCACCGTCAAGGTCAGTGATTCTGCCCTGGCCCCGTCCCCTATGCCTCTGGCCCAACCCTGCTCATGGCCCTGGGTTCTCCACCCCTAATACGGCATAGTGGGAAGATCCTCTGGAAGAAGGTGACTTAGATTCTAAACTTAGCCTTGTCATTTTTATTAACTCAGTAAATAGTTATTGAGCACCTACTGTATGCCAGGTACTGCTCTGGGTGTTGGAGATACGATGGGAAGCAAGAGAGTTCCTACCCTGTGGAGCTTACATTCCAGCAGGAGCAGATCAACAAAAACAGCCAGATAAATAAATGTATGATGTCAGGATATGGTAACATACATGAAGAACAAAATAAAGCAAGGGAGACAGCACGATGGGGATGCACTTTAGAAAGGGAAGGCCTCTGTAAGGAGATGAGATGGGAGCAGAAAGCTGGAGGAAGTGAGAAGTGAGCCAGGTGGATGTCCGGAGGGAGAGCATTCTGGGTAGAAAGAATGGCAAGTACAGAGGCCCCAGAGTGGGGAGTGCTTGGCATGCTTGAGGAATAGCAAAGATGCCAGTGGAGCTGGAGCAGAATAAGGGAGGAGGGGAGAGTGGTGGGAAAGAGGCAGAGAGCTGGCAGGGAAAGAGAGCAGGGTGGCAATTGTATGGGATTGTGGTAAGGACTTACTAGACCTTGGATGAGTCTCAGAATCTCTCTAACCCTTCAGTTTTCTTATCTGTGAAAGAGAGTAACCACAGAGGCTGTTGTGATAATCTAATGAGCTAATTTAAGTCAAGGCTTTACGTAGTGCTTGGTACACAGTCGATGCTCCGTGAGGCCAGGTTTCCTGGAACCGTGCCAGTCAGGCTGACCACCTCCTCTGTTCTCCCAGGATGAGGGCTCCTTCCACCTCAAGGACACGGCCAAGGCTCTGCTGCGGAGCCTGGGCAGCCAGGCCGGCCCTGCCCTGGGCTGGAGGGACACCTGGGCCTTCGTGGGACGAAAAGGAGGTCAGAGGCCATCCACTCTGTAGTATCAAGGGCCTGGGAGGAGCAGAACCCCAGGAGGTGGGGTGGAGTAGGGGCAAATAGGAGCCAGTGGCAGCGGTGGGATGCAAGTGGGCAGGGAGATGGGAAGATGCCCTAAAACTGGAGTCTGGGCCCCCACGACCCCTCATTCCTGCCTCCTGCCAGGTCCTGTCCTTGGGGAGAAACATTCTAAGTCACCTGCCCTCTCCTCCTGGGGGGACCCAGTCCTGCTGAAGACAGATGTGCCACTGAGCTCAGCTGAAGGTGGGGTTAGTGGGGCCTGGCCTCTGGGGCAGAGCCTGGGCTGGGGGTGGGGGCAGGGGTGGGGGGAGCAGCATTTAGATCCTCTTTATGGGGACTTTATTCCCTTGACTGTGCTGGGGGCTCTTCAAACCACACTGGCCTCATGCCTCCAACCTGTCAACTACATTCCTTTCTCAGAGGCAGAGTGCCACTGGGCAGACACAGAGCTGAACCGTCGCCGCCGGCGCTTCTGCGGCAAAGTTGAGGGCTATGGGAGTGTGTGCAGCTGCAAGGACCCCACACCCATCGAGTTCAGCCCTGACCCAGTGAGTGGTACCTTAGGCAGGAAGGTTTGGACTCCTTCCCGGCTTAGCAAGGGGAACCCAGAAAAGTTCCAGGTTGAGTTCTCTCTATCCCAGAGAGGTAACCAAGAGCTGAGGATTTATACTGAGTTCTGAAAGACAGGGTAGAGGGGAAGGGACAGGCCATGTGAGCAAGACCCAGGGTTGGAGTTGGGCTGAGAGTATAGAGAAGCCAGAAGAGGGAAGACCCTCTGCGCCTTCCCTGTCTACTCTGGATCTGCCCCCAGCCCCACCCAAGAACTCTTCCCTTGGTGGGGATCCCGGTCGGAAAGAGGAAAAAGCCAAGAGCTAAAAGCTGTTTCTCTCACAGCTCCCAGACAACAAGGTCCTCAATGTGCCTGTGGCTGTTATTGCAGGGAACAGGCCCAATTACCTGTACAGGTGAGCCTGAGAGCGGGCTGTACGCAGCACTGAACAGGAGGGTGCTTAGCAAGTGGGAGGGTGCTTCGCTCATCTACCTATGGGAGGAACTCCTGAGGTGGGCAGAAAGGCAACAGATTCTAGGCCCATTCACCTATGTGGATAAGAACGGGGAATCTGGGCCCTTCTATAAACACAGGGGAGCCCTGAGGTAGCGGGGACAAAGAGGCCCTAACCTATCCCTGGGTTCCCCAGGATGCTGCGCTCTCTGCTCTCAGCTCAGGGGGTGTCTCCCCAGATGGTAACAGTTTTCATCGACGGCTACTATGAGGTGAGCGGGGCTTGGGGGGCCTCGTGCGGAGCAGAGTACAGGGCTGTGGGTGACTGAGTACCTTAATTTCCAGTGGCAGTGATTGCCGGGGACTGGCAAGGGCTGTGAAATGGGAAGGGCTTGTCCTGCAGAAGTAGTCAGGGGAAAGTGGCCTCACATGGTGACCAGTGGGCATGCCCCCAGGAACCGATGGATGTAGTGGCGCTGTTCGGTCTGAGGGGCATCCAGCACACTCCCATCAGCATCAAGAATGCCCGCGTGTCTCAGGTACGGCCTAGGCAGGGATGGAAGGGGCAGACCCCTGGTCCCACCCTCTACCCCAGAGCTCACGTGCCCTATTCCCACTTCCTTCCCAGCACTACAAGGCCAGCCTCACTGCCACATTCAACCTGTTTCCAGTGAGTACCAAGGATACTACGCTTGGGCCTTGGGAGAAGAAACGAGCATGAGGTCTAGTCCTGTAATGTAGCAAGCCCTTCCTCCCACTGGGCCTCATCCTCCTAGTCTGCAAAACGGGGCAGTGCTGCCTGAAAGAAGAGGGGTATGGGTGGAGGAGACCACAGGGTGGAGAGGCCCCCCGAAGATCACGATGTTCCCCTCCCTGCACAGGAGGCCAAGTTTGCTGTGGTTCTGGAAGAGGACCTGGACATCGCTGTGGATTTTTTCAGGTGAGGGGGGTTTCTAGGTTTTAGATGAGGTCCCTGGGTCTCCAGGAGAAAAAGCAGCAGGGTGTCTTGGGAGCTTTCTGGGGGAAGTGAGCTCAAAATGCGGGAAAGCCAGAGGCAGGATGGCGGGTGCTGGGGCTGGAGTAGAGGGTAGAAGGATGAATGGACACAGCAGAGATTTGGGGGCTGACTCCTGAATCGCAGCTCTTCCAGCATCACTGTGTGACTGGGTTTGTCCTTGCCCCTTTCTCGACTCTTGGACCCTGGCTCTCTCAGCTTCCTGAGCCAATCCATCCACCTACTGGAGGAGGATGACAGCCTGTACTGCATCTCCGCCTGGAATGACCAAGTAGGCTGGGTGGCCAGGGGTTGGCAAGCGGGTTTGTTGAGGCTGCAAGCTAATACAGTCCCCTGCCCCCAGGGGTATGAACACACGGCTGAGGACCCAGCACTACTATACCGTGTGGAGACCATGCCTGGGTTGGGTTGGGTGCTCAGGAAATCCTTGTACAAGGAGGAGCTTGAGCCCAAGTGGCCCACACCGGAAAAGGTACTCAGCAGGGTAGGGTGAGTGGGCTGGAGTCCCCTCCCAGCTTAAGACGTCTTAACCTTCATAATCTTCCACGCCCGCCAGCTCTGGGACTGGGACATGTGGATGCGGATGCCTGAGCAACGCCGGGGCCGAGAGTGCATCATCCCTGACGTTTCCCGATCCTACCACTTTGGCATCGTCGGCCTCAACATGAACGGCTACTTCCATGTGAGTGGCAGGCAGCGGGTGGGGCACCTGATGGCTTGATGGTCAAGAATGTGGACTCTGGAGCAATCGCACCTCTGCCACGTGCTAGCCATGTAATCTTGGGGAAATAACTGTTCCCTTTTTGCCTCAATTTCTGTATCTCTAAAATGAGGATAGAAATACTACTCCCTCATAGGGTTATGAGGTTTAAATGAGTTAATATATGTAAAATTCGTTGAACTGTAACCATTATATAAGGGTTGGCTGGTATTATTTTTATTTTTACTATTCTTAGCATTAGACTGTGGGTGTGGGGCGGGTATTTCTGCCTCGAAGCACTGGTCCAGCCCTGTAAGTCCTACCCTCTCCTGTCCTTACAAGTGCTGGGGCCCCTGCCTCTGCCTGAGAAGAGCAAGGAGGTCCCCAGGACCCCACACCCCATCTCTGTGTCCAGAGGGCCACTCTCCAGTCACGGCAAGGGAGGCCTTGAGCCAGCCCAGCCCAAAGGAATGGATAGCATCCAGCTTGGAACTTCCTGGAAGCCAGAAGGACACTCAGAAGCTGGCTCATATAAAAGCCCCATTCGTCTCCCAGAGAGGGCCAGGCAATTACCTCAGGTCACTCTCACTACCTGAGTCACAGCAGTGTCTTCCCTTCCAGCCCAGCCTGTCTGTTTGTCCATCACCCCCTGCAGAGCGTATTCCTGGCTTCTGTGGCTCTAGAATAGCAGGGCCGGGGAGAACCACTGGAGATAGGAACTGGTTCACTGGTCAGTAGTGTGAGTTGCCCACGAGGGCATGAGCTCTCCGGCAGTGGTGGAGCCCAAATTAAAGCTAGTAAGAGCTTGCCAAGGATGCTGTGAAGAGAATGAGGAAGACATGAGGAAATGAGAGGGCCCTTTATAGGTCTAGGACTTCATTTGTACATCTCGTAGATATGTGGTGGGTCAGAGTGGTGGTCGGCCAGACAATGTGAGGCCCTGATTTTACCCTCACGCCCATTCCAGGAGGCCTACTTCAAGAAGCACAAGTTCAACACGGTTCCAGGTGTCCAGCTCAGGAACGTGGACAGGTAGGGGCTGACAGCAGGGCAAGGGGGAGGATATTATCTAGAAGAGACTTGATGACAAGTTCCTGAAAGTCCCTTCCAATCCCTGTGTGTTTACCCAGCCCTGCTGCTCCCAATCCCATATGACCCCTTGCCCTGCTCAGTGCTACCCATGAGACCTGAGGGCCTGGCTCTCCCTGACCCATTTTTCCCTCCCCTTCAGTCTGAAGAAAGAAGCCTATGAAGTGGAAATTCACAGGCTGCTGAGGTATGGCCCAGGGCTATTGGAGTGTGTGGCAGAGAGTGAGGAGTCAAATACTGGGGATCTTGGCCCCATAATTTGCAGAGCCCTGTGCAAAATGAAAATCAGGGCCCTTAGTTCAGAAATTATTAAGAATTTCAGGATGGCAACAGCAGAGCATTAAACCAAGCACAGGGCCCTGTGTGACACATACCTCATACCCTGTCTTGGCCTGACTCTCCCAACCCCATGCAGCGAGGCGGAGGTTCTGGACCACAGCAGGAACCCCTGTGAAGACTCTTTCCTGCCGGACACGGAAGGCCACACCTACGTGGCCTTTATCCAAATGGAGAAAGATGATGACTTCACCACCTGGACCCAGCTTGCCAAGGTGCTCCAACACCACACCCACCCCGGAGGACCCCTCCCCGCACACATACACTGCCCCAGGATGCCCCAAGATACAGGGAGCCTTTGTTCTGGAATCTTCAACCTCAGAACCTTTTCTTCATATTCTTAGAGCCCCTCTTCCAAACTCCCTGTCGAAATCCATATACCAGAAGATGCTACCTCTGACAAATTGAGGTAGCTGCTGAGGAAGTATGGAGGCTGGGCCAAAGGTCCTCAGTGGCTGCCCCCCAACCCCTCACTCTCTGAACCATGTCTCTGCCCCCACCCGACCCCCACCAGTGCCTCCATATCTGGGACCTGGATGTGCGTGGCAACCACCGGGGCCTGTGGAGATTGTTTCGGAAGAAGAACCACTTCCTGGTGGTGGGAGTCCCAGCCTCTCCCTACTCGTGAGTGGCCCTTTTCTGTCCTGAGAAAGGTGGGCCTAGTGGGATTGGGGGAGATAGCTAATGACTTCTTTCCTATACATTTCTCTTATCTTCTCAGGGTGAAGAAGCCACCATCAGTTACCCCAATTTTCCTGGAGCCACCCCCAAAGGAGGAGGGAGCCCCAGGAGCTGCAGAACAGACATGAGACCTCTTCCAGGACCCTGCAGGGCTGGGTACTGTGTACCCCCATGCAGGCTGGCCCTTCACACATCCTGTAGATTTTGTAGATGCTGGTAGGGGCTGGGGCTGGTTTGTTTTTAACATAAGACTTAACTACTAACTTCAAGGACAGGGTTCCCCTGCTCCAACACTCCTCTTCCTGAGTTGAAGGTCTATTTATTTTCTCCCTTGTTAGAGAAGGACAGAAGATCGCCTGGGAATCGCTGGGATCCCTGGGCAGCTGATCCTGCCCTTCGTACACCCCCTCCTCCCAGGCCTGCCTCAGAATCTAAACCTATTTATTGACTGTCCTGAGGGCCTTGAAAACAGGCCAAACCTGGGGGGCTTGGATTTCTTTCTGGGCTGTTGTGCTGCCCTGAGGGTAGGGCCGGCTCTTACTCAGGAAACTGCTATGCCCAACCCATGGACAGGCCCAGCTGGGGCCCACATGCTGACACAGACTCACTCAGAGACCCTTAGACACTGGACCAGGCCTCTCAGCCTCCTCTTTGTCCATTTGTCCAGATTTCCAAAGTTGGATAAGTTGGTCATTGATTAAAAAAGGAGAAAACCTCTGGGAATGTGTCTTGTGATGGTGTGTGTGTGTGTGTGTGTGTGTGTGTGTGTGTGTGTGTGTGTGTGTGTGTGAGAGAGAGAGAGAGAGAGGGATAGAGAGGGAGAGGAGGTGGGGGAGAAAACAGTTGTGATGGATAGTGAGTTTTCGTTACTATCCTCCAGAGTTTATCTTCCATTTGGGGCCATTTGGCCACCAGGGGATGCCCGAGTCTGAAAGGCCGAGGTTTTTCCCCAGGCTCCACCCTAGGACACTCTCACGTTAGCCCCACCCTACTCGGGGCTGAGCTTGGAGCAGCCACCGCACCCTACTGCCAGGCTGGTTGGTTCCTCCCTAGCTTGTCTGGGCCAGGCACCTGTCCCCAGGGGTGGAGCAAGAGAACAAAAAGGAATTCTTGGGAGTTGGAGGAGAGAATGGGAGAGCAGGTGAAAATAGTGGAGGTGGGAAGGAAGGGGATGGGACAGGACTAGGTGAGGTCATTCAGGAGACTAGGCCTGGGCTAGAGATGGAAGCGTAGGAGCAAATGAGTCTGTGGCCCTTAGGGTACTCTGCAGAATTCCATATCTGGTTGTTTTTGTGGAGAAAAGGGTCATGGTCTTCATCAGATTCTCCTACAGCTAGTGACCCAAAGAGGTTAGGAATATCTAAGTAAGATTTCATAGAAGCACCAGAAAATGGATGAGATTGTCCAGAGGGAGTGGGTAAGATCGCCCATGGCAGGGGGGCACGACATTTAAGGGATCTGTGAAGGACTTAAGAACAGTGCCTGCCTCTGTGCAAGTATAGAAGCCGGGCCAGGTGCAGTAGCAAACACCTGTAATCCCAGCACTTTGGGAATCCGAGGCAGGAGGATCATTTGAGGCCCAGAGTTTGCCATCAGCCTGGGCAACATAGTGAGACCCCTGTCTCTACAGAAAAATTTTTTTAAAATATTAGGCATGATAGCACGTCACCTATAGTCACAGCTACTCAGGAGGCTGAGGCAAGAGAATCAAACCCAAGAGTTCAAGGCTGCAGTGAGCTATGATGATACCACTGCACTCCAGCCTAGGTGACAGTGAGACTCTGTCTCAAAAAAAAAAAAAGTATATAACCTTGGTCAAGAAGGCAGGAACTGATTAGAATACCCGTCCTTCTGCCTGTCCTCTGCCCTTGTCTCCACTGGTGCCTGGAGCCCAGCTCGGTGATGGCATAGGTGGCGTATAGCTTGAATATTTCTCACCACCCTGACGCCTTTGGTGTTTGCTAGAGCTACAGATAGTGGCACAACAGCCAGGTTGAGAAGCAATTAGCCCATGATGAGGTGGAGGCCCGCCCTGGGCAAACAAACTCCTTTCAGCCTTTATGCAGGCAGGCGCCTGGCGAAGGGGAGTTTTGTGAAAGGCACAGTGGTGGCGAAGGGCTGAGGTGGGCTAATTCGTCTCCCTGCTCAGCCCAGGAGGTTCTTGGTCTTGGCCTCACAGACTTGCTCTTAGGCACTACATGGCTCTGGCCAGGTCCCTGTTCCTTTCTGGGCTCAGCAAGGGGATGGTAATCCCAGGCTTCCCTGGAAAAGTCCGGGAAGAGGGATACAGGGGTCAAAGAGAAGAGAGGAAGGGGACTGGTTTGTCAGGCTGGGCTTTGCTTGGTAGCAGACGCGATATCCCGCTATAGCCTCCCTCTTTTTTTTTCTCTTTTTTATTTTATTTTTTTCACCTTCTCTGGGTTCTGGCTTGAAGCCAACCTCGTTAATGCTGCACTCCTGGCTCAACAGCTATCAGGTCTGTGTCAGGGCCATTCTGGCCAGGTGCCCCTTCGAGTGGAGCTGTTACTATGTCAGCCAGGACCACCAGGCTCTGGAGTCGGTCTGGGCTTGAACCCAGGCTCAGTTCTTCACTGAAGGCTGTGGGACTGGGGCAAGTGGCCTGGCCTTTCCTAGCCCCAGGTCCCCACTTGCTGCCGGGGGGATGGTTAGGGCTAAATAAGAGATTAGGTCTGAGGAGCACCAGGTAGGCCAGCACCAGCACCAAAGAATAAATGGAGTTCTTTCTGACATCCCCAACACAGGGACAGATCTGAGGCTTTGCCTGGATGGGAAGAGTAGGCAGCCTGGACCCTCCAATGGGGCCTCCTGGAGGGATTCCCAGAGCGTAAGGAGTGACTCTTTCCTATTGCTATGGCAGTAAATCCAGTCTCCCTCCCCTACTTGGGCATGAGCTTGTTATTTTCATAGCTTTCCAGTCCAGTGCCCCCACCCAGGAGGGGGCAGTTTCAGGGCAAAGTCCTCCCAGGTTGTAAGAAGGCAGACTGGCCCAGCCCCCACTTCCTCGTGCCCTCTTGGCCATCCCTCTTAGGCTCCCTCCCAGGCGTGGAACCCAAACGCAGGGGAGAAATAACCACCCCACTTCCCTGCTGCTGTCTTTCCAGGGGGCTTCTGAGTCAGCAGCCCCACAGGAATCTGAGGCCAGTTTAGGCAAGATGGGCCCCTCTCTCCAAGGATATACAAAGAGTCCAAACGGAAACATTTCAATTGGTTTATGTGTTCTGAAGTGCCTTCTGCACTACTGCCTGGTGGCTCTGCTGATTTCACATATGTCCAGGCTATAAGGTGCCTTGTTTCATGCCCCAGTGGAGTACTGACTGGGATCACCAAGAGCCCTCCTTGGCCCAAGGGGATGCCAAGGGTTTCAGGAAGAGACTGGGGGAAGGGACAGGAGAACTGACTATTTAGAAGCTCTGGAACAGGTGGGCCCCAGCCCCACCAATGGAAGGAAAAGTCAGGCACAGTCTCGAAGGTATGGTTCCTATTTAGCCCCAAGTCTGGGGCAGAAAAGGCAGGCCCACTTTGGCCCAATTGACACTGTTAGATCTTGTCCCCAATCTGGTCACTGCTTCTTGGCCGTTCCAGGGTGCCTCTTCCCGGTTCCCATGTGCAGCAGTAGTGGCAGAGACAGAAGCAGTCTTATTTCAAATTGGAGTACAGATACATGGACACAATCATGGCAGCCAGCTGGTGGGGAGGAACAGAGAGAGATGAGAGGACATGATTGGGATCCTGAAGCATTGGTCCCCTGCCCCCCAAACCCCCTACATGAAGCTCTGTTAGAAGTCTGTTTCCTCCAAAGAGGCCTCAGAGATGTGTCAAGCAGCCCCGGTCCACTGGCCACATCCCAGCCCCAGCCTCCTCATCCGCTTACCTCTAGGGCCGCAATTCCGGCTGCCACACCACCCACGGTGACCGCATTGGTTCGGATGTCATCCAGAAGCTGATCGAAGCACCCCTTGGGGGAGGGGAGAGCATTTATAGTTTGCAGCTGCCCTACCCCCATCCTCACTTGCTACTTCTGAGGCCACTGAAACAATCCCCACCCTCCTATGCCGGCCCACACCTGTACAGTTGAGTTCTCGGCCTTCTGCATGGTGCAGGGTTCCTTGGCTGTGTCGTTTACATAGACATTGTCAGTACAACAGTATGCGGGAAAGGTGTTGTTGTTCTCGCTGAAGTAGGGTGAGCCCTCAAAATCCGTGTAGTTGTTGAAGCCACAGCAGTTGAGCTGGAAACAAGATGGGGAGCGTGGTTGGTGGGGTTTTGCTTCTTTCTCTCTACCCCAAAATCTCCCCTAGCCCACCTTACCCCTTTCATGGTGGAGTTCCACACTTGGGTGAAGTCTTTCTGGGAACCATAGTTGTTCTTGATGGTAGGCACGATGAGCAACGTCAGGAAGTCCTCAGCCTGAGTTGGGCAGGCCAGTGTTTAGGGGTTGGTAGAGAAGGTGGCCATTCACAGGCCACAGCCTCCTTCCAGGGCTTTGCCCAGTCTTCCTCCCTTGCCCCATCCCAGCATCTCACCATTGTGGTGTACACCAAGGCGACCACAGCAGCTGCAACCTCAGCAATGAAGATGACGAGGAGGATGACGAAGAACTGAGTGGGGAACAGGGGTCTGGGTTTTAGGGAGAGACAGTCCGTTATGTCCTCCTTGCCCTAGTCCACCCCCTGAAAAAATGAGGCAGGGGTCCCTATGCTGAGGCTCCTGGAGTCCAAAGCAGGGTTTGGGGATCCCCAGGGCCTGATGTCAAGAGTGAGGGGACCCTTGGCCATGGGCTTGTGGAGCTGGGTTTGACACACCATCATGAGGGCACACTTGTTCTCAGCGTGAGCACCGTAGCAGCCCAGGAAACCAAGAACAAAGATCACAGCACCAGCCGCGATGAGGAAGTAGCCAACGTTGACGAACTGCAAGGCACTGGACGACAGTGGCCCGAAGATCTTCAGGAAGGACGGCCCATCGACTGACACCCAGATGCCCACTGCCAACAGGGCTATGCCACATAGCTGGGGATAGAGAGGTCAGGCAGGCTCATTACCACACAGTTAAGTCAGCGGGGTGGGGTCCAAGAAACTTCCCCCTCTATTGGCTATGAAGTCTAAAAACTCATCCTTAGGGAGGGAAACACCCTCTAGAGCCAGAAAAACGGGAGCTGAGACACCCATAGCCAGGATAAGGCTGCACACCTGGGCAGATATAAATGAGCTTGGGGGTTCTAGAAATATCCACAGAGTGGGGCGGGGGGCAAGACTTTCCCTCACTGCCGCCAGGATCCTGCCGCATAGCTAGGAGTGAAAACAGGCAGGTGAGGGCTAGTCTCCCATTTCCTTTCTGGGCTACAGGTGCCTTGAACACCTCTGTCCTCTGATAGGTGGAAACAGCGGGGCGGTGGCGTTGAACAGGCTCGATGGTCACCCTAGCGACAGAGGTGCAGCTGAGTTTACACCTGCTCCCAACCTTGGCGAGCACGGAGGCGGAGAAGGTTCACCCACCCTGAGGCCCCCTGGCTCCTCTCCAAGATCCAACTCCAGGCCTTTCCCCTCATCCAGACTAGACCTCCTCGCCTCACAAGTGGAAACTGAGGCACCTGGTGGGGGGAATACAGCCAGAGCTGCTCTTAAATGCTCTCCAGCTCGACGCCAAACCTCAGAGGAAGTCCTGAGGCCCAGATTGGGGAGGGCCTTGTCCAGTTCCCATAGCTCTGACAGCAAAGCCTCCCTGACCCAGGGCTTCAGTGGGCGGATCAGCCTGACATCACCTTGGTGCCCAGTCCCCACTTTCCAGCTATAAAAACTGAGGCCAGAACCAGGAGTGAGGTGACAGATTGTGGCTGGATGCCAGGCATGTTTGCTCAAGGACAGAAAGCTGGGCTTCTAGGCTGCAGGGTCGAATTTCAAGGAGCCGGAGGCCTGCCCTATCCTGCTCTGCCCAGCCTGGCAAGGTCTGGGCAACAGAGGCCAGAGACCAAACCGGATTTGCCTTTAACCCTCTCAGGCCAGAGCCTCTGGAAACCTATTGCCTCCTCCAGATTCATGAATGAAAACTAGCTCCCTGTTGCCAAAGGAAGCCCAAAGCACAGACCACATCACAGAGTCTACCCACCTCAGCCCAATTTCTCCGAGTTGATCTATACATCTACACATCTAAATTCGTCTCTGCTTCCTCACCTTTTACTCGCTCTAACCCACTCTAACGTGGCTCCAAGGTTTCTGGTGCCACCCTGTGCTAAATCCAGTGGACATTTCATAGGCCATATCCTTGGCCTCTCTGATATCTGGCTCTCCCTATTTTCCTCCCCGTCTCCCACTGCTCCTTCTCAATCTCCTTCATGGTGGCTATTTTTCTGCCTATCCCCAATAAGTTGGGTTTTCCAGAGTTCACTTTCCAAGTGCTCTCATCCACTCCCGTGGCTTCGGTGACCACCTATGTGCACATGACTTTTAAATATCCATGGCCAGCTCCAGGCCAGGCGCGGTGGCTCATGCCTATAATCCCCACATTTTGGGAGACTGAGGCAGGAGGATCACTTGAGGCCAGGAGTTTGAGACCAGCCGGGGCAACATAGTGAGACTTTGTCTCTACAAAAAATTTAAAAAATTAGTCGGGTGTGGTGGCTAGTCCCAGCAGAGGCAGAGGCAGAGGCAAGAAGATCACCTGAGCCCAGGTGGTCGAGGTTGCAGTGAGCTCTGATTGGTCACTGCATTCCAGCCTGGGTGACAGAGTGAGACCTTGTCGCAATGAGAAAAGGAAAAGAAAAGAAGTCCATGGCCAGCTCCAATCTGAGCTGCACTTCCACTGGATACTCAGCTGCCTGTGGGACATCCCCCTCTTCCCTTCCCACGTTGCCCATGCCAGAGATATGCCAGCCATCTCCAAGACCTGTCTCCCTTGCCCCTTCTGCCGTCCCTCAGCCACCATTCTAAGGCTTTGTCCTTTTTCCACTTGGTCCATTTCTCCCTATCTTCACCACCATCTTCAGGGTTTACGCCTCGTTGCTCGGCTTTTCAAACATGCCCTATGAAATCTGTTCCTGGTTTTCTGAACAATATCTGGTTTCATTACCTCTGAGCATTTATGTATGCTTTAAAACTCCCCCACCTAGTGCAAATTCCCAGCTTTGGCTATATCTTCCAGGAAGTATTCTCCAACCAGGCTGGGTTCAAGCCCCTCCTGTGGGCTCCCATAGTCCCTGTGCTAAGCCCAAACTTACTGCGCTGTTACTGTCTGCCTGTCTGGCTTACTGGACCTGACATCCTCGAGGGCAGAGAATGGCCTTGTTTACCGGCCACCCCAGAACCCAGCATAGAGTCTTGGGCTATGAACGTTTGTTGAATGAATAAGGACTGCTCGAGATAGACCCTTTACTCTCATAAGACGTGAGCCCTCTCCTTTCAGCTCCCCGTCATACAAAGGCCCCTGAATTTCCTTCCATACTGGGTGATCTTAGGCAAACCTCTTTTTTCTCTGTGCCCCCAACACCTATAAAAAGGACAGAATCCCTCCTGCTAGCCTCCCCTACGCTACCCTAAGCCTGGGCTGAAGCTTCCTGAAAGGGAGGAATTACCCTAAGCTTCTCTATCCCCTTCGTCACACACACCCTTGTATGGCAGCCTGGCGGCTATGGGGACCAGGAAGCAGCCTTTGGGGAGACCTCTGCATCCCACTCATGAGGGAAAACTTGACAGAGTCTGGGCCCAGCAGTCTCCCTTTTCCCAGTTTGGGCTCTGCTTAGGCTGTGACCTGCTCCTGTAGGGAGCCCCAAAGAGCCCACAACCTCCATACTTACAAAGATGAGCAGATTGAAGAGGAACATCATGGTCTTAAGGAAGCCGAAGCACTGCATGGTGGCTCCTGGGAAGCAGACATGTGTGAGTCAGGACTTTCTCTCCTCTCCCCTACCTGGGCTGGCCCTGGCTTCTGGATCGTGACATGCCAGACCTGGACCCATAGCTCACCAAGCTTCCCCTGCACCTGGAATCTGACACTTCAGAACTTTGCCCAGTTCCCATCCTGACGCCCCTGCCCCTTATACCACACATGCCTTCTACCAGCACCTCACACTCTGAGACCCTAACGCCCCAGTGTCCTCCACTGGCATCCCAAGCCTGACTCCCATGCTGTAGGTCACTCCACACTCCATGCCCTTCCCTGGCCCGTATATATCCTGGGTTCCTCCCCACACCCACCCCAGACCCTTCCAGGACCTTCTCTGTGGCCCTTCCAGCTCCCCGAATCTGTTTGCTTCGTAGGATAATCTCTATCCTATGTCATCACCTGTTCAGGGCTCTCGGCAGCGAATTCTGAAAGAAGGATCTGCTGAGGCTCCAGAAGGGATTGAAAAGCTCCAGGGAGCTGCCACCAAGTGGGCAGGCAGAGGGACGCTGGGTCTCACACACCACTGCTCACCTGCAGGCCGGGTAGCTGCTTTAAAGGCCTCCTTCTGCCCGCCCGCAGGCCCCACCCTTCCCGTTTCCCCCTGCTGCCCCCTGCTGCCTGGAGACGGGTCCCCACAACCACAGCAGCAGGCCTCCACCTGGCAACACCAGCCATGGGCAACACCCTTCCTGATCCCAGGAAGGGTGAACAGGCGGGGTGGGACAGGTGGCTCCCCAGAACTTCTGTGTGTCCCACACCATGATAGTGCACAAACGCGTCTTTCCCTGCGTCTGCTAGACACTCACACATACCCTGCATGCCACGGGCACACGTCTGCCCATGCTGCCACTCGTATGTTCACACGTTCAGCGTAGTTACACACATAAACACCTGCTGCTGCTCCTGAATGCACACACACACACACACACACACACACACACTGAACTCTTTGTGGACTGACTCCCAGCAAACTAACAATAGAATAACATCTGAGGTACATACTTAAAGGCTCGTGCTCGCTCTCTCTCTCTCTCTCTCTCTCTCTCTCTCTCTCTCTCTCTCCACACATACACACACACACACACACACACACACACACACACACACAACTTTCAAAGAAATGACCAAGGTTTGGCAGCTTCTGCTCTCTTCTAATCAGCAAATGGTTCCTAGTCCTCTTCCCTCCACAAAACCTAAACTTCCCCATCTTTCTCCTCCCTCCGTTCCTCCTCTCTCCTTTCCCTCCCCACCTTTTTCTCTCTCTTCCCCCGCCCAGTCTTTCCTTAGCACTCCGCGTACACCCTTTCCGTTTCTGCCGGCAGGTGGCGCCATGGGCCCATGAAGGAGTCACCCCCAGGGCTAAGGCTCCGGAATCCCATCCTCAGTAACCCTTCCCACTGCCTGTCCCACCGTCCACTCCAACACTCCTGATGTTGAGGTGCTGGGAAAGTTCTGGCTTTCGGGTCACTCAGACCAGGTGCTTGAATCCTGGTTCCGTCACTTATTAGCTGTGTGACCCTGGGGCCATTTCTTAGACTTGATTTTAAGCCTCTATTTCCTGGTCCGTATAATAGAATAGTTATGGGGTTTTAAAGTGAGATTTTCTTCCTGCTTTGAGACATAAGGGAATGAACACAGAGCTAGGAGGTCAGAGGGAAGAGACACAGCCAGAAGGGTTGTGGAATGGAGGAAGTGGATTTTTAATTTTGTTTTGTTTTTACAGTGGAAGAAGACAGCTGAAGAGACGAGAGAGAAGGGCCAATAAAATTACAGACTACACTCATGATACTGGTCATGTTTTAAATGCACTACATATTTTAAGTATGCAGTTTCCTCTTCACAACAGTCCTATAAGGTAGACTTTCTTTTTGTCTCCATTTTAAATACAGGGGAGTGGAGGCACCGAGAGGTCAAGTACTTGCCATAATCACACACAGTTTGTAAGTGGCAAAGCCAGGATTCCGTCCCAATCTGGCACCAGAGTCCACATTTTAACCACCAAGCAGGCTGTCTACATCGATGGAGTTTCTAAGGAGGCAGGCCTGGCTTCCACAAAGAGCAGGGGAGGAAGCCTGAGGAAGAGGAGGGCAGGAGCAGGTGGGTTTGTAGTTATAGTGGCTAGAAGTTGTTGGGGGCAAGGTCATATTTTGAGACTGAAGGTGACAAGAGTAGAGGCTGGGGTGCTAAGAGGAGTGTGAGGCCTGTGAGGCCTGTAAGGTCTTCTTCAGGAACAGAAAGAAGGGGAGGCTGGGAAGGGGGCTACAGAGCGGGTAGGAGGGAAAGGGAGAGGGTGCTGAGATGCGGAGGGAGAAGGGGCAGGTCCAAAGTCCCACAACAACTCAGTTCCAGGCCGTGCAGAGCCAGTCTCCTACAAGAAAGGACATGAACCCAGGGTTAGCACCTCTTCCATCCCCAGGGGATCCAGCTGTTCCTCCACCTGTACCGAGTGTCCACATGGCATTCTCTTTCATCTCAGGAAGAACTGGGACAAGGTCACATTCATCTGTGTCCCTGGTGCCCAGCACAGACGATGTTGTTAGTGAACATTTCCTAAATGAATGAGTGAATAAATGAGTCGCAGAATAGCAAGAGTTAAATGCTCTGGGCTTTCTCTCTTGGCCAACATGGATTTGGACCCCTGTCTGCCTCTAATTATGTGACTTCACCTCACTGAGCCTCAGTTTCCTTATACAGTTGGTCTTTGTTATTCACGGATTCCACATCTGAGAATTCATCTACTGACTGAAATTTATTTGTAACTCCAAAAGCAATGCTGTGGCACTTTCGCTGTCATTCATAGACATGAGCAGAGGCAAAACATTTGGGTCGTCCAACACACACATTTCCAGATGAGGTCTGTGGAACAACAGGACTCTCTGCCTTCTTGTTTCGGCTCTTGTAAAGTAAACAATGTTCTTTTTTGGTGGTCTTTTTAGTGCCCCATTTTCTCACATTTTGTGGGGTTTTTTTTGGTGGTTTTGCTGTCTAAAATGGCCCCCAATTGTAGTGCTTAAGTGCTATCCAGTGTTCCTAAGTGCAAGAAGGCTGGGATGTGCCTTACAGAGGAAATACATGTTAGGTAAGTTTCATACAGGCACAAGTTATAGTGCTGTTGGCCATGAATTCAATGTTAATGACTCAACAGTACATATTAAAGAAGGTATCTCTACACATAATATCAGGTTATGCATTGACAAAAATGTGACCAGAGGGTTGCAGGAACCTATCTTTCCCCTAGGAGCAGTGGTTCCGTATTTGGTGTTCTTGGTGACTTTATAGAAAATAACTATCGGGAATAATGAGAATTGACTGTATACAAATGGGGATAATGATAGAATCTCCTTGCAGGGTTGTTTTGAGATTAAATGAGATAATGTTAGTAAAGTGCTCAGCAGTGTCCGGCATGTAGTAAGTGCTCAATAAACATTGCAAATATTGTTAATCTGGATGAGTGAGAAAGTGAGGGAGTGATTTTCCCCTACTCAGAGTTCCTTTCCCCAAGGGGCCAAGCTGGGGTTCTGTGGCTCTTGGGCTGGCTCTTAGGCTAGGCCCAATGGAGAAGAGTGGGTGGGAGCCATGAGGAGGGGCTGGGGGCCAGGACCTGTAACAAAGAGCACCACCCTTGTGCAGACTTTGTATGTCATAGAGGCCTCAGCTGCCACCCTGGTCAGCAGCACTCCTCAGGCACACTACAGAAGCTCCCTGTGCCCATGGGGCCCTCTTCGCTTGTCCGTGCCTCTCGGCCCCGGGGCATGAGTTCCTCCCACCACAGGCCAGGTATGGGCTGGCCCAGGCCCCGGTTTCCTAGGATGTTCAAGCGCAGCCACAGAAGGTACCGGCAGAAACCCCAAGGCCCAACTGCCACCAGTGCAGCCACCAATCTCGCTACCATGGTCATGGATATCAACAACACCCACACTGCCACCACCAGGGTGTGGATCTTCCCGCCTCGAGGTTAGCCAGGGGTCGAAGGAGCCCAGGAGCCAGGCCAGGATAGGGGTTTAAAAAACAGAGCCACTGAAATTCTCCCCACCTGGCCTGACTTAGGCATTCTAAGGAACAAGGTCTATGAAATACCACCCCAAAGGTATGGTGGGGTCTTGATGGCAGACATCCCAAAATGCTGAGAGCCTTAATGGAGGGTGGATTGGCTGGAAGCAGAGGCCTCAGGAGGTGGGTGAATCCAAAGGGCAGTGGAGCTTCCAGATTGCTGCCTTCCTCACACTCTTCCTTCTCCTTCCTCTCCTCAGTTCTCAGACAACTCTGTCAACCTGGGAGACTTCTGATCCTCTAGAAAGACACAGAAGCTAGCCCAGAAGCTTGGCTTGTTCTGGACCTGCATCTTCTAGGGGCTGTAGGTGGTGAACAACAGACAAATGCAGCCATTCTGCTCGGACTGCCTTATTCCACACCGAGGTGCAGGATGTGAGGGGAGTTAGGGCTGAATACTCCCAGGGAAAGGCTTCGGCGACAGCTGCTAGGATCACAGTTAAGACAGTGAAGGACAGGATAAGGTCAGCTTTTGATCTGCCCCATGAAGTAGGGCCTCTTCTGCCTTACTCCCCCATCTGCACAGGGAGAAGGGTCTCTGTAGACATCTCGGAAGGTACAGGAGGCACAGATTGGACAACCCTGTGAGTGCACGAGCATGAGGCGGATGTGCCTGCGTGGGCCTGCGATGGTCAGTGCGTAGGTGTAGCTGCTGGTGTGTGTCTGAGACTGTGTGTGTGACCAGGAGAATGGGGGTTCAGCAGACGTGGCCGAATGTGCCTTTGACTGCAAGTGGCAAGGAGTGTTTGTGAGGGTACAGGTGTGCCAAGAGGGCATCGGCTCTGCTAAGAGGAATAAAGGTCAGGAGGGGAATGGGGGCAGCCTGAAGAGGAGAGGGTGGAGGAGGGTCAGCTTCTGAGGAAGGCAGGCCACCACCTGTAGCCCCCTGGCCATTCTCTGAAGTCAGTGTTTTCCAGACTGGCAGCCAGGTGGGGGGGCGGGGCGGGGCGGGGCAAGACTGAGTGGGGAAGGTGCTGAGCTCTCTGGCCTGGGGATTTTCCATTTAGATTTCCGAGTGTGTGCCCACATGTCATTGGGTGTAACTGGGTTTCTGTAGGGTTGTGTCTTAGTGGCTGGGAACATTGGGAGGAACTCGGTCTCTAATGTGTTGTATTATGTGTGTGTTAGTGTGTGTGTGTGTGTGTGTGTGTGTGTCCTGATGTTCCAACATCTGGCTCCAGTTCCAGGCTTACCTTCCGTGAGGGTTGGGAGTGGGAGCAAACCCTGAGACCTTTGGTGGCCTGGGGGCCAGGGGTTCAGGAAGCCTGGCTAATGTCCTTTGCTGCCTGTGAAGGGAAAATGAAATGTGTCTATATCCATCCACTCCAAGGCTTACCAGACACTGGGACCCTGAGGGGAGGAGTGGGGCAGAGAATTCACTGACACACCATGACCAGACAGTGCTGGCCTCCTCGGGGTATGGGGGGTGGCGTTGCTGAACATCAGTCAGAGCTGGAAGGTGGCTGGGCCAGTACCCAAGGCCCCAAGGAGGCCCACACATATAAAGATACATGACATAGTCCACAAACACCTGCAGATGCGTAAATGTAAGTGGACTCACAGACATAAAATGCAACACACACGCATGAAAGCACGTACTGTAATATAAACAGAGATATGCACTGACAGGAATGTACATAGACCCCCGCCATGACACACGTAACCACACATGCACATGCCTGAAAATGAACACAGACACAAACACGCATGCACCCAGACATGAGCACACAAGCATATAGACACAGACACATGCAATTGCACTCATGCAATCCCAGGCACACACAGACACACACACATGCAGACACACTCACCGGACTTCCCTGCCCCTGCAGCCCTGGGACCCAGTAGCCTCCCTCCCCTATATGAGTGTGTGTATGTGTGTGTGTGCATGTGTGCCCACAGTTGTGTCTGTGAGAGTGTGTGCATGTGCGTGTGTGTATGAGGTGGGTGCTGAGCTGTGGGAACTAGATGACATCATCTCTTCTGGCTATTTTTAGCTCCATCTGCAATGACGACTCCTTCACTGCCACTCCCCCTCCAGGTTCCCAATTCTCCTCCCCCTCTAGGCTCCTAGAGGCAGCAGCAGCCAGAGGGCACCCACCACCTCAGTTTAGGAGGCCCCCTGGATAACTGGGTGCAGCCTTCTCTCCTGCTGCGCCAGAGTTTCCCTGGAGGCTGAGAACACCAGGCTCCCAGGCCAGAAGGGCCGGGGGTAGGTGAGCAGACCTGGCTACTCTCCAGTGCCTAGGGTGCCTCTGCTTCTGCTTCTCAATCTGCAACTCTGTCTCAGCCCACAGTTCCTGCTGTGTGCCAGGGAGGGTGCTGAGTTCTGGAGATAGAGAGAGAGCAAGACAGTGGGAGTTACAGCCCAGCGGGAGACAGACATTAAACAGAGCACACAGCACTTGGTTAAATTGTGAGGAGGGCTCTGAGCACTGCTAACAGGGACACTTATTCTAGATGATGTTCTCTGTCTGTCTGTCTCTCTGCTCTTCCATCTCCCGTGGGTGGGTAACCTGAGGAGGCCAGAGGGAACGCATTCCCTTTCCTCACACCCTTCACTCCACAGTCGCCCCCCAGCATTCCAGAGCACACCCCCGGCTGTGCTCCCTACGCTGCACCAACCCACCCTCACTGGTGGCCCAATGCTGTTCACATCTCCTTTCTTTGTTTTTTGTTTCATTTTGTTTTGAGACAGGGTCTCGCTCTGTCACTCAAACTAGAGTGCAGTAGTGCAATCCTAGCTCTCTGTAACTTCAAACTCCTGGACTCAAGAGATCCTCTTGCCTCAGCCCCCGCATCTGGCTAATTTTTAAATTTGTTGTGGAGATGGAGTCTCACTATGTTGCCAACACAGGTCTTGAACTCCTGGCCTCAAGGGATTCTCCTGCCTCAGCCGCCCAAAGTGCTAGGATTCCAGCTGTGAGCCACCATGCCTGGCTCCCCCTTTTCTTTGGAACCTTCCTGTAGTCAATCCCTGGGGGACAGGCCACTGTTCCTTATCTATAGATGAGAAAACTAAGGCCCAGAGAGGGGCAGTACTGGACCACACCTCACAGTGCCTGGGGAGATGGCGGGCAGGTGGAGGAGGAAGTGGTGGCACACTGGGACAGCTGGCACAGGTGCAGGAGGAGCAGGTCAGGAGGTCAATGGCCTGAGGGGTCCATGCCAGGAGGAGGGCTTCCCGCTCCAGCCAGCCTCAGGCAACCACCAGAAAATCGGGTTTAGCAGCTTTGGTCATGTGCTGCAGGACTGGAGGAAGGGTCTAGACAGCTCCCAAGAGGCAACCTGGGGCAGGCCTATCCTCTAGCCCCAAGTTTCACCAACTGTCTGGTTGGGGGAGCGTTTTATAATTCTGGGACCCTTTGGAATGTAAGAAGAACAGCTCTGGGCTGGAGGCAGGAGCCCAGAGTTCCAGACCCTGTTCTGTTCCAAGCTCTAGTGTGATCCTTAGAAAGTCCTGGCCTCTCTCTTGGCCTCAGTGGCTCCACCGCTCCCTACCCCACCCCCACCAACTCCTGCCCTATGGGTTTTCCTGGGAGTCTGACTCAGGCAAGGGAACACGTTAGTCAGTGGGTAGGGGCACAACCAGACAGCCCATGGAACGCCCGGCTGGAGGTCCCTTGTCACTAACGGGTCAATGGCCGGAAGCCCAGCTCCAACCCCACAATGCAATACCGGTCACCCCACCCTTACCAGTGCTCTCCCTCACACCCCACTTCTGGCCTCTTTTCCTTCCTCACCTCTGGGGAAGGCTACAGGGCTCCCTAGGGAATCTCCCACGTCTCCTTCACTGGCTCCCTGCCCAGGGCTCAACCCTCTCTCCCCCTCTGCCCATTCAGCCAGGTCAGTCACCAGTCTCCTACTAAACTTTGTCCAGGGAGGAAAGGCAGCTAACTGGATGGAAGGGCTGCAAAGGAGACTGCTTTTCCTGCTACCCTCAGATCCTGGAGCCCAAATCAGGGGCTTACAGGAAGAGAGGGTGGACTGAGTGCTGGGGCCGAGGACTGGGCTATCCTGGCCACTCTCCCACCCCTCTGAGCCGCAGGGTAGGTGGGAATCCCTCTCCTATCCAGCCATGTCCTTCCTCTGCCTCAGCATACCCTCAGAAGAGAGCCCAGAGCTGAGACTTGCAATTTCTGGAAAATAAACACAAAAACTCAGGCCAGGAGAGTGCTGGCCATTGTCACCATGTCAATGACAAAATTCATTAAACACAATTTTAAAAATCATAAAATTCCAGATTCATAGAGTTCATAGTCATGGAATATTAGCATCACAGAATTCTAGCATGGTGAAATCTGAGTTACAGAAACTTAGAAATCCGAAATTGTGACATTACTGAGTCCCAGGTCACAAAATTAGAATATTCTTGAAGTGGAAGCCTTGAGCAGTCAATTAATGAAGCCCCTACCTTCAGGTAGATGTCTGAACTAGAGGATTCCCTACTGGAGATGGCCAAAGGCATTCACACATGAGCTTAAGCCAGACAGAAGCCAAACTTTGTCCATGGAGACACATTTCTGGTTCCCGAGGATAAGGGAGGTGGGGTGGCAGGTGAGGATAAAGAGAGTGGAACTATAGAAACAGAAAACATAATCTAAAGAAAGAATCATTAAGTAGTGTAACATACTGACCCCAACACCTCCAGCTTCCTTACGATTGGGGTTATCATCAGCCCAGGACATTTCCAAAGGGTAGTAAGACTCCTTGTCACATTGGAATGGCAACAACCCATGTCTGGCTATCTTTTTTGGGAAGAAAGTTACCACATACAATACTCCATTCTTTTCTTGAGGTGGCTGGGAGGAACAGACTCTCTTCAAAGATGCTGAGCCCTAAGCCACATGGTTCACACCAAAGCCACCCTGGATGGTGGGGTTCAGAGCCCCCAGCAAGGCCCTGATAGGGGATCTTGTGAGGACACCTGGTTGGGGGGGTGCCTAGGGGCGCTGATCATCTCTACAGAAGAAGCCAACCTTGAGGCAAAATTCGTATGGGGACCCTTGTCTGATCTTTGGGGCTGGTTACTCAGCAAACAACAGGGATATTTACCTAGCATTTCTGGGAAAGTACTGCAAGCTCAGGAACCCAGAAGGAGCAGTTCCAAAAAGAGGCAAATGCCAGGCCCTGCTGGGCATGGGAAATGGAGCAATGTCAGCTGAAGGTCTGCTTGCTCAGCCACCTGTGGTTGGATTCAACTCAATATCTCAGCCCTGACTTCTACTCACACCCCCACGTGTCTCCCTCTCCATGCTTGCCTGATGTTCTACCTACTTATACCTGCTGTGTGACCTTTGGCAAACCCTATCCCCTCTCTGGGCCTCAAACTTCCTGTGCTCTCTTTTGAAGTCTATAACCGGGTCCTAAGTGCAGCTTTTAGTACTGTGTAGTTCTGATTTTGTCCAGAGCAGTTCTAGCTTCAGACGTCTCCATTCCCAGCTTCCAGAGAAAGTGTCAGGCAGCTTCAGGGGAGAATGCAGGAAACAGGAAATAGAAATAATGCTCACATTTGACATCCTGTATCTGTCAATGCCTACAATGGGTGTTTTCAGAAATCTTATATAATGCCCACAACCACCGCTCCGTGTGTATAAATCATTGCTCCCATTTTATAGATGAAGGAACAGAGGCTCGGGGAGGGTAAGTAAAGTGCCTAAGATCATCCAGCCAGGGAGTAACAGAACTGGAATCTCAACCAAGTCTGTCTATCTTAATCTGAGCGCTGTGGTTTCAGATTAGCATTATTTTATGTGGCTTCAACAGGTAAAATGTGAG
Organism: Propithecus coquereli; assembly: GCF_000956105.1. Classification (NCBI taxonomy): domain Eukaryota; kingdom Metazoa; phylum Chordata; class Mammalia; order Primates; family Indriidae; genus Propithecus; species Propithecus coquereli. The sequence continues at coordinate 1,458,629 of NW_012148607.1, forward strand.
CCCACGGATGGGAGTTTCAGGGAGAAGTGGTACATGTGGCCCTAAGAGGTGGTGAGTTCCATTCAGGGAAGTGCACAGCAGGGGCTGACAACTTCTTGTGCTGTGAAAAAAGGTGAACCGAGGCTTCTTCTACTGGGAACCTGGGTATTCTCAGCTCAGATTAGAGCTAGTGGGCCGGGTTGGAGGTGAGGAGATTGGAGAGGAGAACGGGGTAGTCCTGAACTGGTCTTTATGGACCCCGTAAGGGGTTGCTGGCACTGTTCCTGGAGATAGTATGTATGTGTTGGGGAAGGGCTGTAAATGGGGGCTTCTTCACTTTCTTAGATGGGCTGGTTCCCTTCCCCTCACCCCCAGTTGGAGCTGGTGTCAGGTCTCCAGAGCCTGGGGCAGGGGACTTTCCAGCGGGGATAGCATCATCATGTGTTGACACCAGATTCATTGTCTTGAGGTTCCCAATAATCTTGCACAATTACCTCAGTTAACTGATCCAAAGGAGGTGGGAGGACTTCAGAGGCACCCTTGATCCCTGCCTGGCCTGCCCTGCCCAAGGTTGGGCCATCGTAGGAGGCTGGGCTATCCAGCCACTCACAGGGTCACTGGCTCATAGGGTCAGGGCTGGAGGCAGCCCTGGGGGTCATCTCATTCAGATCCCTCACTGCAAGGGTGAGGAAGGAGTCTGAGGTTCAGAGAGGTAAACAGGACTTGCCAAAGGTCATACAGCAACCACTGCTGTCCCCAACACGTGCCAGGCACTCCCCTTGGCATGGAGGACACAGAGTTGAATCAGTCCTGGTCCTTGTTCTCGAGAGCTTGCAGCCTAAAGGAGAAAACGGACTTAGTAGAAACACCAAAAAAGGTGTTATTTTATTAAAAGAATTTGTTCTGTAAAATGTGGATTCAATCAAAAAACTACACTCAAGGATCCAGAAAGCCACATGTGGCTCCAAGGCTGTGGGTTGTCCACCCCCACGAGCTCGAGTGGGGGCACAGAGCAGGCAATGACAGTATGGGATGAATGAGTTGCCCTGCAAGGCTGGCCTGTGTGGCTGGAGGGGAAGTCTGAAGGGTGAAAGCGTAGACAGAGACAGGGCCAGGACTTGCGGTCAGGGCTTCCAGCACACAGTAGTCACTATGAGGGCCCCAGAGGCAACTGGCGGGAGGACTGAGGAGACTGCGGCTTAACAGCAGGGGTGGGGGCTGCTGAACTCTCACTACCTCTGGGGTGGCAGTTTCCTTTAGTCCAAGCTCCCCCACACACACAAAGGCTCTGACCCCATCAGTTTCCTTTAGTCCAAGACACACACTCTCTCTCTCTCTCTGTCTGCCCCCAGCTCCCTCCATGAGAACCAGGCCCAGCTTGAGGTCTGGCCTAGAGGAGGAGGTTACTCCGCACCCAGGTAGCTGCCTCTCCTCTCCGCCGGGCCCTTCAGCAGCTTCCTCCCACTGCCCCACCTCCCCTCCTCCCCGGCACCGGCCTGGGGCGGGGTAGCGACCAGGCGGCCTCAGCTCCGCGCTTTGGCCGAGCGCCTTCTCCGGGCTGCTGTGATGCAAATCCGCTCCGGATTTACTCGCGGGCGTTTTTTCCGTAAAGCGAGGCGCACCCGGCGCCAGCACTTGGCTGGAAGTGCCTCTCCTGGCCCTGACCCAAGGGCGCCAGGACCTGGAACTGGGGGTGCCTTCCCTTCTAGGGTCCCGCGGCTCGGGTCTGGGCCAAGGGGGTGGGAGCGAAGGTGGGGGCTGTAATTAACCATGCGGGGCTGCTGAGTGGGGAGGAGGAAGCTGAGGTCTGGAAGACTCGCCTGGGCCTCCGGAGAGCCTGTCTGGAGTGCGGGGCTTTGGGGGACACCGTAAACAGATGGGGCCCTGGTCTCCAGGTCCGGGCCTGAGGTTTTGGTAGAGAAGATTCGAAGGTTTGGGGCTGGTGAGCGTCTTTAGGGCTCGGGGCATAAGGTGGAGGATGAGGGAATCGCTGTCCCGGGCCTGAAAGGGGCCCACTCCAAGTCTGAAAGCGGGGCCCTTGTCTTCCTTGTCTCTGGACAAACTTAGTTCGGACATCAAGAGCTAATTCAACAGAACACTGTCCTCGAGGGGTTCCTCCCAGTGAAGCCAAGCAAGCTCACTAGCAGTTACCTGTAAGACCCAAGAGCCTGAGGATAGAGGCGGGGGTGGGGTGGGGGAGGTGAGAGGAATTGGGGGAGGAGGGCCTGCAGGACTAGGAGTGGGCTGTGCTCCAGCTCCTGGATACACAATTGCAGTTTGTGGTGTAAAATGCTTTTATGTATAGGCATGGAGAGATGACATGTATTGAGTGCTTACTGCATGTCAGACTGAGGGTGTTTACCAAATTGACAAAAAGAAGAGTGCTTCTTACTTTTTTCCCTTGGTACCTTTATAATCAGAAAAGGACAGTACAGTTCTTTTTACTAAAAAAAAAAAAAAAGTTGCCAGGTGTGGTAGCTCACACCTGTAATCCCAGCAATTTGGGAGGCTAAGGTGAGAGGATTGCTTGATGCCAGGAGTTCCAGACCAGCCTGGCAACATAGTGAGACCCTGTTTCAACAATGACAAAAAAGAATAAATGACCTGGTTTTCAGCACTACTGAGCCACTTACTGTTTGGACTTGGAAAATTTGCCTATAACTTCTGCAAGCCCCGGTTTTATTATCTGTAAAACAAGAATAATAGGAGTACCTAGGCATAGGGTTTGTTGTGAGGATTGAGTTAAGACATAGAGGTGTTTGGAATAATGCTCCCTAAGTGGCAGCAACAAGAAGAACACTTAGCCTAGTTTGGGAGCATGTGTGGGAATGGCAGAGCAAAAATCTTCTAGAAGAGTAGAAATCTGAGCTAAGTCTCAAAACATGAATAGGAGCTAGTCTTGGGGAAAAAAGAGGAGGAAAAGAAAGATGTTAATGACAGAAGAAATGGCATAAGCAAAACCAGGCAGATGAGAGACAGGACAGTGAATTGGGGAAACTGTAAGGTGTGAGGCAGGGAGTGGAAAGAGAGGTTAGGAAGATAAGCAGGGGCCACACTGGGGCAAGGTGGGGGCTCGAAGTTACGGAGGCTAGTTTTTATCCTGGGAGCCCTTGAGGGGTGTTCAGCAGAAGCAGGAGATAGGCTTTGTGTGGGGCAGTGTGGAAGCAAGGAGACCTGTGAAGGGAAGGCTGTGGCAATGCCACAGGGGATGGGGACAGTGGCATGAAGTACAGTGATGGCCCTGGGATGGAAAGAAATGGATGGATTTGAGAGGTACAGTGACAGAACTTAGTGATGGATTGAATGGGGGATATAGGTGAGAGGGAAGTGTGGGGATGATACCCTGATTTCTAGCTTGGGTCCCCAGGTGGTTCCATTCACTGAAACAGGGAGCAGGAACAGTAACACATCTCGGGGGAAGCTGAATTCAGTTTTGGACATATACCCCTGGACAGATTCTCTTGTCATCCTACCTGGCTATTACTCTGTCCAGAAGATGGGGCGGTGTCATTAGCCATGCTGGTTGTCTATTCCCTGATTGTGACTGTTTGGAAATCTGGGTGGGGAAGCCATAGGGGAAGGGAGTGCCAGGCCTGGTGAGTCTCCCTCCGTGGTCTGGGCTTTTGAGCAGGTTCTTTGAGCTCATCAGGCTGTTTCTAAAGAGAATCCCGGGAGGGGGCAGTGCTGTGTGCTGCTGAAATTACCATCTCCATTTTACAGCTGAGGAAACTGAGGCTCAGTAATTGAGTGGCAGAGCCAAGAGGTGAATGAAGGTCTGTGTGATGTCTTCTCACAATACCAGCTGCCACATCGTCAATGGTGACATTTGCTGTAGGAGGGCAGGGAAAGCACCAAGGCCACGATTCTCTGGGGGAGCAGTGCAATCTGGAGGGGGAGGGGGATAGAGAAGGGGATAGGAAAAGCTTCCTGGAGGTGGTGCCATTTGTGTTGTCTTAGAAGCATAATCTTGTTTTCTGTCTCTCTAGCTAGCAATCATTGGCAATCAGCCATGGCCTGCAGTGAAGGAGACCTTGTTGTTGGAGGGGCTTCTAGGTAGAATGTGTCCACAGAGCCTAAAACGCGGTAGGCTGGAATTCCTGCAGACAGCTCCCACGGCAGGTCTGAAATGGGGCATGTCTCTGTCAGTCTCTGGCATGGGTCAGCCTAGCCATCCCTTTTGCACTGGCACTTCACTGGCAGCTAGAAGCCCAATGTCTATTCATTTTCATATCAGGGTTCAGCACAAGTTTATGTTCTGTTCCCAGGGTTTATTAAATTGTACTTAAAAAAAAAGCGCCATGTGATGAAATTATGAATTCTGTCTTATGGGAGGACTGGCAATTGCAAGAAAAACTGAAAAGCTGATCTTTCTTTTTTTTTTTGAGACAGGGTCTCACTCTGTTGCCTGGGCTAGCATGCAGTGGTGTCATCACAGCTCACTGCAGCCTCAATCTCCTGGGCTCAAGCGAACCTCCTGCCTCAGCTTCCCGAGTAGCTGGGACTACAGTCACGTGCCACTATGCCTGGCTAATTTTTCTATTTTTTTTTTTTTTTTGTAAAGACAGAGTCTCACTATGTTGCTCAGGCTGGTCTCGAGCTCCTGGGCTCAAGGGATCCTCTTGCCTCAG
>NW_012148607.1:1464305-1472559 GCF_000956105.1 Propithecus coquereli
AATCTTCTACAATATTATATATATATTTTTTTACCAAACTCTTATCGTTAGACACATAGATCGTTTCTACGTTTTTTCCTATTATATAAGTGCTATGATGAAAATCTCTGTGCATAAATTTTTGTCCTTATTTTCTTTCTTTCTTTCCTTTTTCTTTGAGACATAGTCTCATAATGTTGCCCAGCTGGCAGGTTGGAGCAGTGGCTATTTGCAGGTGAGGTCATAGCTCATTATAGTCCTGAATTCCTGTACTCAAACGATCCTCCTGCCTTCCAAGTAGCTAGGACAACAGGTACACACCGCCATGCCTGGCTTGGATTATTTTCCTACAAATTTTTTTGAAAGTGGAATTACTGGGTCACAGGATCAAAATATGTTTAAGGATCTTGATATACATTGCCAAAACGCTTTCCAGAAAGGTTGTGCCAATTACATTCCATCACCCTGATATAAATGTACCTGTCTTATGACATAGCACTGAGTATTAACATTTTTAAAATCTGTCCTAATTGATCAGTGAAAAACAGAATCTCATTTTTTTGGTGCTGAGTAGTTTCCTGGAGGCCCAAGATGCATGGGTCCATGAGTGATTTGGTCCAATTCCACTGGTGAATTCCTCTACTGATCAGACTGTCGTCTCCTTAACTAAATTGGTGGGGTTTGGCCATTGTCGTGGACATCTCTTGCTTTTTACCTGCTTGGTATTCTCTCCTTCTTTTGGTTACAATCTCCTCATTTTCCTTTGGGGAACACTGCTCCCCCATTTTGGTCCATGTGGTTTAAGTGAGTCTAGTCCACCCCAAATTCCAGGGATGGGCATTGAAACCCTAGCCTGATGGTGGACTCAATGATGATCCACAGGTCATAAAAATGTTCATGGGTTCCTTTCCTCCCTGCAAAGTGATAATGGACCCTCCGTTGTAGTGGAGGTAACCCAGCAAGTACACAAAGCCCTATATCGAGAATAGAAATTACATGAAATCCATCTAAAGTGAGATAGGATTTTGCTGGTCGTCCTCCTCTGGATAAGGGCAGCCCTTTAAAGGCAGGCTTAAGTTAAGCCCCTAAGAAATAGTTTATGAGAGACCCTTCCTAACACCTTGAGGTAAGTATGGTAATATAACCACAAGTAAAAGACAATAGAATAAAACAATATGTCAAATGAGTGGGTCTGGTGCTAACCACTATGCATGAGTTTGCCTCTTTCAGGTCCCTGCCCCAGTTGGAAGCAGAGAAGTGGAAGGGACTTGTAAAGTGCCTCTGACCACTCACACCTTGTTAAAATTGTCAGAAATGAAACCTTGGGTCCATCATACCAAAGATAGAGAGACAACTCCTTAGTGAGGATTTCCCCAGGCTATTGCCCCTTCTGTTGATCTGTCTTGCTGCTGGATGTGTTATCCTAAATCTTGTTTAGTACAAGTATTTCTGTGCATGACTTCTGAATTTGCAGAAGCTGGTCTCTTCGATCACCTACAGGGCACAACTAATAGCTCTGTACTCAGAGGTCCCATGTTTCTTTTCTAACCCAGCCCTGTATTAGACATTGTATGCAAGGTGACAGTCCATTTCACCTTGTCAATCCTTACAGTTGTAGTTATTGCTTATGCCCTTTTTCACCTGATAATTTGTACCTTCTATCTAAAACATCATCCCAAATCAGTAGGAAGTAGCTCGATGACTATGTCAACCCTACTCCCATAGCAATGGAAGGGTAAAATTGACATGGGGAATATGTAACAGAGAGAATGGCCTGGAAAAGGGTAAAAATGTTTTCTGTCTCTTCAAAACCCCTTCACCCTTTTTGAGAACTAAAACTTGCATCCCTGCCTCAGGCTGGTGGTGGGAGAGGCAAGAGAGTGTCCTTTGTTCTTTGTGACACAGGAGATGGCTCAGGGAATTGTCCTGGGCAGAGGTCATGAGATTATTTTATCCAAAGATGGGCTGAGTCTGGGCAGAGGCGAGGCGATTGTTTTAGCCAAAAGTGGGATTATGGAATTAATCAGAATCTTGAAAAGCTCTGTGCTTCTGCTTAGAGGCAGGACGTTGGTACTTTGAAATGGGAATCTGCCAACCTCCTCATTTGCTGGCAAATTAATGAACTCCTCTTTCCTTCTCCTTGAAAAGAAAAAAAAAAAACAAAAACCCCTGGTCTGGCCAATCATCACAGTGATTGGTTTAGTGATAGGCATTTCACCCAAGTGGGGCAATGAGAGCCTTTTGCTGGAACAAACACAGCAGAGGCCCTCTCTCCTGTTAAGGGGTTGGGAGTAGGGAAGAGAAGCTGAAGAATGAAGGTCTGGAGCTGGCTATTGGCTGTTTTTGCCATTCAAGGGGAGAGCCCACCTAAGTCAGAAGTCAACGTTAGCTAAGTGGTGCCAAGAAATGGAGAAGTTATATACCTGGAGATTTATTTGAGCTTCTGGATTCAGCTGCCTCGTTTTTCAGTTACGTGAGCCAACAAATCTCCCTTTTTTGTTTAAGGAAGTTTGAGCTAGGTTTTTACTACATGCAATTGAAAAAGTCCTGTGGTTTTGCATGGTGTTCAGAAAAGGCAAATGGCCTGGTCTGTTATAGAATCATAGGTTCTGAGTGTTGAAAGATCTTCGCCATCTTCTTCATCCATGTTTTATATACAAATCTACATGTATTTTACTCAGATATCAGTCCACCTTCTTTTTGCCTAATTCCAAGGATGGGCACTCACTGCCTTAAAAGATCTTCTGTCCCATAATTGGAGAGTTAGTGCTGAAGGAAAGTTTTTATCTCATGAACTGAAAGAACTGAGTTATCCTCCATGCCTGAAACTAAGACAAAGGATGAGAATAACCTAACCTGACCACTCAAGTATTTTGGCCAAATTATTGGCTAAACAAATGGAGAGGTTAAAGAACTAAGTTTAGGGGCAGGACAGAGCTAAGTGGTTTGAATAAGAAAATGAGTTTTTCCTTTGCTTGTTTGTTTTTCCTTTTGAGAATTTGGGGGCCAGGGAGAGAGGGCTGGAGGGAAAGAAGGAGAAAGAAAGGAAAGTCAAATAGCATGGCACAGCAGCAGAAAGGCTTTTAACAACAAGAACGTCTAATGCTAAATTTGGAAAGTTTTCTGTGGCTATGCTAAATCCCATGAATGTTCAGTAAAGTTTGGTAACAAAGGCCTCTGTTAAGTGATTGTGTGTGTGTGTGTGTGTATGGTATTTATAGAAAGGGTTGAAAACCAGGTGCAGGACAGGGATAACACATGTGGCACGTGAGACAATCTATGGAAGCAAAGACTCAGAACCAGAGGCGATCATAACAATGTAATTGCCCTGGGGAGTTTCAATAATCTTTGGGAATATTTTTGGAAATCTTTGGGAATGGGGATTTGAGCCAGTCTTATCTGGTTTTAAAGAGGCAGAGAGAGCCCCAGCTAACAACTGAATTGTACTCTTATTAAGATAAAATTAGCCTCTCTAAAGCCTCCCCAATGATCAAAAGTATTTGTCTTTGGGGCTGTGAAGACTAAGTCTGTTCTCTTTACCCCATGGGACTATTTTATCATCTGGCTTTGGAGTCAGAACTGGGTTTGAATCTGGGCTTTGCTTTTGATTGTGTGACCATGGAATTTATAAGCTAGTGGGAAGAGACTGAAAATAAACAAATAAATAAAATATGTAGTATGACCGACGGAGCTAAGGGCTATGGAGATAAAGTAGGTAAGGGGGTTAGTGCCATGAGGATCATTTGCCATTTTATATAGGGTTCATAGGGACGCCTCATTGATAAGGTGATATTTGAACAGAGATCTACAGGAAGGAAGGAAGCAAGCCCTGCCTATACTTGGAGGAAGAATGTTTCAGGCAGAGGGTAAAGGCTCTGAGGTGGAAGTACATAGGCTGTGTCCGTGTGTGTCTATTTTAATTTATTTTTTTAAATTTACTTTTGTTCTGCATCATCTCTTGTGATGTAGGATGTGCTTAAACCAACAAGAAGGCCAGCGGCTGAAACAAAATGAATTTGCCCTCTCCAAGCCTCAGTTTCTCATCTATAAAATGTTGTCGTTTTTTTTTTTTTTTTTTGAGACAGAGTCTCACTCTTTTGCCCGGGCTAGAGTGAGTGCCATGGCGTCAGCCTAGCTCACAGCAACCTCAAACTTCTGGGCTCAAGTGATCCTTCTGCCTCAGCCTCCCAAGTAGGTGGGATTACAGGCATGCGTCACCATGCCCGGCTAATTTTTTCTATATATTTTTAGTTGTCTGATTAATTTCTTTCTATTTTTAATAGAGACGGGGTCTCGCTCTTGCTTAGGCTGGTCTCGAACTCCTGAGCTCAAACAATCCGCCCGCCTTGGCCTCCCAGAGTGCTTAGGATTCCAGGCGTGAGCCACCGAGCCCAGCCTGTTTTTTTTTTTTTTTTTTTTGAGACAGAGTCTCACTCTGTTGCCTGGACTAGAGTGCCATGGTGTCAGCCTAGCTCACAGCAACCTCAAAATCCTGGGCTCAAGTGATCCTTCTGCCTCAGCCTCCCAAGTAGGTGGGATTACAGGCATGCGTCACCATGCCCGGCTAATTTTTATATATATATATTTTTAGCTGTCCAGCTAATTTCATTCTATTTTTAGTAAAGACGGGGTCTCACTCTTGCTTAGGCTGGTCTGGAACTCCTGAGCTCAAACAATCCACCCACCTCGGCCTCCCAGAGTGCTAGGATTATAGGCGTGAGCCACCACTCCGACCTATCTATAAAATGTTAATGGTAATAGTACCTACATGACAGAGTGGATGTGATAAGTAAACATGATAATTCTCAGCACAATGCCGACACCTATTGTTATTAAGATGACAGCTAAGTCTTCAACTTTGTCAACCATTCTTTTTCTATAATGATTTGTGTTTCTCCCTCCATTCCAGTTCTCTTCCTCTGATTCATGCTCTTGTTAGCCTATAATCTTTCTGCTTCTGTTTGTTCATCAGTCGCTAAATGGTTACCAGCACCTACAATATGCTACACACTAGGTTATGGGACTTTCTTAAGATGCCCACTGTCCCATGGGGGAGAGAACATCTGTACATTACCAGCTACTGTATAAAGCAGGGCAGGCTGAAGAGAATAACAAGCAAAGTGCTCTGGGAGTTCAGAGATGAGCTCATGGAAGGCGTCCTGGAAGAGGTGATACTTGGGCTGGCCTTTGAGGATGGATGGAGATGAGGTGGAGAGGGAATTTCAGGAAGAAGGAAAAGGTGTGAGGCCAACATGCCCAAGTCACAGGTGGAGAAGGGGATACTGCCTGATATGGTACAAGCATGGTGCGTTGGGAAGTGAGAAGTGGAGACCAGATTCTAAAGTGACTTGTTTGTCAAGTTAGGGAGTTTGGACATACTCTGTGGATGATAGAGAGACTTCAAACACATTTCGGCTGGGAGTCATATGGTCACAACTGTGTTTTCAAATGACTTTCAAATGATCTCTCTTGCTGCAGTGGAGGAGAGCTTAGAGTCAGCAGGGATGGGGGTGGGGGAGGTGTGGGGTGGGGTGACCCAGGAGACTGTAATAGCTGCCACAATGAGTACTGATGAGGATTTAGGGATGGAAGTGGAGAGGAAAGATGATAGAAATGCAGGGAGAAACAGAGGATGCTCTAACTGCTCCTTAAGGATCATTAGGGAACATATAGGAATTGTCCAAATAGGACCGCAATGAAATTGTGCTGTTAACTCTTCTGAAATTGGGCTTTGGGTGATTGAGGTCAGCTATTTTCAGCCCCACTGCACAAAAGTACCTTTCAGAAAGGGGAGATAGACAGGAGTAACATGTGTCTGACCTGGGCACCTTCCCGTTTTGGCATTTGATAACTGTTGGAGATGTCAACAGCTTTGGGCACTTTAACAATCACCCTGACCTTCAGTGATCAACTTTCTGAACAGAGATTTCTCATGGCTCCTAGAGGAGCTTGACTTGAGAGATGGAGAATTGAGTTTTGGCCCTAGGAATGTCAAGTTTAAAGCAAATAAGGCTATGATTTCCACATAATCATTTCAAAAGGCTGTTTTGACTTTGTAAATGGTCCATCCAGCTGCAGGAACCAAAGATCATCCAAAGTTTGATAATTTGGGGAACCCTGGATCTGCCAAGCTACCAGTTCCTTTAGAAGAGGAAAGCCAATCCAGACCCCAGGCTTCGAGATTTATGATTCTAGTTGGCTGAATCCATAGCAGCAACATCAGGATTGAGGGGCTCCAGCCTTGAACATGGGTGGCCACTCAGTCACTTCCTGTGTAGTTTTCCTATTGACAGATAGAAGGAGTCCTGTGGGCAGACTTTGGGGTGCAGGGAATTGGAGGGAGGTGGCCCAGGAGCCAATTATCAGCTGAGCATTTTTCAGCTTCAAGCATTTTTACCCACATTAGCTAATTAACTGACAGTTTGTCCAAGTGGAGATGAGGGATGATAGGAGACAGCGAGCTCATGCCTGGTCACGCTTGCAGGGTCTGGAGGGGACTGAAAATGTGACTGCAGTACCAGGGCCAGAGTGTTTGTGTGTTTGGACAAGGGCTAATGGACAGGAGCTAATTGACAGGCTCTTGGGCCTGTGTGCATGATGGTCAGCTGGCTTGTCTGTGACAGTGTGATAAATGCCCCATTCAGTCCAGGGGCAGTCACGGCTCAGAAAGACCCAGTCAGACTCCGTTACTGATCTGATGACAAGTGCATGGGGTATTAGCTGCTTTGCCACAGATGTCGTCTATGGAGAACTGTCTCTGTGTCCGGGAGACTGAATGAGATTTTTCATGGTCAGAAATGTCGCATATGATTTTTTTTTAAACAGAATATTTTCATATCAAAACCCAGGCAGTGATAAATTCTTATTATTCAGTATCTCCTATAAGAAAAAACTGAAAGAACGTGCACATTTATAGACATGTGTGTCAGCACAGCTCATAGTAACTTAGTGTAGGCATCTATAGTTTCACATTTTATTTATTTATTTATTTATTATTATTTTTTTAGAGATAGGGTCTTGCTCTGTCGCCCAGTCTGGAACACAGGTGGTGCAATCATAGCTCATTGCAGCCTTGATCTCCTTCTGCCTCAGCCATCCCAGTAGCTGGGACTACAGGTGTGTGCCACCATGCCTGACTAATTTTTTAAATTTATTGTAGAGACAGGGTCTTGCTATGTTTCCCAGACTGGTCTTGGAACTCCTGGGCTCAAGTGATCCTCCCTCCTCAGCCTCCCAAGTAGCTGGCACTATATGCATGCACCATCGCATCCAGCTAATGTTCTTATGTTTTGTAGACATGGGGTCTTGCTATGTTTCCCAGACTGGTCTCATATTCCTGGCTTCAAATGATCCTCTTGCCTCAGCCTCTCAAAGTGCTTAGATTGTAAGTGTGAGCCACTGCACCTGGCCTATAGTTTCACATTTTAAAATTCATTTTTTACAATTTACATAAGTAAGATGTACTCTTTTTAACTTTTACTTCAAAATATACTCTTTTTTGAATACATTATTATGGGTCTAGACCAGGGGTCAAAAAACTTTTACTGTAAAGAGCTAGATAGTAAATACTTTACGCTTCGTAGAGTACAATCTGTCGTAAATACTCAACTCTGCCTTCGGAGTGTCAGACATTCACAGACAACACACAAATGAATGAACATGACTTTATTTATGGACATTGAAATTCAAATTTATATAATTTTCACAAGATATTCTTTTTGTGATTTTTTTTCCCCAATCATTAAGAAATGTAGACCCCATTCTTAGTTTGTGGGCCATACAAAGACAGGTGGTGGGCTAAATTTGGCCCTAGTGCTGAAGTTTTCTGACCTCTGGTTTAGACCAGGGTTTCTCAACCTTGGCACTATTGACATTTTGGATTGGATAATTCTTTGCTGTGGGAGTCTGTCTTGTTGCACTGCAAAAAGTTTAGTAGCATCCCTGGTAGACGCCAATAGTACCTCCTCTCCCTTTGAGTTGTGACAACCAAAAGTGTCTCCAGACATTGCCAAATGTCCCATAGGGAGCAGAATTAATTACCCTCAATTGAGAACCACTGGTTTAGACCAAATGCATACAGTTGTTTAACCACTACTACAATCAAGACACGGAACCGTTCTATTATCCCAAAAAAGTCCCTTGTACTATGCCATTGTAGACAACCCCATGTCCATCCCAATCTCTGATAGTCACTGTTTTCTTTTCATAAATTTTTGCTTTTGCCATAATAAATATAAATTCAATCATACCGCTTGTAGCTTTTTTTTTTTTTTTT
>NW_012148607.1:1473491-1507821 GCF_000956105.1 Propithecus coquereli
CATATTTTTGCCCATTTTTTATGGGGTAGATTGTTTTCTTATTTCTAAGTTCTTTCTATATTCTGGATATAAGTCCTTTGTTGGTATGTGAACTGTAAATATTTTATCCCAGTCTGTGCCTTTTTTTCCTTGTTCTGTTGCCCTGGGTAGAGTGCAGTGGCGTCATCATAGCGCACTGCAACTTCAAACTCTTCAGCTCAAGTGATCCTCCTGCCTCAGCCTCCTGAGTAGCTGGGACTACAGGCGTGAGCCACCACGCCTGGCTAATTTTTTTCTATTTTCAGTTGCCCGACTAATTTCTTCCTATTTTTAGTAGAGATGGGGTCTTGCTCTTCCTGAGGCTGGTCTCAAAAACTCCTGACCTCAAGTGATCCTCCCGCCTTGGCCTCCCAGAGTGCTAGGATTACAGGCATAAGCCACCGCGCCTGGCCTATTAAGAAATTAAAATAGAGTACCGAAATAAAAGTTGATATGGAGGGGGCTACTTTGGCTAGCACTATAAGGAAAGGCCACTTTGAGGAGGTAACATCTGAGCTGAGACTGGCGTGAAGAGAAGGTGACAGTTAGAGTGAAGATCTGGGGGAAGGAGCTTTCTCAGTAGAGGGATAGCAGGTACCTATAAAGGCCTTGAGGCCTATCTGATCCTGACAGATGAGAGGGTAAAGCAGATGTGAATAAATGGGTGTGTGTCAGGGGGGTTTTGAGGTGAGAGATGGACCTTTACAATCAGGCTTCCACTCATCTTTCTTCCTCATCCCCCCAGTTCTGCCCCTCACTGTTTACTTTCTAGGCATTCTGAACTTTTCTGTTTTCCAAACAAGCTGTTCTTTTTTATACTCAGGAGTTTTGCATAGGCTGTTCCCTTAATCTGGAATGCAGGGCTGTAACCATTCTCTCCCCCTTCCTTTTACTAATAGAATTTCCCTGAGTTTCAGCAGGGCCCATGGCTAGAACTTACTACCCAACCTGGACTACCTGCATACTTCTGGTCTGTTATATGACAGGAAAATAAACTGCTGTCCTGTTTGACACAGTGTATGTTGAGTCTCTTTATTATAACAGTTTATCCTCCACTCTTACTTTCTCTCATCTGCCTAGTGAATTCTTATTTATCCTTCAAGATCAAGTCCTAAGCACTGCTTTTTGCATCCTCTTCAGGGAAAGTTATCTGATTCTGACAGATGGCTTTCTCTCTGGCCTCATAGTACTTTGTATGTCCAGCTATCGTAGTATTCTACTCAGTCAATGAGCCTAATAGGAGCCTAATATAAGTCATGCACTGTGGAAAATAGGGAGTTTGTGGTCTAGAGGGAAAGACAGACACATGCCACAATAATTGTGAAGTAGTGATAGTACGCCGTCTATGAGAAAGGAATTGAAGGGGAGTATAGACATCCCTTATTCTTCCTTCCTCCTCAACTTCCACATCCAATTTTAACAAGATGACAAGGAAAGTGTGTATAATCCAATCTTGGGAAACTAACACAGTGGTAAGGAGAACAGGAAGTCAGGTAGTATCAGGACAGCAGTTATAAGTCACACCAGCCTCAAGGTGACAGATTCCAGCCCCAGCAGCAGAGGTGGGAGCAGCCAGGACAGAAAGCACTGTCCTTACTAAAAGCCAGAGGAGGTTGCTGCTTGTGGTCACTGTTGAAGATGTGGCAAGCTCCTGAGAGTCATCTGCCACAGAAGCTGAACAAGTAGTATGGGTGGCAAGATGACCAGCCACTGGAGAACTTATTCTTGAGTAAAGAAGCCCTGGAGAGACTCTTAGAACTAGCTAGAGAACACTATATAATAGAACACTTTGAAGTACGTTACAAGTGGGAAAGTGGGTGCTCATGCTAGAATAACTTGGGCAAAAAAGTTATTAAGTAATATAATCTCATTTGGTAGTTACAGGCAAATGAAGCTGAGGACATAAAGATTGTATTTTGGGGGTTCTACTTGGCATTATTATGAATCTTACTGAAGTTTATATCTGTACCATGGAATCATCATTACCTCTAGAAATAAAGCTAATCAATGTTTATGACAGTAACCAAGATAACATTGGAAAATTTGTACATGGAAGTAGACGTAGACTTCCAGAAACCTCAATACATTGTGGGATTCAAAAGAACTGTGGAAAAACCCTAAAACTGAAGACTGTACAAACTTCTATTAGGTCCCTGAGAAGACAAAGAGAGCCACGCAAGGTCTTCAGGAGGGAAGAAAACACAGTCTTAAGTCTGCTAAAGATGTTAACTAGCCTACAGTCCAAGGGAGACACCAGGGAACAGAGTTGCCATATTGAATATGGTTAGATGTTCTCTATGAAAACAGCCCCAATTGCCACCAGAATCACTGGCCTGGTTACTGGTTACGAGCTGAAAGGAAAGACTATTCAGTTAATCTAGAGACTTACGAGGATCTGAAAGTTGAGGGTATTTGGGGGGAAGGTCACTCCTAGCATGGGTAGAGAGTGCTCTTGCCTGGGATACTCTACTGAGATGCTGTGAGTAGTGGATGCAAGATGCGGAGAAGTGATGGTAGAACATCTTAGTCTGGCGAGGGGAGTCTTCAAGCCTCAGTGTTAGTTGGTTGAGTGTTGAATGTTCTGACAAAGCTAGTGGTGGGGAGGGTTTATACCACAGGGTTGTTCAGAGATTTTTTCCTCTGTTCTAACAGACAGTGAGAGAAAAGATGCCTACTTTTGAATTGGGGCTGGAGAAACTGTTATAAAAGACAGAAGAAACAGGAGCCAGAGATCCAAACAGTATGAATCTCATCCCCTGTATAACAGGCAAGGGCTAAGGCTGTTCCAGGGTAAGACTTTGGGGAAAATTCCAGCTGCCAAAACCAGAGTGGTCTTTTAGCTTCTTCTAATTGTTGAAATTAACATGAGAAAAGGAGGAGCAGAGGCAGTTCAAGTAATAGAGTGAAGAAAACTCAATTAGCTGAGGTAATTGTAGAAACCTAGCAAGGACTCCAGTGACTACCATACATGAGGACTCATGAGACAGATGAAAACCCTAATGGTGGCCCTATCATTCTGGGGAAAGAGGTATGAGAGTGGAAATTTCTGAGCCCCTAAAAGGTAGAACATTGGAGAAAGCTGGGGATGAGGAGGCTCCTGGCTAAGAAGAAATCCCAGCTATCGCATTCCTAAGATGAAGAGCATCAAGGAAAGAGGGTATTTTGATGGGCCCAGAGCTTTACCTGTCTTTAACTCTCACAAAGAGAAGGCCCCAGGCAGGCAAAGATGCCATCTTTTTCTTGTAGAGGGAGAATCCTAGGAAGAGGGGCAGCCATAAAAGCACCAACTCCTAAGAGGTGCTTGATGGCAAATTCACAAGTAACAAGCACCCAAGCCACCTCCCATCACAAAAATAGAATGGATCAGATGTGGTTTTAGTACCAATTGTGAGGCTTGAGTTTCTACAGGACTTGTGGAGATGAGAGAAGAGGTGAAAAATCTGGGGTTATATGTTGGACCCTGGCAGTGTTCAGAAGTAGGTACATTGGTGGAGATCGAGTCCAGACTCATTAAAGTGTTTACCCAAAGCATGCAGGGACAGAGTATCTGGATGTTTCATCCTCATCCAGGCATGGAAGCCACAGGAAAATCAGGGGAGGGAAGAGCCAAAAATTCCCATTCTCTCTGCGTCCACTCTGGTTCCTCTAGCTTGAATCTTTAATTTGATGGATTCCTGAAAATTCAAAATATAGAAGAAAGAAAGGTGTCATGGAAGGACCAAACCAGTTTTCTCTCTCCAAGAATGGATCTGACTTAGTATAACTGGCTTAGGTTACGCAGCATAAGCTTAAGCTTGGAAACCTTTAGAAAATGGTGCATAAAGTCTGTATTATCTGAGATGTATGATTTTTGAAATCACCTTAAAGATCTGCCAATTGACTGCATTATCTCTAGGTTCCATAGCCCATAGATTCCCCTTTGTGACAGTGAAGAAAAAAAATCAGGTAAGATCTGGGTATGTGTGAATTTCCTGGCTCTCAGTAGACATTCCAAAATAGTCCAGCACACTGTGTTCCACATACAGGATAGCTTAGCCATTTCCTATGGAGCCAGTTGCTTCCAGCACTGAATGTCAAAGCAGGTATTATATAATAAAATTCCTGTAACTGCAGAGGACATTAACAGGCAGTAAATTTTATCTTGTATAGGTCTACCAATATGCATGGTTGGGGGTTTCAGGAACTCATGTTACTATCCAAAGGTTGCTGGAGAAAGTGATTTGTCATTTTAATTTATTTTGAGGTGTTTATTCATTAATATACCCATATTTATATATTCATTATACATTTATTCATATGTATATCATCAAAATTTTGGAGGAGCATGAACAATGGCTAGTTAAGAGTAGTGAACATGTGTTTTGTCTGCTCACATTTTCTTTGAGAAAGTGCCCCTCCCAATTCTCAATCTCTAGCTTGGGTACAGCTGGCCCTCACACTCTGCTTCTAAGGGTGGCCACATGCCCTAGGTCTGACCAATTAGAATATTCCACCGAACTGGCCTCAGTGATTGGTTCATGGGTGAGCATGTGACCTAAGCTAGGCCAATGAGATTCAACCCCCAGAATTTTTCTGCCATTTTATGGGGAAACTTGTGCTCTGCTGGATGGAGTTGCTAATTGGGTGGAATATAAGCCTGAAGGTGCTGGATGTGATCATTGTGAGCATTTGGGGAAAAATTAGATGGAAGGAGAACTGAGAATGAGTCTGGTTCTTGCTAACATTGTTTGAGCACCTCTCCTCAGCTGTTTCTGAAGTGAGACCACCCTTTTATTTGACTTAAGCTAGTTTTCTGTCACTTGCAACTGAAAAGTCATGCTAATACCATGGTGATACTGGACCATATGGGAGACTTGGGCCTGAAGTTGTCCCATTACAACTTCAGTAATTTTGCTTGATCTCAGTAAAAGGTGATGACATGTAATATCACACCGTGGGTAAGCACAGGCCATGAGAAGATCTCCATTATTAACAACTTGTTCCACTCCATCAGTTATGGAAAATTAGAAACATTCATAATATTTATGATAAACTCCTCCAGGATTGCAAAATCCTTTAGTATTCTAATTTGGCATTATCAGGACAGATCCAGGGCACCAGTTCAGAAGTTAGCTTAAAAACCAGAAGGAAGTCAATTCCCTCACTCCTTCAAACTCTTCCGGGAGTTCAATGCCTTGGTAATTTTGGTGAGCTACTTGGTTCAGGATTGTTTGCCCTAGTAATTGCTGACTCAGACTGTTGTCAATTTTGAGGGCATCAGGATTAGGTACTATGTTAGAAAAATGAAGAGAGATAGTCCATTGCTTTTGTTAGCACAAGTTTGTTTTTTTTTTTGAGACAGAGTCTCACCGTGTTGCCCGGGCTAGAGTGGGTGCCGTGGCGTCAGCCTAGCTCACAGCAACCTCACACTCCTGGGCTCAAGCAATCCTTCTGCCTCAGCCTCCCAAGTAGCTGGGACTACAGGCATGTGCCACCATGCCCGGTTAGTTTTTTTCTGTATATTTTTAGTTGTCTGATTAATTTCTTTCTATTTTTTAGTAGAGACGGGGGTCTCGCTCTTGCTCAGGCTGGTCTCGAACTCCTGAGCTCAAACAATCCGCCCGCCACGGCCTCCCAGAGTGCTAGGATTACAGGCGTGAGCCACCACGCCCGGCCTGTTAGCACAAGTTTTACAGTGAGATACAACACTATTAAAAAACCAGAGTTCCTGCCTCAAAAGTGGGAAATCACAGGTAAGTTGTGAAAGAACAGATGTGTCAGGTGCTAGACTACCCTACACTTGCCCATGTGTTTCCCAGTGCTAGGCTGGTTGCTTCTGGCAAAGGCCACTATAGGTCTATGAGGATTCTGATGCTTTCTCTTCACTGGGTATGCTCACAGGCCATTGAGAGTCAGGCTCTAAGGCAGGTCTAGCAGGAAGCTCCTGTCTTGGATACCATGCTCATAGTGGCATTTGACTGTGTGACCCAGGGCAAGTCATTACTACCCTAACTGTGAGTGTAGAGTTGGAGAGAGGAATCACGGGCAGGACCCAAGCCAAGTGTGGGGGGAGGTGAGTTCACCCTAGAGGAAATACTTAAGGCTTCCTAAGGGAGAAGAACAGAGCCTCCTCCAAGGGAAGTAGCTTTAAGACCTGATTGATGGAATTGTAGAGAACATTTGATATTTTTGGCTGTCTAGCACCTGAACATCCTTCTTATTTTGGAGGATTTCTAAATTAGATGGGAGGTAGGACCGATAAACTCTGTACAATGTTGAGAATGTTGCCAGAAGATGCAAGAATGAAACAAAGTGCTATTTTTTGAATTTGGGGCTGCCTATTAAGCTCAAAATCACTAATCAAAAGTATAACGCTGAAAGTAGGAGAGGAAAGTCAAAATGATTGACCAAAATAATTTACCACTGATGGCAGAACCCATGAAAAAAGCTGCATCCCTGATTCTGGCCCACCTGGTAGGCATTAGGGTTGATGAGGAAGCCCTCTCCTAGCTGCTACTCCAGGCTCCTTGGGGAACAAGGAGAGAAAACTGGACAGTGGTTCAGAGGATAAAGGCAGAGGCCTTAGGATTCTTGGGTTGCAAGTAAAAGAATCTAGTTGGAGCCTGCTTAAACCAACAAGGAATTTATATAAACAGCTCCTGGCAGACGTGAGAAAGAGAGACCCCTTCCAGAGGCCCATGCCTAGAGGACCCTGCTTTGGCTCTTCTTTAAGCCCACCTCTCCCTATAGGATGAGAAATCCATGGGGCCAAGGGCACTTATCCACCCAGATAAAATTCCTCTTATCTTTCCTCCCCCTTCTAGACCATGCTCAGTAGGCTGAATCTTAGAATTCCCTTCCCAAATGGCCTCTAGCCTGTTTCCAGGAACTGCATGGGCCTTCTCCTAGGATCTGTTCTCGTAAGGACAGCATTGTTGTTGTTTTTTTAATATTTTTTAAAAATTAAATTTAATTTTTTATGGGGGGATAGTGAGGAGGAAAGGGTTCAATTTCTTTTTCTTTTTTTTTTCTGAGACAGAGCCTTACTCTGTCGCCAGGGCTAGAGTGCTATGGCATCAGCCTAGCTCACAGCAACCTCCAACTCCTGGGCTCAAGAGATCCTCCTGCCTCAGCCCCCCGAGTAGCTGAGACTACAGGCACACGCCACGACACCCAGCTAATTTTTCTATTTTTAGGAGAGATGGGGGATCTTACTCTTGCTCAGACTGGTCTTGAACTCCTGAGCTCAAGCAATCCTCCCAGAGAAGGACAGCATTGTTAGTATCAGCATCTAAGGGGTAGCCAAGGGACAGTTGTTTGTAAGGGGATTGCTATGGTTTGTATGTAGCTTGTCCTCATCAAAATTCATATTGAAATTTGATCCCCAATGTGGCAATGTTGGGAGGTAGTGCCTAGTGGGAGGTATTTGGGTCATGGGGGTAGATCCCTCATAAATACATTAATGTTTTCCTGCTGGAGTAAGTTCTTGCTTTCATAGGAATGGATTAGTTTCTGTTACAATAGATTGTTAAAAAGAGTCTGTCTTCCTTGGTTTCTCTCTCTTGCTTTCCCTCCCACCATGTGATCTCTTTGCATACGCTGGGTCCCCTTCCACTTTGCACTATGAGCAGAAGAAGTATGAGGCCCTCACCAGATATAGCTGCCCAATCTTGGACTTTCCAGCCAATAGAATCATGAGTCAAAATAAATCTCTTTTCTTTATAAATTACTCAGCTTCAGGTATTCTGTTATATCAACACAAAATGGACTAAGAGATGGATGGAAGGAGCTTGGACATGTACACAGGGACTCCCCTCACACTCTCACAGTGCAGGATAGAGTTGGGGGTGAGAAGAGAAAGGGGTCAGTTCTTTGCTTCTCCCTTCCCTCATGTTCTGTGGGCCGCCATTTATACTCTTGCCCTCAGCCCTGCAAATGTTAGGTGTGGGCCTCACCTTAGCACAGGTACAAAGCTGGGCCTTAGGAAGCTTTAGACCCAGGAAATTGATTACTGCTTGTAGTCTTTCCATTCCTTATCCCTGATCCTTTCAGAGCATTTCCTTCATCCTCCTTTGGCTTTCTGAAGACTGGCTTCCTTTGCAACTCAGCCCTCTGGCTGGACAATGGCCACAGCTAACTCCAGAGCTTGATTCTAGGTTATAGGTCCAAACCCCTGAAAGAGACCAATCCATGTTTGGGGTACTATTTCCAAATTTTTGTAAAAGAAACTCTAATCATCTCAGCCTGGGTCCCAACAACTATGGCCAGGGACAAGACCATGTACAAACTGAGAAGGGGGACATCATTGAATTGGCCAGAAGTATTAAAAGTATCCACTACAATGGGCAATTGACCGATCATCCTGGGTCATTAATCTACTCACACGCTCGGGCCTTAACTTAACCGGTGCTTTTGGGGCTAGTTGATCTATCCAATGAGGTCCTGGAAATGAATGAATCGCCTGGAGAAGCAAAGGAGGACAATATTACCAATAAAGAGAAAGATTTTCCATCAGAAAGGTTGTAATCTCATTTTTGAGAGACTCATTGTTTAGAGTGGGGATGTGCTGTTTACCTAATCACTCATCAAGTGTGGCCTTTTCTATCTCATAAACATCTCTTAAATCTATACAGGACTCCGCATCTTTTGCCTACATTGTTGCAACAATGTTTTCCAAGTCTTAAAAGTTCACCCCTTCAATTCACTCTGCAATCTATGGTGATTCTCAAATGCAAATATCACGCCACTCCTGTGCTCAAAACTCTTTAATGCCCCCCATTGCTTGAGAATAAAGTACACATTCCTTATCTTGGCTTACAAGGCTATTCATGCTTACTCTGTAGCTTTATCCCTCACCACCCTTTACCTCCTTCAACATTATGCCAGCTTGCACTGCTTCCAATGTGCCCAAAGAGCCATACGCTCTTCTCTGGGCTTTTGCATATGCTTTCTTTTTGTCTGGCCTATACTTTCATCTGGCCCTGTCACCTAATTAGAAAAGGAATTAGCTTTGAGATTATGGTTTTGAAGTGTTTATGGGGCATCCAGTAGGCATTTGGATATACAGAAGGGTTAGGACTGGTGCTTTAGGAGGCTGAAGAGGGTACCATCCAGAGATCAGATGTGGTAATTAGCTTTCAACTGAAGGAAAGACATGCTTCCTCAGAAAGAAAGGCGAGGAAGCAAGAATGGGTATGGGTTTATAGGCTCTTGAGAGGATGGAAGGAAGGGGGTTATGCCTGTTGGTCTCTGTGAAGTAAAAGGTGAGGTCACATTTACTGATCTAAGGGTAGAAGGCAGTCATTTTAGATGAGTGGTGAAAGTTTGTAATGCAGAGGAAACAGATACAGGATGAGCCAAAGGAATCCCAATTATGACCAGAGACCAGCCCAGAGCTAAGTTGGTAAACTAGGTTTTTCTTTATCTAAGCCCAGCTGCCTGGGTCTAAGAGCAGAAGGAGACCATTGATTTGATCTGGGATTGGGCTTTGGTTGGGTGACTCTTTTGGAAAGACAGGAGAGACAGTTGACAGTATTGGAAGAAAATGGTTAAAAAGATCCACCTTGGGGTTAGGCCTGTGCTTCCTTGGACTATAGCTAGTCTATGACAAAGTTTCATCAGTTTAAGTACTACATTTAGTTTAATGTGACATGTAGTAATTTCTTGGGAACGATGGTCCTTTATAAATATTCTAAAATTATATCCTCTCTATATCTTGACATTTAAAGGTCTTTTTAAAAAATTAAATTATGGTGCCTAGGGCTGCCATAGCAAATTACCATAAATTGGGTAGCTTAAAACAACAGAAATTCATTCTCTCACTATTTTGGAGGCCAGAAGTCCAAAATCAAGATGTTGGCAGGATTGGTTTCTTCTGGAGGCGCTAAGGGAGAATCTGCTCCATGCCTCTCTCCTAGCTTCTGGTGGTTCCAAGCAATTCTTAGTGTTCCTTGGCTTAGTGTTCCAATCTTTGCCACTTTTTTCACATTGCCTTCCATCTGTGTCTGTGTCTTTAATCTCCCTCTGCATTTCTCATAAGGACACCTGTCACTGGATCTGGGATCCACCTTAAATCCAGGATGATCTCATCTCAAGATCTCTAATTATATCTGCAAAGACTCCTTTTCCAAATTGGGTCACATTCAGAGCTTCCAGGGCTTAGGAGTTGGACATATCTGTTTTGGGGACCACTATTCAACTCATTACGGTGGTATTAGGTGGTAATTATTTTTCCCCAATGTCTGTGCTTGGCCAGGAAAAAAAAAAGAAAGAGAGGTAGGTTGGTCAGAGAGAGTGGTCTATTAGAGTTAGGATTTCAGAAAGGGAGCAGTTCATGGGTATGATGGGTATTATCTGGTTCTTGTTTGCAGAGTCCTCGGAGAAACCAGCAGAAACACCAACCACAAAGCCCTATGTCAGGGTAGGATACTGGGCTAGGTTCTTCCATTGTCTTGGAAAAGAAAACATGATCCAAGGGGTGAATTTCAGTTGTGGTTAGGGAACACAGCCAGAGGTCGTCAGTTCTGCAAGAACAGAATCAGTGAGAAGTGTGAGATTAAGACTCAGCAGTCAAGGAGATCAGACAGAGGGCTGAGACAGAGAGTAAGGCTGTTGGAGAGGAAAGATGGAGAGGGTAAACAGAGGGTGCTCTCTTTAATCTTATGGTCTCAAGGAGAGTTACTTTAAAAGCACATGGACCAGCAAAACAGTTATTGCTTGTTCAGGTAAGTCTCCCTTTCTAGATGGTGGGCTCCTCAAGGGCAGAAATAGTGTCTTCCTGGGTACTCAGCAAAAGATCTGCCCTATGGAAGGGGCTCAGCTGATTGAACTGAAAGAGCTTATCATTTTGGACTGTTCTTCTCTTTTAGCATTAACATTTAATGAATTTACTTTATGTATAATTATCATATTACATATTTGATATATATGTTGACCAATTACATTTTTTTGTTTACAATATGAAAACATACTGCTCTTGAACATATACTCCCAGTACCTTAGAAGCTTTAGCCCTAAAATGACATAATTTAGAATTTCACACATTGGCACTGAGTGGGGAAAAATAGGATCTTGTCCTAAGTGAAGTTTAAAGAATATATCTGGGGGATGGACACGCTTGAAGCTCGGACTTGGGGGCGGAGGGGGGGACAAGGGCAACTTACCTAACCTAAACATCTGTACCTCCATAATATGCTGAAATAAAAAAAGAAAGAATAGTAGTGATCTTCACTGGGTGCCTCCTTTGCAAGAAATATAAGATGAGCTGAACACAGGTAGTCAATATCCTTGAATTGAAAGAAACTCACTGTGGTTGTTATCATTTTTCAATCAAATGCTCAGAGCTGAAGACATAAATGACCAGGCCTTCTACATTTCATGCTTATACTTTTCTTACTCAGGTGGTGATCTTTAAGTCCTAGAAGTTGCACCATTTTCCCAGATTTCAAGGATGATACCCCTGCAGAGATGTATGAGAAGGCAGCAGGAGGCCTTTTGTTTTAATATGTAGATGATATAAATTATCTCTAAAAGGTGCTTGAGATTTTATTGTTGATAGCAAAGAAAAATTCTATCAGTTTTTTTTTTTCCTTTTAAACCAAAATTGTCCAATAAGGGAACTGGACTAATTTTGTCCTCTAACAATGAAACATAGAAAACATTTTTTCTATTTGAGTCCTGTGGAATTACAGGGTGATTACTGTACATTCCAGAAAGGAGGCATGAACTACAAATTGCTCAAAACTATTGAAATAATGACCACAGGAAGTTAGCATACTTTAAAGCCCTATATGGTATTATATTTCAGAAATGAGCTGGGCTGGAAAATGAAACCAATTTCTCTTCTTGCTGCTGAGTTTTCCTGAATTTCCTACAAACTGCTTGGAATTTTGCAAACAATTCACAGCTGACAAAATAAAAGGGCAGCGGAACTCAGTGTTTGTGGTGAAGACCCTAGGGGTAGCTAGCGCGAGAGAAAGGTCACTGTCTGCCCCTTTTGGTTCCTGTAACTGAAGAACTGTACAATTTTTTGGTTTTCCTTTTGTCCTTTTAAATAAACGGGAGTCAGCTGAGGACCTACAGAAAGGACTACTAGGGTAACCTGAACTTAGACTGCCCCAGAGCCTTCTTGGAGAGTTTACTTGCAACGTTTGCTTATTCGCTCAAAGAACATTCACAGGCTATCCACCATTTGACAGACTCTGTGCTGTGTACTGATGATGGGAGCACACATTCTCCAGCCACGAAGAACTCTAACAGCGGTGGGAAAAAGACCTGGAAACAGACGCTTTGAACATGGTGTGCCAAGGGTTGTGCAGAGGCCAGCACAGGAGGCTGTGTGAGCATAGCCCATGCAATCAGATGCGAAGAAGTAGGAGTTTGCCATTTTATAGTGGAATATGTTGTGTGGAGGAGAAATGTTCTGTTCTGAGAACTCTAAGTACTTCAGTTAGGTGGTTCACAGGAGTGACAGGAAGACCTGTGTGAGAAGAAACTGGAGAGGTAGGCAAGGGCTAGATCATCAAAGCCTGGAATGCCAGGCTAAGTGACTTAAACCTTATCCTGAGGACAAAAGGAATTTCTTCAGGGTTTAAGCAAGGGAGTGACATGTTCAGATTTTTTATTTACAGCAGTCACTCTAGCTGTGTGGGGTATGGATTGGAGAAGGCAAGGCGAGGAAGTGACAAAGAGGCTATTGCAGTCTGATTACAGAAGATGAAGGACTCTGGTAATCTGATCTTTGGTCAGCTTTCAACAAAACTTTCTCAGGCTTGGAGTTAAATCATATGAATTGGGGAAACTGAGAAGTAAAGAACCATGTTTAAAGCAGATGCATACAAGTTTGGGGCAGTCCAAATGTCACCTCCTTTAGGAAGCATCTATTCATCTGCACATGGGCAGAGATCATCACTGTCTTAAAGGTTCCCACAGTACTTTCTCAATTTCTCTATTATAGCACTTATCACATGCCTTTAATTATTTTTTCCTTTTTCGGCCCCTCCTCTATGGATTCTGGACTCAATGTCAGGGACTCGGTCATTCATTTTTGTATCCCCAATGTTTGGAAGCATTAGTAAACATTTGCCAAGCAAATAACGGGGAGAGGAAAGCTGTGTGGTATAGTAGGAAAGGCAATGACATGGCAGTTGGGAGATGGGGCCCTAATCCTGGCTGTGCTATTAAGTGGCTGCATGACTTTGAACAAGTCACCTCACTGCTCTGGGTCTCAATTTCCTCATCTATAAAATGAGAATAAAAATATAACCCTCCTCCCCAGGGTTATGGAGATTAAATGAGGTAACAGAACTCACCAGCTGCCTGCCCTGTTTGTGCCCTGCCCTCGTGAAACAGCCTGGACTATTGTTCCTGCCATTTGGATCTCATTTGCTCTCTCTCTCTCTCTTCCCTGGTGAGAGCCGAGCTGAAATCCGTTGCCTTGTTGGAGAGGAAGTTTGCAACAGTGGCATACATAGCACCCAGTTGGCCTCTGTGTTGTTGGAAGGGCAGACACCAAAAGAGGGGAGCATGTCAGGCTAGAGAGAGAGAGACCTGCTTCTTTTGTGATCCCTAAAGCTGAAGGAGACCCAAAGTGGGAAGAGTGAGGCAGAGCAGATCTATATCATTGCTAAGGGGTCTGAGGAAGCCCTCAAACATTGCCCTGGAGTTTAGCAGCACCTGGAGGAATGCCACTTCTATGAAGTCTACTCATTCATCTAATGTCATAATTTCTCAGTGTCTTGGGCTGATATTAACTCTAGCATGGACATTCAAGTGCTAAGAAATAAGTGGAGAAGTAAAAAATTGCAAATGCTGAACAAAACAAAAACCATTTGGAAAAAGTGGAAAATCATGATTTTAGTCACTACTGTGTCAAGAGTTGACTCTCAATTCCCAGGTGAGTTGTCTGTCCACAAGATCTGCTAACATTGTTCTTTTTTCATTGTAAAGGCAAACTTTTCCTTCCTATATTGAGTTCCATCAAAACTTGATATATCTCCTACTTATAAGTCATGTGGCTGGGGAGGCCCTGAAATCTGAAACTGTTAATTTGTAGTGCTTTCTGGGAGTCCCAGTTAGTAAGTGAGTTTATTTAGTTGTATGGAATGGGCCTTATCACAAGACAAGTAGTCAAGGGAAGATGATGAGAGAGGAAAAAGAAGAGATTGAAGCCAGTGGAATCCCTCCCCAAAGGCTAATACCAGTCAGCCCTGGTATTAAAGCGAGTGACCTTAAAAAAAAGAGTATCTTTCCATTTTGCAAGGCTTTTAAAAAAATATTGTGTGCTCGGATGGCACCTTTAATCACGAAGAACTTCTGGCTGAGTTCCAGACTGATTCTGCTGGCACAGAGAACTCTGAGATCATACCCTATATTCAGAGCACAGAAGAACTATTTCATCCATCTCTGAAATAAAGAAATGAAACATATTTGAACAGTTGCAGAGCAAAACCATACCAGGGTGAAAAGTGAAGGACATCTGACTCATTTGGAGTTACTATTAATTCTAAATACTTAAGTGGCATTTTTTTTCCTTCTCAGAGTGTTTCACAATACACTAAGCAGCTTGCATAAATCTATTTCACAGATATATAAATGAAAGCAGAAAGATTTTTTGATTTACCTAAGACTGCTTTAAATTAAAAAAAGAAAGGGAGGAGGCAAAGGAAAAAAAGCAACTCCCAAAGTAGCAGATTGTGACCCAGGAGTTTGAGCTCTTACAGCTGAATTTAATCCACACCCAGGCCAAATATAATTCTCCAGGATAGAAGTGGTCCAGGATACCAGAGTTAACATTTTCTATCTTTGCAAAGAACTTGAGGCGTTTTGGTGACAAGTAGTCAGAACCTCACTTCTATTTCTCAACTGAAAGAAGGTAAGGCCAGCATCATCTGACAGTGCTTCCCACAATGGCAGGGCACTGGTTCAAGCTCATCTGAAGGAAGTGTGCTTCCCTTTGATTCATCATTGCCTCTTGCATCACTGTTATTCTTTGGAGGTCTCCTATTCAAAGGTCTATTTAAATTGGAGAGTCGGGTCATACAATTTTAGTTGAATCCCAGCTTTACTACATGTGTCAGTCATGAGCACTTGATTATATTCTGTACTTATTCATCACTACATCCCACAAAGCCTCAGCTGAGGGAAAGGCCCGGGAGATTGCTCTGTGTATTAGAAATTGAAACCCCACCACAAAATGATGAAAAGTGGTCCAGACAAAAGCTGCTGTGAAAATATGAAAGCCATTATCTTTTCCACACTTCCTCTCTTTTCACTCTCATTTTGTTTGGGAATGCACAGGGACACCCGTGAACAAAAATAAACCAACTTACCCTGACTGATTGTTCTGCTTTTTGAGTTATCAAACTCGAGTACTTCTGGCTCCCAGATATGGTGAAGCAGAGACTGCTGGGAAGCCAGCCACAAATCAGAGTTGATCTTCCAGCATTTTCTACCTGGAGGAATGGTTCAGGAGATTATAATTAATGAGTCCTGCCCCAAAGTTGATCTGGCTGCTGAATCACATTTGGATTTCAGAAATGTAAGAAAGCATAGAAGAATCCCGGTGTGTTTTCTCAGCTCAACCCAGCCCATCCATACTTACCGGCTTGCTTGTTTGCTTTCTTTTCTTTTGTTCTTTCAGCACTGCAGATTAAATGGAATTTTTTTTTTTTAATACTTACCGGCTCTTTTTAACCAGTTACTCTATACCCAGTCCATAGACATTTTGATTGTCTACTCCCAGGAACTGTCTCAACTCAGTCAGAGCACCTTTAAGGAAGGCAGAACTAGGCCAGGGGAGGTGGCTCACACCTGTAATCCCAGCATTTTGGGAGGCTGAGGTGGGAGGATTGTTTTAGCCCAGGAATTCGAGATCAGCCTGGGCAACATAGTGAGACCCTATCTCTAAAAAAAATAAAAAAATTAGCTGGATGTGGTGGCACGTGCCTACAGTCCTAGCTACTAGGGAGGCTGAGGTGGGAGGATCACTTGAGCCCAGGAGTTTGAGGCTGCAGTGGGCTGTGATTGCACCCCTGCACCCCAGTCCAGGTGACAAGTGACACCCTATCTCTTAAAAAAAAAAAAGGGAAGGCAGAACCACCTTAGGAGGTAGAGGGTGAAATAAGGCAACTCTTCCACAAGCCAATCAATATAACAGAC
This sequence comes from Propithecus coquereli, assembly GCF_000956105.1. Taxonomy (NCBI): domain Eukaryota; kingdom Metazoa; phylum Chordata; class Mammalia; order Primates; family Indriidae; genus Propithecus; species Propithecus coquereli. The sequence goes on from NW_012148607.1 coordinate 1,489,647, forward strand.
CCTCTCAGGGTGTGTGGTTTTGCTAGGGCTTAAATCAGGCTGTCAACTCAAACACAATGGGCTTTGTTACTCCTGTGTAAAGAGGAAATGGAGCAATTTTTGGCCTCCTCAGACTGTATGCAGGATGGCAATTCCAGGCACAATCTTCAGGAGACACAAATCTGCTTTTAGCTATTTAGTGTTCCACAGTAAGTTAATCAGCTGTTTCTGAAGTCCGTGGAAATATTCAGCATTTTCATACTGAAGCCCAATCTTATAGCTTTAAGTTTGGGGGGAGGGAATGGGTATATGAAAAAGGGGGTCCGTTAGGGAAACAGAGCCCTTTTGGAGAGAGATTCTAACACTTGTGATATATCTCAGAAATCACACAAGCACTGTAATTCCAAAACATTTTTTCTGGCTCAAGCACTCGAGCTGGAGGGCTTGCTGAGTCGCCCCACTATTTAGGTGTGCGGGGTTACCTTTGGGTGCAAAAGTCCTTGGGTGAGAAGCACAGAGTAACTGCAAAATGCCTCCCTAAAAAATGCCTAACTGCCCAAAGGGCGAAGCAGGGACTGGGCTCAAAGAGCAGCCAGGAAGGTTGCAGGGGGCCGGGGGCACATCCTCTCACTGACTGGTAACGGTCCTGCAAGTGGGTTTGGGGACCTCTGCTTTATGTGACAACTTATCACGAGAGATGGGGAGGATCTGTGCCCAGAGACCTCCTAAGGACCAGAAGAGCGCGCGCCCAAGTGACAGTACGCGCCCTGTATGTCCGCTCCCCTCCCCCACGGGCAGTCTCCGGGCAGAGGCATCTCACGCCAGCCCGTCCTCCCCATCTCCTCACTCGTGCGGGCGGACCGAGCCTCAGCGAGAGCCCCGCCTGTCTCCGGGCAGCTTGAGCCCCGAGCGCTCGTCCAGCCTGTCAGTAACTGCCGTTTGCGCTTTCTTTCTTTCTTTTTTTTCCTCCACCCCTTTTTTTTCCCCTTCTGCCTTTGTCCCGCTTAGTAACTGGGCTCTGACCAATCGCTGCCTCACCGGCCGGCGCCGGCTATCTCTTGATTGGCCCACTTGGGGCGCGCAGCCGTCTCCCGCTCCTTCTCCGGAGCAAGGCAGACAAAAGACGCCGGCTCCCGGCTCCGGCAACCGGGATCAGCCAATCAGCAACCACCTTACCTCTCTCCCTTCTCCCCTCTCCCTCCCCCCCTGGCTTGCGGGCTCCCGGCACTGACTCCTGGAGTGCGGCCAGCGCCCGGACCGTACCATTCTGATTAAGGCTGGGGGAGAGAGAGGATGGCTGATTAAGGAGCCAAGGCCTAGAGAGCCGTGGGGAGAGTTGAAAGCCGAAATGGAGGAAGGCTTCGTGTACAATTTCTGAGGCACCTGACAGAATCCCGCAGAACGAGGCGGGATAGATTGGCAGGGGCAGTGGTGATGCTAGCTGTACCCCTTCCCGGCGTGGTTGGATTTCGCCTCAGCAGTTGGGGAGGCGGTGTGGAATCGTGGGGGCGGGGAAGGGTGTCCCCTCCGCGCCGTTAAAATGAAACTCTAGTGGCTGGAGTCAGGGCAGAGCGTGAGCGGAGCCGGTACCGGCGGGGCTGCTTACACCCCGGAGGGAGCGCACAGCCGAGCCAAGCTGATTGGACTCTCCGACGGACCCCAATCCCAAGGCTGCGGCAGCTTCGGTTCCGAGCCCGACCGGAACGGAGCCCAAGTCCCGGCCCCTGCGGGGATCGCTTTTTGCAGACTAGTGGGGACCCCGAAACTTGAACTCAATTCCTAACCCCCTTTTTATGCCTTCCTTTGTCACTTCCCCGGCTTTAACCCAACGTGTTTTTTTCTCCTCCCTTCATTCCCCCCCGCTTCTTATTCTCCCTCTTCCGAAGGACACAAAAGTGGCTTCCGCGGAAAGACTTGGAGGCGGTGGGAGCTTTTCTCTTTGGAGAACGACTGTGTAGAAAGGATTTTGGGGAACTGCTTTTAACACCTTTGCCGTCCGTCCCCCAAGCCTCTCTGTACCCCTCGGAGAACAGCCCTTATCTTGAAAGTTCGGGGGGCATTTTGCTGGGTGCCGTAGGAGGAGAGAGGAGGAGGATCCTGTCTTCGTCCTGGTAGTTGACTGGAATTGTACCGGCCGTTGGAAACCCCGAAGTACCTTTCCGTGTGGAACTTTTACAGATCTATATTTTTAGATTTTAAATACCAGATTAAAAAAAATATATATGCTTTCTATATATTTCCTGACGGCCTGCCCCTGACAGCGCGATGTACAATACAGTGTGGAGTATGGACCGCGATGACGCAGACTGGAGGGAGGTGATGATGCCCTATTCGACAGAACTGATATTTTATATTGAAATGGATCCTCCAGGTACTTGGGAGAAAAAAAGAATCTTACGATGGGTCTTTTTGTGTTTACCAATACCTTGGTGATGTTTTCAGGGTAGAAGTGTTCCTGGGTTCGCTAGATTCTGGATGAGGGGCAGATTTGCAGTTACAGCTGCAGTAAAACTGCTTCTGGTTTACACGTTTAAAGTTTGCAGTTAGGACCCTGATCCTATTGTCCTGCAAAGGTGGGGGTGGGGGCTGGAGTGGGGTTGGGAGGAGAGACCCAATATTTTGGATTTTTTTTTTAATTTTTTTTTTTACTTTGCATGTCGTTCAGGTTTTTCTTGTGCCTCCACTTTTCTTTTTTTCCTTTTTCGATCAAACTGCTTCTGGTTTACACGTTTAAAGTTTGCAGTTAGGACCCTGATCCTATTGTCCTGCAAAGGTGGGGGTGGGGGCTGGAGTGGGGTTGGGAGGAGAGACCCAATATTTTGGATTTTTTTTTTTTTTTTTTTTACTTTGCATGTCGTTCAGGTTTTTCTTGTGCCTCCACTTTTCTTTTTTTCCTTTTTCGATCAAAGACTGTTCTACTTGCAAGGGATGTTTTATATCCCATTCTTGAATTCCCTTTGGGTGAATTCTTTAAAGCTTGTCGTTTCATACATTTGTCTAATTTGGTTCATAGTGTTTTACCTTGGTTAACTTCTGAAACTCAGATGCCTATGTGATTATTCATTTTGAGACTCTCTTCTGTTATAGAAACCAAATGCTGGTTAGTGATTTTTAGGGATTGGGCGTTCTTACTCAGTCATGGTTTTAGTCTGAGATTTTCCTCCATAGAATATAGTTGCTCAGAGAAATCTACATGCAGTATTTTATTGCTCTTTAATTTATGGGGTAGGGTTTAATAGAACTTCAATACTTAGAGTAAAAAAGGAACGTTCCTCTTTCCTGTGAGTATGTGATATGTACATATATGTGATAGGTTCCTGTACACATAATGTAAAGTATACATATACAGTACTGTATTTTTATTTTAGAGCTTTGTCTGAGGCCATTACAGACATTTTGTGTGTCTGGTAGGAAAGGAAAAGGAAGGGAAATGGAAAATTTGATGTTTTTCTTTTTCGTTAAAGTCTACTCTATTTTATGATTATTAGCTGTCAGATTTTCAACCCCCCTTTGCAATTACGGATGATAGTGCTTTATGTAATGATTTTGAATAAGTAGAGGGCCTTTGTGACTCCTTGTTTCTATTGTGGATGAATTCTTTATGTCTTTTAAAAATGTGTTGTAGCTTAAGCCTACAGAATAAATTGTGTGTCATTGGGGAATCTCACTTATTATAAGACTATGTATTTTTGGAAACGTTTGAAAGGATTTGAGCCCATGCAAGTGTAATGAAGTATAACTGTCTTACAGAAGATATGTAGAAATTTTTTCCTGTGTTCTTGCAAACAGTGAATTATCCTCTTTGTTTTTTTTAAATTAGTCATAGTGTTAAATGATCCTATACTAAAAACTAATATTGAAAAAACCTTTTTCACTCTTAATGATCACTTAGAATTTTTTTTTCCTTCATTTTAGAGCCTTCTTTATTTGCTTTTATAATTGTGACTGCAGTCCAGATGCAGCTTTTCAGTGTTTCGTAAAGTTTGTAAGATTTGCCACCCATCTATTGTGTGTTTCCCCCTTTGTTTCCCCCATAATGGTAAAGCATCACTTCTATTAGATACATTTGTCATTCATATGAATGGAAATCTAGTACATCACTGGTACCTCTCTTGCAAAAAGTAAGGTTAATAATTCTAGATTCCTGTTATTATAACAATTATATATTCAAACTGCCTTAGAATTATGCTATATTATATAGTATCTTGCCTTGCAGACATACAAAGGGAATTTGTTGGGTAGGAGGTGAATAAGGAGGAGGGGAGAAAATGAAAGCACTAATGGTTGAAAAATGTTGGCCTAGTAGAACAATATTGGCCAAGTTGAGTCAAGTTGTCCAAAAATGATTTTAAGAAAAGTTGACTATTGTGATTTTATGGAGATGTGGGTTTTATAATGTTGTATAGAGAATTCTGATCCAAACTTTTTTCTATGGAAATAAACTTTTGAGTTTAAAATGTTCATCCTTAAATTGTGCATACTGAGATTCTATTGAGAATATGGAAAATACACATATGCTGTTCTTTATTACCTATTTTGTAACATTAATGTAGACTATGATTAGTTATTCCTAACAGCTTTTTTAAAAGGAAACACACTTGAGTATGCTGAAACATTGCCTATGAAGTAAATGGTTTTTTGTAGAAATAATGTGAATGCCAACTTTGTTTTGTGTGATAAATTAAGTTTTTGAAGCATTTAAAACTGTATCATTAGTGAAATGGTTGCAGCATGCTTTGTATGTTTTTCCTAGCTCTCGCCCCAGATCAAGTTTTTAACTCTTATTTTCTGCTTGTGCTGGTGTGATAGCACACTAACTGTTGTCTCCTGTTTCTACAATCCACAGTAATTAGTTAAAGTATCATTTGATGATTTACATTCAAAAGATAAATCTAATGGCTTTAAAAACCTTCCAATGACTTCCCTTTACCTATTAAGAAAAACACGAGATTGCTTACCCTGTCATATAAGTCCCTCTAGTTTTTGCTTACAACCTAATTTTCCAGTTCATTCTCCTCCTGGCGTTCATCATAAATTCTGTGGAAGCTATTTTGTATTTGCTGTTCTTGAATGTATGCTTTTTTCTTCGTCCTGTATGCTTTTCACTCCCCATGTTCACATGTTAAAATTTTATATACATGTGTTTAGGACCCAGGTCAGATGCCTTCTTTGCCAGGATATATGTTCTCTGATCTCTTCTGTTAGAAGTTATTCCTCCTTCCTTTTCCCTCCCTCTTCTAGCATTTCTCAGATGGAATTTCTTTCATTCTGTCTAGAGTAACTACTGCACTTATTTATGTATACTTTCTCCTGTGGAATTGCCCTCCCACCTGGTTATGAGTGTCTTAGATTGCTCAGGATCTTGAGAATAGTAGACAATTTAATCAATATATGTTGATTTAATAAATAACTAAAGAGCACTGTTTTTATTCTAGCCTTTAGGTGCTTTTCCACTTAAGGTTCTTGGTCACCTCATTCCTTGGCTATTGCAATAGCCTAGAGTTAAATAACTTTTGAATTAGACATTTGTTTACTTAGGGCCCTTACTGTAATGGTGCCACTGTTTTTTATATGTATTTCATCTTAATTTTAGACAGAACCATAAATGTAAAATTGTTATGTATTATTGCTTTGAGTGGCCTCAAAAACTGTTTTTCAAAGGTGTTTCCCTCCAGCCTGTCGTTTTAGTAACTGTCATTACCGTGCATCCTGAAGGTTTCTAATAACTGCCTGGATTCCCATGTCTACTGTCATTGATAATATAAAAACTGAATCCAAATGGGGGTTTAATGTTTTAATGTTTATGTATTTCCTGGCAGAAGTAGAAATACTGAACTGTTTAGATGAAAGATAAGACTTTTTTTTTTTTTGAGACGGAGTCTCACTGTGTTGCCCTGGCTAGTGCCGTGGCATCAGCCTAGCTCACAGCAACCTCAAACTCCTGGGCTCAAGCGATCCTCCTGCCTCAGCCTCCCGAGTAGCTGGGACTACAGGTGCATGCCACCACACCCTGCTAAGTTTTTTCTATTGTAGAAATGTTAAGATTGTAGTGTAGAGAATTGCCTGTAAGCATCTTGGTTAGTCCTGCTGTGAATTTGGGAATTGAGATTATTCCATAGCAAAGCGATTGCTGGATAGGCCTCTCAAAGATTACCTCCTTTGGTATAGGAGCTGTTGGAGGATTACCCATATATAACTCATTATAAACCCATGTGCACAGCTTATAGCTAGTGATCTTATTAGCTCAGCACTTTAGTTTTGACATTGTTATTGGTTTTATTTTAGGAAAATTTAAAATTTTTAGAAATTAATGGACACAAGTCTTAAGAGTGTAGACTTTTTTAGTTTTCATCAAGACAAACTTTTGAAATTATCTTTAGGGCAGCAATGTCTCTTCAGTAGGTAATTAGAAAATTAAAAGTTTTAATTGTTTGGCTAAATGTGAATATAAAGAAGGTCTAGAAACGTGGTTCTCAATTTTTTTGGTCTCAATACTCCTTTTAGACTCTTAAAAATTTATTAAGAACCCGAAGAGCTTCTGTTTAAGTGGTTGTATCTATTGATATTTGCTGTGTTAGAATAAAACCGAGAAAATTTAAAAATATTTATTTAATTCATTTAAAAAATGAAGCATTGTGTGATAACATAACTTTTTAAATGAAAAAAACTATGTTTTCTAAAAAACAAGAAAAATTAGCAAGAAGAGTAACATTGTTTTATGTTTTTACAAATATGTTTGATAACCAGACTTCATAGAAGACATATAAATTCCCATGTCTGCTCCTGCATTCAGTTTGTTGAGATATCACAGATCATAGCCTCTGGAAAACTCCATTGTGCAATCGTAAAAGAATGAGAATGAAAAAGGCAAAGAATATCTTATTAATACTATGAAAATAGTTTAGACATCTTGGACCTTCTGAAAAGGTCTTGGGAACTCTGGACCACATTTTGAGAACTGCTAGTCTAGAAGTTAGACTACATAGTTTGGTGGCCAATCGGGTAAAATATCTTTTGATTTTGAGGCCAGATGAAAAGGTTTTTTTTAAGGAAACTTATTTACTTACCCGGGCATACTTGGTATTTTCAACCTGGTAAAATTTAGATAAAGTAACATTTTGGTGGAAAACTGGTACATTTGCCCTGTGGTTGGGGAAAATATTTGCTGAGACACACACTGAAGAAATAGGTCACCTGCTACTGCATGGTTCTTACCGTTAGCAGGTTGGGTATCCTGCTTCTGTGGTTGAATTTTTCTCTTTAACCCTGAACGTTTGATGGGTTCATGTTATGTATAAATGCTTCTCCTATATGTGATAAGGTATTTCTTTTATGATCTAGGTGTCACTTTTTAATTATATTGTAATATGGGACAAATGTTAAATTAATACAATCAAATGATGTAAAAGCCATGCCAATATTTTTTTACGTCTTATTGAAAAAGATTAGTCATTGCTTTCATTTAGTATATTATAGTTTAAAGTTTATCCAACTATGTTTCATTAGAAGTATGGTGATTCTCCCATTTCACAATGCCTTTAAAATTTATTCTTATCATTGTTTTGATGCTAAATACTTTTATATTTTTCTTAGAATATAGAAAAGATAGGTCATGTTTGTGGGCACCGTATTTAACAAGGTAGGTAGAAAAAGAATTACAAATATGTCTGTGTGATGTGACATAATTTTTATTTTTATTTTTTTAAGGTCCATTTTCTTTTTTTTTTTCTTTTGGATTTTTTTATTTCAGGATATTATGGGGGTACAGATGTTCAGGTTACGTGTGTTGCCCTTGCTCCCCATAATTTTTAAATTAAAGGGAGTATTGAAGGAGGAGGCAGCTTTAGTGTAGTAGAAAGAACACAGGCTTTGGAAATAGATGATACAGCTTCCAAAACTAGCTATGCTTTTTCTCTGCCTAAGATTATATGGCTAGTACTTAACCTCTCTGAGCATTTGTTATCTCTTTTGTGAGATCAAACTAATACCTACCTTGAAGAGTTGTGGGGATTAGCTGTACTATCTCAATATCGTAATATGTACCGAATAATTGTAGCTTATATTTTAGAGGTATTGATAACATATAATTATCCCAAGTCTACCTATTTGGATACTCTTGCAGTCAAAACCTTTGAGCTATTTTGCCCCATTCTTTTTTTCATCCCTGATGTTTAAATTGGAGCCACATTTTATCCATTTTTGGGGGGAAAATGTTCTCTAGGGTCTTTTCTAGTTATAACATCTCATGAGTCATCTTTTCCTTTTAGTTTCTATTGCCCTTGTCCAGTCCTTACCACCTCACATTAGAAATGATTTGTAATGAAGGTAATATAACTGCTTTTCTTTTAGCTACACAACAATGCTATAAAATAGGCACTATTATTATCCCATTTTACAGACAGGAAACCGAGATTTAGATAGGTTTAGTAACTTATCAATGGCTCACAGCTTAGCAGGTAGCAGTGCAGGTCTGTCTGCCTGACTCTTAAGCCCAGGCTCTTAACCATTACCTCCTAACTGATTACTCTATTTTAATTTCTTCTTCCCATTCCCCATAAATTTATCCTGAATTCTTCAGCCAGGCTAATCCTACAGAAATGTTATTTTCATTATTTTTCTGTCCTATTCAAAAATAATCAGCAGCTCTCTATTTCTTCTAAGCAGAGACCATATTCTTAAACTTGGCATACACGATCTTTAGTAACATGGTACCCACTTACGTATATAACTTTATTACTAATCTTCTATTCACATTTCTCTTCAAGCCCAAGTTCTCCTAGCTCGATACTCTAAATATACTGTGCTTATTCCTATCTCCAAGTTTTGTATGCTGCTTCCTGTGTAGAATATACTCATTCCACTCCCATCTTCAAATCAGGATCCTACGTGAGTCCTCCTTCCTTCTTAAAATTTTCCTTAAAAATTCTAGCACTGGCCGGGCGCGGTGGCTCACTCCCGTAATCTTAGCACTCTGGGAGGCTGAGGCGGGTGGATCGCTCAAGGTCAGGAGTTTGAGACCAGCCTGAGCAAGAGCGAGACCCCGTCTCTACTGAAAAATAGAAAGAAATGACCTGGACATTATATATAGAAAAAATTAGCCGGGCATGGTGGCGCATGCCTGTAGTCCCAGCTACTCGGGAGGCTGAGGCAGTAGGATCTCCTGAGCCCAGGAGTGTGAGGTTGCTGTGAGCTAGGATGACGCCACGGCACTCACTCTAGCCCAGGCAACAGAGTGAGACTCTGTCTCAAAAAAAAAAAAATTCTAGCACTGCACCCCTTTATATCTAGAGCTATGGTCTATTATTATATTTTGACATGGAATTATGTATTATATTATGGTATTTAATTATTTCATGAATATAGTTTATCTCCCCAAGAAGATAAGCTTCTTGAGGTCAGAGTGTCATATTTCTTTTGTATCTTTTTTTCACTAAACATCCAGTGCCCAAATATATTGTTAAATCTTATACCTATGGATCCAACCAGCTTCATTTTGTGATTTAAGTTTTAAAATATTGATATTATTTATTATCAGCATATGACCTTTAAACTTATGAAGATAATTTATTCTAACAAAGGAAATAATGAAAAAAATGCAGTGCCTAATGTTGTTATAAGCAAGATTTTATGGTTTGGAATAAAAGTCATTTTTGAAACTTTGAAGAATTAGAAACTAGTGGTAAGTTTCCAGTTTGTTGGGTTAATTTTACATAGCACAGGACCAAATGGAGACTTAAGTTACCCAATGTTTTATTATACCAATTAACTTTAGAATGCATAGACTTGACTTATAACAAGGTAAGGTCAAACATCAAACCTTATTAAAGATCAGTTTCCAAATTGCTTGCCCACATATGGTATATTTATTGTTCCTTGTGCATATTTATAAATTCATATAAAGTATGAGGGTTATCTCATTTTTTTAATAAAAGAGGCATTGGGCTAGGTCCAGCCTGCCAGATCATACCATTTTGCATGTCCCACGTCAATATGAAAATGGCTCTGTGGCCTGGTATTGATGAGCCAACATAAAACTAAAGTCAATACCATCCACCATTATCCAGGCTTGGACTTCCTGTCTGATGTTCTGATTGTGGGCCGGATTGCCTACCCTTGTCTACGGGTACAAGGTAACAAATCCAGGGCATGTAGTTATGTAATCTTAAATACTTTACAGTTTTTGTTCTTATTTTTATTTTTTTTTGAGATACGGTCTTGGTCTGCTACTTGGGCTAGAGTGCAGTGGCATCACCATAGCTCACTGTAACCTCAAACTCCTGGGCTCAAAGCAATCCTCCTGTCTTGGTCTCCAAAAGTGCTAGGATTACGGGTGTGAACCACTGTGCCTGGCCAGTTTTTATTTTTAAACTTAAGAAAAATAAATTCAATCATGAATCAAAATTTAAAATCTGAATATAAATTGTTTTGAAAAAGGCCTTATTGAAAGGAACTGTGCTAGAAATATTTTGCTATTTTGCTTTGCAGTCTGTTCTTACATATGTATTAGGCTTTTTTTTTGGAGATAGAGTCTTGATCTATTGCCCGGGCTAGAGTGCAGTGGTATCATCATAGTTCAGTGCAACCTCAAACTCCTGGGTTTAAGTGATCTTCCTGCCTCTACCTCCCTACAGGCACACGCCACCATGACTAGCTAATTTTTGTAATTTTTGTAGAGATAGGGTCTCACTATGTTGCTCATGCTGGTCTCAAACTCCTGGCCTTAAGTGACCCTCCTGCCTTCGCCTCCCAAAGTGCTAGGACTACAGGTATGAGCTACTGCACCTGGGCATTGTATTAGGCTTTTTAACTTTCAATTCTACAACGGGATCACTCAGTATGGTATAATTCTTGTTGAGCTTCTAATAGGCATTTATAGAATTAACCACATATTTAGTTAGTATGTTTTCAGCTGCAAGTGGCAGAACCTAATTGAACCTCATTCAAAATGGCTTTAAAAATAAGAAATTTTATCTTCTCATTTAATAGGGTTAGTTGATTTCAGCAGCTCAAAAGTGTCGGTAAAAACCAGTATTTTGCTCAACCATATATATTGCTAAGTTCTGTCATCCCTGGGATTGACTTCATCAGGCTAGCAGCAAAATGTTTGCAGTGATTCCAGATATCATATCCATAACACAACTTCTAAAAGAAGAAGAAAAATGTCTCCTCCTATACCTATATTTTCAGAGAGAAGAAACGTTCTCCAAAAACCTCTCACAGATTTCTTTCATATCTTTTTGGCCAGAATTGGGTCATATGCTAGTTTCTGAACAAATCACTGGTGATTACCTTTAGACTAATCATGTCCCTGAATCTGGAATGATGTTGGCTTCCCTGAGGTTTATGGTTGTATTGGGGAGGGATTCTGTTAGGGAGGAAGGAGAGAATTGATGCTAGGAGGCAGTCAACATTGGCCACTCTGGAAAGTAATTTGGAAAACCATACCTCGTTTCAAAGTTCTTATCTTCGTGTTTGTAAATAAAAAGTATCAGCAGATTAATTATTTTCCTTTTACAAAACTAAAATCTAGCTGTGGGAAACCCATTTTCATTTTCTAAATTAGAATTGATAGGGTCACATAATATTAAGAATTAAATATGACAGGCCTTTTCCATCTTGTCATTTGCTTAATAGAAGATGGGGAAGCTGACTTCTCTGGTTGACAGTTTCCTCATTTGAGGAATATAGGCATAGGAATAGAGTATATTAGTATAGCAAGTAAATGAGAGTGAGAGAGCATTTTGCAATTTCAAATTCTAGTGTTCAGTAAATTAAGTAAACTTGGGACCTTTGGAATTATTTATGATTTGAATACTAGCCTTAAAAATTAGAATACTAGCTGGGCATGGTGGCACATGCCTGTAGTCCCAGCTATTGGAGAGGCTGGGCTGAGGTAGGAGGATCGCTTGAGGCCAGGAGTTTGAGGATATAAGCTATGATTGTGGTATTGCACTCCAGCCTGGGTGACAGGGTGAGACCTCATCTCAAAAAAAAAAAAGGATACTACTGGGGGCAGGTAGAGAGAACATCAGATGATTTACCATGAGGCAGGAGCATCTCTGTGATACATTTAGGAATCATCTAGGAGGCCAGTGAGGCTGGAGTAGAATGAGGGTGATGTACTAAGAAACGAAGACAAGTCATGGTATGGATGGTAGTGCTTTCCCACTGTGTAGGGCATAGTAAGCCATCATTGTAAGAACTTTGGCTTTTAGAATTCGAGTGAGATGAGAAGCTGTCAAAGTGTATTGAACAGCGATGTACTATGATTCCTGGCTTGAATCATTCTGGCTGCTGGTGGAAAGAGGGAAAGGTTGCATTAGAAAAACTGGTTAGGAGGCTATTGCAGCAATCAAGTTGAGGGATGATGGTGGCTTGGACAAGGGTGGAAGCTGTGGAGGTGATAAAAAGTGGTTGCATTCTGAATATTATTATTGCCAGTTAGGTAGCATATCATTTTCCAAGCTGACTTAGTCACTTTATTTTCTAATTTCTTAGCTTATATTTTTCCACGTTTTAATAATTGAGAAATTTAACTTTTTAAATTATGCCAAAACCATTTATATTTTTTGAGTATTTTTCTCTTTTTTGAAGTGTTAAATGATTCTGATCTCTGACATCTAGTTGCCAAGTAACATTATATGTGGCTTTAGTTATTTGATGAAGACTTGCTCATGAATTACCCTTTAAAAACATTCTTGTATAAAGAAAATAAATTATAGTACAGTGTATATTTTTTTTGTTTGAGATGGGGTTTTGCTATGTTGTCCAGGCTGGTCTCAAACTCCTGACCTTAAGTGATCCTCTGGCCTTGGCCTCTCAAAGTGCTAGGATTACAGACATGAATCACCACAACTGGCCTATTTTTTCTTATTAGCATAATGCTTAAATGCTTGATTATTAAATATTGATATAAAATGGGAGTGGTATCCATTGCTCAGTGTTTAAGAGCTCTAGACTCAAGTTGTTGGGATTTCTTATTTTAGTCCTGTCTTGTTTCTAGTTTGTGACCCTGAACAGTTTTTTAATCTGTAGAACAGGGAGAAGAATATTAGCTCCATCGTAGGGTTATTGTGAGAATTATGTGAACTAGTACACGTAAGACATTTAGCGTAGGTATCTATTATTGTTGTTGTTATTTTCATTATTATTAAGCTAGGATTGGCCTAACATTCAAATTAAATTGAAAAGTAATTTAAATATTTATTCTATCCTCTTAAAAATGCCAAAAGGGATTATATTCATAACATACTGCAATACTACTTAAAATTCTATTTCTTCACGTTTGATAAGTATTTTTGCATGGTTAATTCCAAACTTTCTTCTCTCTCTTAAAACTTGCTAACTTCTCATAACAACTTGAGCAGTCTTTCTTTTTGTTTCTTTCCTCCCCTTCTCCAACTTATTTGTTTTTCTTCCAGGAGTACCTGTCTCCATCAAACTCTCTCCCTTGTTCATTTTATTACTCTGATCTATATAATAAGGGCCAGAAACCAAGGGAGCAAAGAAAAGAAGCGATGAATACTCATACAGCAACATTTTTGTTTCTCTAACACTTAGCTGTCAAAGAGGATATAGCATGTTTTGGCTTTTAGAAAGATGTCTGGGCTCACGCCTGTAATCCTAGCACTCTGGGAGTCTGAGCAGGGAGGATCTCTTGAGCTTAGGAGTTTGAGACCAGCCTGAGCAAGAGCGAGACCCCGTCTCTACAAAAAATAGAAAACTTAGCCGGCGTAGTGATGCGTGCCTTTAGTCCCAGCTACTTGGGAGGCTGAGGCAGGAGGATTGCTTGAGCCCAGGAGTTTGAGGTTGCAGTGAGCTATGATGATGCCACTGCTCTCTACCCAGGGCGACAGAGCAAGACTCTGTCTCGGGGTGCAGGGGAAAGGTCTGTTTAGTTTTAAAAGGACTATCATGTGGTTTAGACCTATTGCAGGACATTAATTCAGCATTTGGGGTTTAGTTTCTCTCTGAACAGTCACGAACTATAAGAGCAGCTATTGTATCTGTCTTACGGGGACTAACCCTGGGTCTCTTTTTGATTCCTAGGACTCAGCCATGGGAGTTTATAGTAGAGTTGCCAGATGAAATACATGCAATATGGGCCATGCAATATTTGGGACATAGTTATACTAAAAAATTATTCATTGTTTATTTGAAATTCAAATTTCACTGGATGTCTTGTATTTTTATTTTCTAAATCTGGCAACCCTAATTTAGAGAGAGGCTGTTGACTAGACAGTACTTTCTAATACAATCTCTCTATGGTATTTTTGGACTAGATGTGCGACTTCATGTAGTAGATATCAGGATACTTTTGGTTTTAATAATACAAAATCCAACTCAAATTAGTTAAAATAAAGAGGATTTATAGGCTTTGTATTTGAAAAGACAAAAGGGAGTGAGGGCCCCTGGCATGGTTTGATCAAGGCTATCAGGCTTTGGCCCTGTTTTTCTTTAATCTCTTGGCTTTACCCTACATCAAATTTTATCTCAGGCTGGCTTCCCTGGTAGTACAAGATGGCTGCCTTTGCCTTCTGGGACTGCATGTTTCCTCATTCCTGGGAGAGAAAGAGGATGCTTCCCACAAATACAACACAAAAGTCCTGAGCTTGACACTAATTGGACCATCCTGCGTTCCAAAGGATTGCTATCTTAAAATCTGTATAGCTTTCTTTGTCTAGACCAGTGGGTCTTAAACTTGAGTGTGCAATGCACCAGAACTACCTGGAGGGCTTGTTAAAACACAGCTTGCTAGGCCTTACCCACAAAGTGCCTGATTCAGTAGGTTTGGGCCTGGGTTCCAAGAATTTGTATTTGTTAGCAGGTTCCCAGATGTTACTGATTTTGCTGGTCACAAACCACACTTTGAGAACCACTGCTGCATCAAATCAGGGCCTATTCCTGGAGCCGGGGAAAGGCTAAAATTCCCGCCTAAACTCCATACCAGTGTGGGGAGGGAACAAGTTATGTTTTAGGAAGATAACGATAATGTCCACTAAAGAGAGGACTGCTGATTTTTGCTTACCTAGCTTCCCTTCCCTCTTATTTAGGTAACAGCTTCCTGATTTTTCTCTTGGAACCACTCCTCTCCCATTTGCAATGCTGTAGCTTGGGTGGAGTTGACCTAATCCATTGGTTTAAGGGTGGGCACATGATCCAGGCCTGGTCAATAAGAGCATTTGCCTGATCACAGTGATTAGCTCAGAAGTGAATAGGGCAGTGATCTTTGTAGTATAAGTCAGTGTACATAACTATACATTCCTGTTTACTGTCCTGGCTGGCAATATGAAAATGACATAATCCCTGCCCTCAAGGAACTCAGACTATAATTAAAGAAGACATAAATGTAAAGAAATGCATACAGTACTTCTCTTTATAACTCACTCTCTTTCTCCTGGCTATCATCTAATGTACATTTCTGTTGCATACTGTATTACCTCCTTTATAATCCTTAACCATACTTTTTATTAGTTTTTAGCCTCTTTAGTCCTCATTAGATAATAAATGCCATCAGGATAAGGATTGACTCAATAATTAGTTGCTGGATCTCTAATACCTAGTCTTGTCTCTGGCATATAGAAAGTACTCAATAGGCCGGGAGTAGTGGTTCACGCCTGTAATCCTAGCACTCTGGGAGGCCAAGGTGGGCGGATCGTTTGAGCTCAGGAGTTTGAGACCAGTCTGAGCAAGAGCGAGACCCCATGTCTACTAAAAAAATAGAAAGAAATTAGCTGGACAACTGGAAAAAAAAAATATATATATGTATATAAAAATTAGGTGGGCATGGTGGTGCATGCCTTTAGTCCCAGCTACTCGGGAGGCTGAGGCAAGAGGATAGCTTGAGCCCAGGAGTTTGAAGTTGCTGTGAACTAGACTGACACCACGGCACTCTAGCCAGGGCAACAGAGCCAGACTCTGTCTAAAAAAAAAAAAAAAAAGGAAGTACTCAATAAATATTAGTTGAATGAATGAAGTATAGTAATAGAAGAACATATAAAGAGGGAATGATTGGTTTACTGGTAGAGTAGGGACAGATAACAGCCTGGGCAAATTCATGGAGTTATTAAAGCACCTTAAGTTTTGTTGAAGCACAGTGTGTGAGGTGGGATGTGGTGTTAGCTGAACAGGACAAGTAGCTGAGTCTGGACAGGTAGGTGAGATCCAGGTCATGAAAGGCCCCGAATACTATATTTAGGGGTTGGACTTTGTCCCGTGAGCAGCTAGGAAGCCGCTGACTGACTGGTTTCAAGTAGGGAAGAAAATATTTTGGTTGCAAAGTGAAAAATAGATTGAGGGAGAGTAAGATTAAAGAAGAGAAACTGGTTAGGGGCCTGTTTCAGTACAGAAGAAAGATGTTTTGAAAGCCTAAGGCAAAGTTAGTAGTAGTGAGAATGAATAGCAGAGTTGTTTAAAAAATAGGATTGATGGGACTCAACTCCTGAGGAAAATGAAGGACTCTAGACTTTTAATTTTCTGGTTTGGGAGATGGTGGTACTATTAACCAAGAAAGGCAATTTAAGGAGGAAGGACAGGTTTAGATTATATGGCCTCTTACATAAAAATGAGGCAATGGTGAAATGGCCTGAGTTGTCTCCTTTTGGTGAGGTTCTTTTTCTCTTAGGCTTTACTTGGGGAGGGAGGAGAGTGGCTCCTACTGCTTCTAGGTTTGGGACCTAGAGCGGATGGCAGTAAATCAGATACTACTGAGTACCTAAGGGTGGGAGAGAGATTACAATGGGAGCTGAATGCTTCCAGAGTTTTAGTTGCTAAGGTCATTTTTTGTTTTCATATGTATAAGCTGCCTCATCTTTTTTGAAAACAAATGGGTATAAATTATAAGAAAATTAACTCAAGATTCATGAGTTGGGTTCAATACCAGTGGAAATGTGAATTGCAGACTTTTGGAAAGTTTGATAATATCTAGTAAAATTGCTGTCTCGGGAATCAATTCTATAGAAATAAAAGCATCAACATGTAAAGGTATATGTATGAGATATTTAAAACAGTCTGAATGTCCATCAGTAATGGGTATGGATATATAATATAAATTATAATGTACCTATATTGTGGAATATTTTGCAATTCAGGGAGAATGTGTTAAATCTGCATGTACTGACCTGGAAGGATATCTGTAATAGATTATAGAGTAAGACAAGCAAATTTTAAAGAAATGTGTATAGTAGGATCCCATTTTTATTAAAAAAAACCCCAAAACGATGTTTCACATTCTTGTTTAGGATTATATTGAACCTGGAGAAAGATATAAAGGTATGTTTTATTCCAGGTACACTTTCAAAGGAATATAGCCGTGAACAAAACAAAGCCCTTGCCTTATGTGGGAAGAGATATGACAATGAAAAAATTAAGAAGTAAATAAATATATAGTATGTTAGTTGGAGATAAATACCATAGAGAAAATACCTACTGGCTAAGGTAGGTGGAGGGCAGAGAAGGAATTACTATTTTATTTTGGGTAGTCAGAGGAAACCTCACTGATACGGTGATTTAACCTTCTTGTTGTGAAATATAATACATACTATTAATAAAGAGTATATAAAATATTAATATAGATGTACAGTTTAGTGACTTCATATAAAGTGAACAACCATGTAACCACCACCTAGATAAAGATATTGAAGATAGCCAGCTTCCCAGAATCCTAAAGCACGCTCCTTTCTAATTATTTCCCTTCTTCCCAGGAGAAGTAACCATTGATTTGACTTTTTATGGTAGTCGCTTCCTTGTTTTTCTCTATAGTTATATCCCTAAATGATATATATTATTTTTTCCTGTTTTTGAATTTGATATACATGGAATTATATAGTATATATTCTTTTGTGTTTTCATTCAGTGTTAAGAACTATCTGTTCTGTTTTCACATAGCTGTGGATCCTTCTTTTTTGTCACTGTATGGTATTTCATTGTGTATCACAGTTTATTTCTCCTGTTGATAGATAATTGGGTAGTTTCAATTTTTGGCTGTTATGGACAATGCTGTTATAAACATTTTTTTTTTTTTTACATATACACTATTACATGTCAATCAACCCTTTTCTGTAGGGTATATATCTAGGATTCAAAAATTCTGATTTATAGAGTATGTATATGTCTTCCCTTCTAGAGAATGCCAAACTATTTCCCTTTATAATATTATGTATATGAAGATTACTCTATATCCACAATAACCCTAAAT